>NC_136971.1:25122637-25562637 GCF_032717465.1 Coenobita brevimanus
GTTTGCAGTTTTGCCCTAAGCCGCTAGGAGGAGTCATCAGCACCCCTCGTGCATCAGTGTGGCCCCGGCCGTGACTGTGAGATGACGTGTTGTTGAGCTACCCTTAGTATTGTAACGTGGTGTGTTGGTGGTTTTGCGATTTTGCAATGGCAGACCACATGGAGCAAAGAATATGCTTCAGGTTCAGCTTCAAGATCAACAAGATGGCTGCAGAAACTCACTGGTTACTTCAGCAAGCCTTTGGTGTCAATGCCATGTCCCAAAGCAATACATTTTTCTGGTAAAAGTGGTTCAAGGAAGGACGAACGTCCGTTGAAGACAATGACCGCTCTGGATGACCGTCAATGGCAACAACACCAGAAGACGTCGGAAATGTTTGTCAGGCTATCCTTGCAAATCGTAGATGAACTCTCCACGATGTTTGTGAATCGTTGGACTGTCGTATGGGAGTCTGGAACGCATTTTGTCGGACATGCTGATCATTAGACGCATTGCTGCAAATTTTGTGCCGAGACTGCTGAGTGACAAGCAGACGGCACGTCACATTGCAGTTTCTAGGGAGCTTAAGAATCAGGTCAGAGATGACGCCACCTTCATCTCCAAGGTCATAACTGGTGATGAATCATGGGTTTATGGTTATGACCCAGAGACAAAACAGCAGTCATCGCAATGGAAGTCTCCCAATTCACCTTGAGGCTGAAAAAAGCATGTCAAGTTTGCAGCAATGTCAAGTCGATGTTGATCGTTTTCTTTGATATCCAAGGAATTGTTCACAAGGAATTCATCCCATCTGGTCAATCCGTCAGCAGAAAGTTTTATTGTAAAGTTTTGCAGCGTCTGAGGGAGAACATCCGCCGCAAATGTCCAGAACAGTGGAAGAACAAGGACTGGGTCCTGCATCATGACAACAATCTCCGCCCACACATCAGTTGTTGTCCGGCAGTTCCTGGCTTCCTGTAACATGGTAGTCATTCCCCACCCATCCTATTCGCCCGACCTTGCCCCTTGCGACTTTTTCCTGTTTCCCAAGCTGAAAGTACGGCCGAAAGGGCGTCAGTTTCACTCAATTGAGGAGATCCAGACAGAAGCACAGGAGGTGCTCAAGACCATCACTTCTGAAGCCTTCCAGGGATGCATGAACTCGTGGGAGAACCGCTGGGACTACTTCGAAGGTGACAGTGACAACTAGGAGGTAAAGTAACTTATTTTTCTACAATATTCAAATTACTGGAACTTTTGGGCAGCACCTCGTATTTTTTTTTTTTTTTTTTTTGCTGTCAACGACCGATTTTAATCAGCTCTGGATACTTTTTATTAAAGTGGAGCATTTAGAAACATAATTCATAATCATTCAGTATGAGACATTTTTCTTAGGTTACATTAATCCGTCTTAACACAAGTGTAAAACTATGATGTTATGGGATTGAAGGGGATAAGTTATCCATGACTGAATATTGCCGGAAAGTACACAGCGGCATTTAAGCCATTCAGTACGATGACGTCTATGTTTACTCAGCTTTGGAGAGACTTACAAAAGGAGGATTTACATATATTCCTAATTAACCTCTTCACAACTAAAGGTTCGTCCTAAGCTTGGTAAAGTCATTTCCTGATAGCAAGACTAAAAGAAAATACGTCATTGGATTGAAGGAGTTAACAGAGGTTTCTACAGTATGACTCTCAGTTGAAATAAATAGACGGGCGTTGGCTCGAGTAAAATACTAGAGTTTTTCCAACGATGTAAGGGTTAATGATGATAGAAATAAAACTTGCAAGCTCGTAGGACCCACTCTCAGCTTAATAGAATCGTATGGCTTTAGGTGGAGTAGAATACTAAACCTGCCTATCACGAGAGGGTTAACAGTAGCAGCAAATCTCACCTTCTTGGGACTCAATCTCTGTTTAAAAAAATAAAAAAAAGGTGAAGTTATCGAGAACAGAATACTAGAATTGTGCCAACCATGAGATATAATGGTGGCATTATTAACAGTCTCAGGCCCTTGTGACTCACTCTCAGCTGAGTAAAATGGTCTGTTATTAGATGGAGTGCAATAGTGGAGAAGGGTTACTGTGACAGTGAATGTGTATTTCACTGAAGCTTCATGACTTACTCCCAGCTGAATATAATGATGTGATTTCAGGAGCAAAACAATGAGTTACTCTGACCATGACAGGGTTAATGATAATAATATCAACTGTATTACCTCCGTACGCTCCTTTGATTGAATTGCATATAAATGAAATAGTCTGGCGTTACCTGGGATACTATAGCAACCACTGAGAATATTATGGGAGAAAGCATTAACGACGGCTGTATTAACCCGTGGATTGCGCAATTACCTTTTTTGTTTTTATCACACCCCGTGGTGCACCAAAAACGAAGGAAAAAAGTTTTTTTTTTTTTTAGTTTTTGTTTATTATAAACCTGAAGATAAACATCCAGGGCATCATCTTGTGAAAAGAAAAAAATCTGTCTGTCTGTCTGTCTCTGTCTGTCTGTATGTATCTCTCTCTCTCTCTCTCTCTCTCTTTGCGTAGGGCCATGCGTAAGTTTACGTACGGGAGTAGTGAAAAAATTAAAAAAAAATTGTTTTTGTTTATTAAAAACTTGAAGATAAACAATCCAGAGCATCATCTGGTGAAAAGAAAAAAATCTCTCCGTCTTTGTGTAGCGTCATGCGTAAGTTTGCATAGGGGTCGAGTTGTTTACGGTGATGCACGGCCAGCACAGCCTGAGCTGTGGCTCGCAACGCGATGCTACCCAGCCTGAGCTGTGGCTCGCAATTCACGGGTTAATACACTTGGGATTCAATATCTCTCCCAGATTAGTACAATCATCTGACGTTAGCTGGAAGACAATATCAAAGATGAACCGAGCAAGATATTTGTACTGATATTAATACTAAGGTCCCTATAAGTCAATCTCACTGCATTAAATCGTCTGGCGTTAGCTTGAATACCTTACCAGAATTGACTCGTCCATAAGAGTGTTAGTATAACAACCTTGCCATCTTTACTAATGAATAACCGTCTGTGTGTGTGTGTGTGTGTGTGTGTGTGTGTGTGTGTGTGTGTGTGTGTGTGTTTAAGTAAAAGTTCATAACCTGTTGTATTTCTAATGACAGAGGACAGGTTTGCACTGTTGTACTCAGTGCACCAACCACTAACCTAGACGGCCTAGCCACCTGCGCGTCTCTCATGGAGGATCACGCGCATTGCACAATAACTCATCATCCACTTTTATAAAACGTCATAGTTTCAGTAGCATAGATCCTAAGAAATTTACACAGTCATTAGCACAGCGTGACCGGCCTATGCATGACGGTGACGTTGACACAGTGGTAAAAAATGTCCGTGATGTGTTGTATGGATGTACGGACGTCGGAATAAGTTCGTTTAATTTTCCGTGGACTAAGGCGTTTGTAACACTGCTCGATGGAGAGGTATCCCCTCCTCCTCCCTTCCTCATAGTCCCACACTCCCACGCAACCCTCCCCCCCCACTTTTCTCTCCGACCCCATAACCCCACCCGGTGCCCTCCATACTCTCGTTCACAGCTAGTTAGGGGTTTCTATACTTCAAGCACCTCTCTAATTACGTGTAATCCGAAAAACTAATAAAGGAATAGTACAGTATATATCATAAAAAAAAGTTAGGAAAAGGTTTACTACACTGTGTGTGTGTGTGTGTGTGTGTGTGTGTGTGTGTGTGTGTGTGTGTGTGTGTGTGCGTATTCTTACATAATTGTTCTTACCTAATTGTATCTTTACAGGAATGACTCAAGCTCGTACTGTCCCGTGTCTTGAACCATATTTATCGTACATATCCTTAAATTTGTGAATTGTTTTGGCACACACTATTTCATTCGGTAGTGCATTCCATTGATCAATTGCTCTGTTTGGGAAATTGAATTTCCTTACGTCTTTATCACCCCTCTTCTTATGCAGTTATTTGTAGTGTCCTCGTGCTGATGCTTCTCCATATGTTAAGTAATCATTTATGTCTATTTTCTCCTTCCCTGATATGCACTTATATAGCATTATCATGTCACCTCTTTTCCTTCTCTCCTGTAATGTTGGTAGATTCAGTTTATTTAGTCTTTCTTCGTTGCTTAGGTCCCTTAAGCTTGGTATCCATCTTGTAGCGGCCCTTTGAACTTTTTCAATCTTGTCTATGAGCTTTTTGAGATGAGGACTCCAGACTACTGATGCATATTCCAGGGTTGGTCTAATGAATGATGTTATTATCCTTCTTAGCATGTCTTCATTTATGTATGTGAATGCTATTCTCATATTTGCAAGCAGTGTATACATGTTCCGTACCTTCTCGCTGATGTGGTCAGCCGGAGATAGTCTGTTATACATAGTCCCTCTCAAAAATTTTTTCTTCTGTAAAAACTAATTGGAAATTCTTATTTAGTGCTTCACAAATATTTTTCTCTTGTGTATAAGTGATTCCCTCGTCTGTAATTGATTGTATTATATCTTTTACTTTGGTTTTGCTTTTGATATAGCTGTAAAACAGCTTTGGTTGATCACTACTTTTATTTATTATATCCTCCTCAAACTGTTTTTGGGCTTCCCTCCTTATTCTTGTATAATCGTTTCTTGCCTGTTTGTAATTATTATACGCTCTTTCACTATTATGTCTTCTGTATCTGTTCCACAACAAATCTCTTTTTTTTTTTTATTTTTTACATTCTGTATTGAAGCATTTCTGTATTTTCTTATCTGATTCTTTGTGCTGTGGGATGTACTTCTGGACTCCTATTTCATAAGATTCACATAATTTTTTATATACAGCATTTAAATCTTGTCCTCTAAGCTCATTTTCCCAATCAACTTATAAGAAATACTTCTTTAGATCTTGATAATTTCCCCTTTTATAGTTTAGGCTCTTTTTGTAACTGTCAGTGCTGTTTACTATGTCATATGCTATCCTGAAGTTGCATGATCGCTTTTGCCGAGTGGAGGGTGATATATTAAACTGTCAGTATCATTTTCTTGCCTAGTATATATTAGATCTAGCACTGAAGGTACATCGAGTCCTCTTTTTCTGGTGGTTTCCCTCACATGTTGCATTAGGAAGAACTCTTGTACGAGATCCAGGAGCTTTTGGTCCCAACAGCTTTCATGGCTAATTATATCTAGAGTATTCGAATTTATATTTGTATTGAAATCCCAAGTTAGTATAATTCTTTCTGATTTCTCTTCCATTTTATGTAGTAATGATCTTAAACTCTGAATTGTACTCTCTGCCAGGTCCTCATATTCATCTCTTTCCCATGTGTTTGATCTGGGTGGCATGTACAAATTGGCTACAATTACTTTACCTTCAGATGTATTGATCTCTACTGCAATCAGTTCTACTTGTGATGGTATATCTAGTTTTATTTCATTGACTTTTAGAATTTTCTTAGTTAATATTATAATTCCTCCTCCTTTTTTTTAATTTCTGTCTCTTCTCCATATATTGTATTCCTCTAACTTTAGTATGTCATTGGATATCCTTGGTTTAATTTTGTTTCAGTTAGGCATATTATTTGTGGTGTAGAACTACATGTTATATAGATAGATAGATAAATAGTTAGATAGAAGCAGGGAGTCAGATGATGAGAGGTGTTGTGTCTGCGAGAATCGAGCAGTGCTAAACATGCTTACACAGTCTGACGTGAGGAATGCTTCATAGGCACACGACAGCGTCTAGTGGCCATATACACACATACACACATGCTGACACACAGGCTGTGGGAACTTTCCATCCACGAGGAACACACGTGACACACCCCTGCTACACCAGAATTTAGGAAAGAGAGCTCAGACGGAGATTAGCCACAGAAGAGGCAAGAGAGAAGTAGACAGGCCTCAGAGGAGACAGGTGACGGGAGAAGGGCTTGGCTATTTGAGAGAGAGAGACAGATAGCGAGACAGGGAGGTAGCTACCTGGGACTTATACTCGTCCGTGTGAGAGACTTGTTAATATTTCCAAGACAAATAAAAATAGTCCCATACTATTCTTTACCTCTCCTGTCACTACATGACATTTGGTAGCAGCGAACGTATATGAACCTCGTCTACGAATCAACATTAAATTCCTACAAAATATCAAGATTGAAAACAAGAATATCTCTCTCTCAACCAAACAACACAACCAGCTCCTGACGCTTCTCTCCATCCAGCCCCCTCCGTCTCCCAGATCATCATGCTGATGCAGAGGTCAAGAGATCACACGACGCCTTGCAAGTAGTTTAACAAAATATTGATACAATATTGCAATTTCTACGACGAATCAGCGAACTACAACCATCTACAATCAACTGTAATTAACAACTCTACGTCGTCTGTATAATCTTCTACACGCACCTACAAGAAGCGGCAGTCTTCATCCTACAACGAGTAAATCACAAGAAATAAGGACCAATAATACATCAAGAAAGAAAGAAAACAAACAAACCAAACAAACAAACAAACAAACGAAGAGTGAGAGACGACTCACAACTCATAACCACCAGACCTCACCCTCCTCTCTCTGCTGCATCCACCCAACCCCCACCGCTTACGCAGGTGTGAAGAGGTCAATACACGCAGCAAAACACCAAGTCCATATTCACAACTCATCTTACTCACCCGTCTTCACTCAAGTTACTCATCGCTACTCATTCACTCACCACAGCTACCAGTGTGGGAAGCCGACGTCACCATGTGCTGAGACGACAGCACGCCAATCAACCCGCGAAGAACGACGCTATCACCACGTGCAACACCACTCACACCATTTCCTCCACGGTACAAATTAGTGAGTTACCTCATTTATACAATACACAGAGATAGACAATAAGCTTCTGCACAAACATATAAAACGTGCTGTATAGTTACAGCTTAAATACACATACTTCAGTTATCTGCATAACTCAAACACTAAAAAATCACCAACGATAAATATTCTACACTGTATATATTCATTCATTTATTATAACATTTATTTACTACCAACGAGTGTTACCATTTATACCTACATAAAATACGTGTTTCATATATACAACTATACTTATTATATCTACAAAGTGATAAAGAAAATATCCAATCACAGTTACTCAGTGAGCAATTAAAAGAACTGTATTAAACATTTATTAATTAAAGCTACCTAGTGGAAACAGATAAATTAACTTACGAAAAAAAAAAAATGGCCAACACATATGCCGTTAGCAAGAGTGAACATCTTCAACACAATCGTGAAGACAATGATTTCCACACAGTGCTGACACACACATTACTCACGATAGGTACAGGTGAACAACAAGTCAGTGTGTATAGTTAATACTGTATATAGTGTATATATTTTTTATATAAAATAACAAAATATGGGACTATATAATATCATTTTATAGTATCTGTGCAATATAAACTAAACTTTAAAAAAGTATCCCAAGGAAATTAGCCAGTAATTATGCAACCATGAACAACATGGAAAAAGCGTACACAAGCAAAGAGAAACAAACTATAGAAAATCAATACATACCAAAAAAAAAAGAAAGAAAGAAAAAGAAAAGTAAGAAAGAAAAAAGAGAAATAGAGTAAGATCACATAACAAACAAATGAAAATAAGTGTAAGTGTTACTACATATGCCAAAATACCACATAAACTACAAACAAAAAAGCAAATGGTTGTCTCCACAAACAAGTGGCATGACACATCATCACTATCATCGACCGCAGCATATGTTAGGACTGCAGTTATTACAATTATGTTACTCCATATTATAATTATGTAACTACAAACAATATGTACCAATTTATGTAACAGTTGCATTAACAAGATGTAACTTTTATGTAACTTTAACTACAATAATGTACTTACAAACGATATGTAACAATTATGTAACGACAAACGATTGCATTATGTTACACTAACTACAATTATGTACATACAAACGATATGTAACAATTATGTAACGACAAACGATTGCATTATGTTACACTTTGCCAATTATGTAACAGTTGCATTAACAAGATGTAACTTTTATGTAACTTTAACTACAATAATGTACTTACAAACGATATGTAACAATTATGTAACGACAAACGATTGCATTATGTTACACTTTGCCAATTAACGGTTGCATTAACAATATGTAACTTTTATGTAACTTTAACTACAATAATCTAACTACAAACGATATGTAACAATTATGTAACGACAAACGATTGCATTATGTTACACTTTGCCAATTAACAGTTGCATTAACAAGATGTAACTTTTATGTAACTTTAACTACAATTATAAGGCCAAGACACTTATGTAAGAGTTGCATTAACAAATGTAACTACAATTATAAGGCCAACACAATTATGCATTAACACAATATTTTGTAACAATTCATAAAATGTTACAATTATGTAGTACCACAATGTTAGTACAATATTATGTCATACAATTATAGCACAATTCTGTATTACCAGTATCATCATACAAGTTAGGTGAAATATTAGACATTACTAAAGTGATAACTCTATGTAATGTATAACCTAGCAGTATTACCATTGCACAATTATATGCGTACGTCTGTTGTACATGCACGTCTTACAAAGTGTTATACAACAACCATTGCATTTATTCAAATATGTATACAACTTGTTTAAATGTATTATTACTGAGTAATCACTATTTACTATGAATAATATATGTATACAATATTTATACAATTATGTTACTTTACAATATTGTATATTTCACTTAATTAGCTTATACGTTCATTATAATGTATATATAATATGTATTAATATGTTATGACTATTAAATGTCGATGGTACGCCATTTTTGCGCGGCCGAGCAGTATGTAGAACTACATGTTATATAGATAGATAGATAAATAGATAGATAGAAGCAGGGAGTCAGATGATGAGAGGTGTTGTGTCTGTGAGAATCGAGCAGTGCTAAACATGCTTACACACTCTGACGTGAGGAATGCTTCATAGGCACACGACAGCGTCTAGTGGCCATATACACACATACACACATGCTGACACACAGGCTGCGGGAACTTTCCATCCACGAGGAACACACGTGACACACCCCTGCTACACCAGAATTTAGGAAAGAGAGCTCAGACGGAGATTAGCCACAGAAGAGGCAAGAGAGAAGTAGACAGGCCTCAGAGGAGACAGGTGACGGGAGAAGGGCTTGGCAATTTGAGAGAGAGAGACAGATAGCGAGACAGGGAGGTAGCTACCTGGGACTTATACTCGTCCGTGTGAGAGACTTGTTAATATTTCCAAGACAAATAAAAATAGTCCCATACTATTCTTTACCTCTCCTGTCACTACATGACAGTGGTTCATTTTCTCTGACATAATCATTTATCTCTAGTAATTTAGATACCATTCCATCCACATTTGAGTACATCAACTTTATCATCTTGTTTATATACTTGTCATGACATGGTTCTACTACCTTCCTCCTTTTTATTCCATCCTGTTTGTGTACCACTTTCGTGCCTGTAATCCTATTACTTTGTAAAAAAATTTGTTCTTCTCCTCTTTTGATCTTCCTACATTTTTTGTTTTTGCTTCCTCCCTTTTCTCTTTTCAGTGTGTGTGTGTGTGTGTGTGTGTGTGTGTGTGTGTGTGTGTGAGAGAGAGAGAGAGAGAGAGAGAGAGAGAGAGAGAGAGAGAGAGAGAGAGTGAGTGAGTTAAAAGACAGGGAGCGACAGGCGGAGAGGGAGAGGAAGTGGAAAAATGAGATATGAGAGGACAGTTACGGAGAATGTAAGAAGGGAAGAAGCAAGGAGAGAACAACAAGAGCTAAGAAAAGAGACAGAGAGTGAGAAGATGAGACAGTGAGAGGCGAAATGAGATACAAGCAGTGTGAAAGGGAATGAGAAAAGGGAGATGTGCATAGAAAGGCCGGGAGAGAGGGAAATAGAGACAAAAGGGGAGACAGCTGAGAGAAAATGGGAAAGGAGCAAACATAGAAATGTGGATGACAAAAGAAAAAAGTGGGAAAGACAGCTACGGAACGGAATACTGAAGACCATAATGAGAACAATTAGAAAAGGAGGCAAGGCAACAGGGAGGAGGAAGAAAGTATGTTGTTCTGGCAAGGATGCATGGAAAGAACAAAGCAGGATAAGATGAAAACATTGAGGCTGAGTAAAACGAATTTAATATTCAAGTAAATAGGAGAGAGAAAAACAGAGAAATTAGAGAAATTTGCAGAGAGAAAGTAGAGATTAAGGATGGGAAGAAAATACTTTAATTTGGGGGGCAAGAAAGAGGAGAGGGATGTTAAGAAGGGAAGACAAGGGGAGGGAGGGAAAGACAGTGGGAAGAGCGGAATGAAAGAAGAGATTTCGGGTGACAAAGAAGGTGGAGAGGGGAGAGAGAAAAAGAGTATGCAGTTATTACTGGGGGAAGAAAGCACTGAAGGAAATGGATTTACTACAAGTAACGATATATGGGGAGAGTAATGGAGAGAAAAAAAAGGTAAGACAAGTGACAGATGAAAAAAATAAGACAAAGTTGTGTCACGGGGAGGGAGAAAGAAAAGATGAGTGAGGTAAGGAGACAGTGACAGAGGGGGAGAGAGACGAAGGAAAGGAAAGAGAGAGGGAGGAAGGTAGGGACTAAGCAGATAGCTATAAAGAAAAGGGAAGGAGGGAAAAGGAAACTGGGGATGAGACAAAGGATCTAGAGAGAGAGAGAGAGAGGTTGCAGTACACAGATAGGCACAGACAGATAGGTTGACAAATATTCAGAAAGTGTGTGTGTGTGTGTGTGTGTGTGTGTGTGTGCTTCCGTCCCTGTGTCACTCCTATAACGTTCCATTTTTTCACCTGTGTGTTTTCTTCCTCTTTGCTTCAGTTTCTTTTCTCAGTCACTTTTTATTTTCAGTATTTCTCCTAATTGTTCTTAATATTCCAAGTCCCTCACTCTCTCTCTCTCTCTCTCTCTCTCTCTCTCTCTCTCTCTCTCTCTCTCTCTCTCTCTCAGTATTCTCTTTTTCCCCCCTTTCCTTCTAACTCTTCTTTCCACCTCTCTTTCCCTTCCCTATCTTACATCATTTTACTCTCTCTCTCTCTCTCTCTCTCTCTCTCTCTCTCTCTCTCTCTCTCTCTCTCTCTCTCTCTCTCTCTCTCTCTCTCTCTCTCTCTCTCTCTCTCTCTCTCTCCCCCACCCACCCCAGGAATAAAGAGATAGTTCTCACGGTCTAAATCTCCTTAATGCGGCCACTTCCTGAGTTGTTGTGGAATTTTGGTCGCTTGAAAAAGAAATACGTCGACTTAAAGAGTTGAGGAGACTAAGGTACCCTTCGCCTGAGGGCTGTGGGACATTTTCAGTAGAAACTCGTAGACTCCAGGTCAGCTCATTGAAATGTTTAAAATCTGAATGGGTTTCACAATCATTACATAGAAAGTTGCTTACTCTTAACACGGACTCGGCACACAACCATGGTTGGAAGCTGTAAATGAAAACCAGCAGAATTACATGAAAACTTTTTCACATACAAGACTTGCTCCACATGGAACTGACTCAACATGGACGTTGTTAACACTACAGGAGAGAAGTTTAGGGATTCATGAGCAGGATCTTACACTAGAATAAATGTGAATTGGATATGCATTCCCAGGCAAACAAAAAGTATCTCCACGGTATGGGCTGCATAGTCGTTAAGATCCTAACTTTTCCTTTTAACTCCTCTCTCTTTCTGTGTGTGTGTGTGTCTGTGTGTGTGTGTAAAAGAGGTGTCTACTACCGCAACATTTAATCATAGCAGATTCCTCTCTCTCTCTCTCTCTCTCTCTCTCTCTCTCTCTCTCTCAGTGTAGTAAACCTTTTCCTAAAGTGGTTTTTGATGTATACTGTACTATTCCTTTATTAGTTGTTCGGACTACACATAATTAGAGAGGTTGAAGTACGGAAACCCCCTACCTGGCTGTGAGTGAGAGTATGGATGGCACCGGGTGGGGTTATGGGGTAGGAGAGAAAAGTGGGTGGGCTGAGTGGGAGTGTGGGACTATGAGGAAGGGAGGAGGAGGGGATACCCCTTCATCGAGCAGTGGTACAAACGCCTTAGTCCAGGGAAAAGGAAACGAACTTATTGCTACATCTGTACTTATGATAGTAAGGTTTGAGGTTACACTCCCGACCGGGATGATCTGGGAGACAGATGGGACTGCCATTTACAGGATAACGATGGTGCTCAGCTATGACGTGCAATTAACTGTCACGGTGAAGTAAACTACACCCTGTCACACCTAATGCTACCCTACTGCCCACAGACATAGAACTTAAGGAATATTTTGATCATGTCTATAACCCTCCAGATGTACACAAATGCAGTGTCAATTCTTCGCAAAATAACTTTAACATGCTAGTGTTAGACGACCCTATAACTCTGCAAGAGGTCTCAGATAAAATCAAACTATAGAAATGCAACAAAGCAAGTGTAACACCCAGAGTGTTAAGATTACTACCAGCTTCCTTGGTTTTAATGATAACGGCAGTTTTTAACACTATAGTTATGTGCGCCACCTGTCTATCGTCGTGGGTAACGGCAATTGTTTCTACCATATTTAAGCGTGGCTCACTAGCATTAGCATCAAATTACAGAGGCATCGATGTCATCATTTGCTTCGTTAAATTATATGGTATGGTTCTATGTTCCAGGCTGCAAAAATAGTTTTGCCCCTATTGTGAGCATGCAGGCAGTCTGAGGGAGTATGTCTAAACCATCCAGTATCCTTGTGGCTACTGTTTGATGTGGCAAGAGGGAAGAAATTCAAGTTAAATATTACCTTCACTGATTTTTGCCCAAGCATATAACTGAGTGCCACGTGACATAATGTTACATATTTTAAAACGATTAGGATGCGGTGCTACAATGCTGTTGACAGTAGCTGACATGTACAAGATAACCCTCAGTGTTGTGGGTACGGCGAGAATTACGACTACGACTGGTGTTCGCTAGGAATCTCCAACACCATGTTTATTGTTTACTGTTTTTGTAAATGATATGATCGAACTGATCAAACAAAACTGTGGGGCAGACGGCTTCCTAGCATGGTTGCACGTCCTCGTTTTTATGGATGATACGGTGCGCTTGTCAGAGAACAGAGAGGGTGTAATACATGAAATCAGCCTTTTAAACCAGTTTTGTTAGCCACATGGGATGAAAGTAAACGAAGACAAAACAAAGTTTATGGTTGTGCGTGGAAGTAATGTGGACCTAGGAGCACTGCATGTAAATAACATAACAATACATGTATGTGAGTATAATAATAGCCTAGGCAGTTCTTTTACAGCTTATGAGTCAACATCTTCTGCTACTGGATTTCTTGCTCAGTTTAACCCCTTTCTGCACAGAGAAGTTTCATAAGTTTTCTGTGCCTTGATGCACGGCCTTTTCTTCCTTCCCCCCCCCCTCCCCGGCCGCCACATGCTCCAAAATTTTGCATTCTCGACTTCATTTCACCACCCAAACATATTTATTTTGCGACAAAACCCACATATTCTTATTTGACAATGTTTGTTCCACACGATAAGCAAGAAAAAAAGAAACACAAAAAATCACACTATACTTACATTAGGGCCCGTGGAACAAACATTCGGGATCATAGATTTCACTTTCCAACATCATAAGTCGAATTTTTACTAATCAATCTCTACATGTTATACCATCAATCAAAAGAAAATTTTATTAGCTTTCGAATCAGGGGAGGTCCCAGTTTGATATGAGGTATTTCCTTCGAGTAATAATCGAAAAAGTAAAACCCATTTCCGACAGACCACAAATTTTTTATATGGGGAGCTTAAGTGAAGAACTTTTCTTGGCACTGTTATGTTTTTATTTTATCATCCTATGCAGAATTTTATTCGCTTTCATTTGAGACAAGAACGGTGATCTTAGGCCTCATAGTTTTCGAGAAAAATGCAAAAAACTGCGGTGTATTATCCCGCCATCAGCCGCACACACATTATTTTCCCGTAGCCTGCTAACACTTTTATGCTTGCTAGCTACGCTTTCTTTGGTTTTATGCCAACATCTATTTTATATAATTACTTCTGTTTTATTTTTAGTTCTCTCAGAAACCACACATGAACACTAAACCTGTTTCTAGCAACTGAAACTGAAGCTGTACTTATTGCCTTGTCATTTGTGTTGAGGTAAATAACAATATACTGTATATGTATGTGTAAATATACTGACATAAATAAAGTTAAATAAATAAATAAAAAAAGAATATCACATACATCTCCATTTGCGACGATCTTCCTGCAGGACCAGATCGGTTGGGAGGTGAGGAGTTTTGTACCGTGCGTGTGTGTGTGTGTGTGTGTGTGTGTGTGTGTGTGTGTGTGTGTGTGTGTGTGTGTGTGTGTGTGTTCTTACCTAATTGTACCTAATTGTATCTTTACAGGAATGAGTCAAGCTCGTACTGTCCCGTGTCGTAAACCATATTTATCGGACATCTCCTTAAATTTGTGAATTGTTTTGACACATACTATTTCATTCGGTAGTGCATTCCATTGATCAATTGCTCTGTTTAGGAAACTGAATTTCCTTACGTCTTTATCACCTCTCTTCTTATGCAGTTATTTGCAGTGTCCTCCTGCTGATGCTTCTCCATATGTTAAGTAATCATTTATGTCTATTTTCTCCTTCCCTGATATGCACTTATATAGCATTATCATGTCACCTCTTTTCCTTCTCTCCTGTAGTGTTGGTAGATTCAGTTTATTTAGTCTTTCTTCGTAGCTTAGGTCCCTTAAGCTTGGTATCCATCTTGTAGCGGTCCTTTGAACTTTTTCAATCTCGTCTATGTGTTTTTTGAGATGAGGACTCCAGACTACTGATGCATATTCCAGGGTTGGTCTAATGAATGATGTTATTATCCTTCTTAGCATGTCTTCATTTATGTATGTGAATGCTATTCTCATATTTGCAAGCAGTGTATACATGTTCCGTACCTTCTCGCTGATGTGGTCAGCCGGAGATAGTCTGTTATTGATAATCACACCTAGGTCTTTCTCTCTTTCTGATGTGTATAGGGTTTTCTTTCCTAACTTATAATCCCAATCAGGTCTTTTTCCACTTTTACCAAACTTGATTGCATGACACTTGTCCACATTGAATTCCATTTGCCATGTATTACTTCATTCATGAAGTTTATTTAATTCTTCTTGTAGTTCTTTACAAGAGTCTGTGTTAGTAATTCTCCTTTGTATTTTTGCATCATCTGCAAACATATTCAGATAGCTCTCATTTCCAGTGTTAATGTTTATATCATTTATATACACTAAAAATATGATTGGTGCCAGCACTGAACCCTGTGGTACTCCACAAGTCACTTCTTTCCATGATGAGTAGTTTCCTCTTAGTACTGTTCTCATTTCTCTTTTTATGAGAAAGTCTTGCATCCAACAAAACAGTTTGCCTCGAATTCCTCCTTGATGGTACAGTTTCCATAAGTCTTTGGTGTGGTACTGTGTCAAAAGCTTTCTTGAAATCTAAATAGATACTTTCCACCCATCCTTCTCTTTCCTGTATTGTGTTTGTTACTGTGTCATAGTAGTTCAACAGATTGGTAACACATGATTTTCCTTTTCTGAAGTTCAACAGATTGGTAACACATGATTTTCCTTTTCTGAAACCAAACTGTCTTTCTGTTGTCATACTGTGTTCTTCCAGATGATTTACCCAAGCTTTTCTTATAAGCTTTTCTAATACCTTGCTTACAACACTGGTCAGTGATACTGGTCAGTATAGCTGAGTGGATTTTGTCTATTTCCTTTCTTGAATAAGGGGACAATATTTGCTTTCTTCCAAATATCAGGTAGTTTACCTTGACTCAAGGATTTCTTGAAAATTAAAAATAATGGTTTACTTAACTCCTTTGCACATTCTCGTAGTACCCAACATGAAATTTCATCAGGACCACTTGCTTTTCCTCTGTCTAATTTACTTAACTCCTCCTGTATTACTTTTTCTGATATTTGTATATCTGGTAGTATGTGTGGACATGCATGTTCCACATAGTCCCTCTCAAAATTTGTTTCTTCTGCAAAAACTCTCTCTATATATACCTAGGCTGCTTCCCCCAAGGAAAGGGAGGTAGCCGAGAAAGGAAGACACACTCCCCATTTACTCATCCATTCAGACACATTCATTCGCATCTTAGCCCCAAAGGGGAGAACGGACAGATCCTCACCGCACCACACTGCACAAGGGTCAACTGTGCAATGCAATCAGTGACATCCGCAACAGGGTCCGACAGCAGAGCTGGTTTACCCCTGCCACATCATAACAGACTCATCCCCTTACCTGCACCAGACCTGAAATAGCTGATCAGACCAAATGCGGGAGAATATCCCCTCAGGGCTGTGTCATCACTTATTTATTCACAATTTCTCTCCACCCATTTCTGTCATGCACAGCCACTCTTCCTTGCTCAACAGACATCCCTCTCGCATCCAGCGCTCTCTTCACACTGTCCATCCATCCTATTCGTGGTCTTCCTCTCAGCCTTACACCTCTCACATCAGATCTAGTTATCTTTTTCACCAATCGCTTATTATCCATTCTCTCCATATGCCCAAACCATCGCAACACCCTCTGCTCAACTCTACCAGCCATCTCCCGAACAACTCCAGTTCTCCTTCGCACTTCATCATTTTGCACTCGATCCATACACGTCACTCCACACATACTTCTCAGACACCTCATCTCCATTACATTCAAACTTTTCCTCTCTGCTACACCTATATTCCATGTTTCAGCCCCATACAATGCAGTTGGTACCACAACACCCTCATACAGCCTTCTCTTTACATCCATTCTAAGCGAACGACATCTAAACACTTTTTTCATTCCTCCTAGCACCTTTCCTACTTCATTTATTCTAAACTTCACTTCTGCATCTATTCTTCCATCCACAGCAACATGTGACCCTAGATATTTAAAACACTCTACCTCCTCAAGCAACTCGCCATTCAAAACTATATTCATCCCCCTACCATCTACCAACCTCGTACACTTAATCACTTTACTCTTATTCTCATTTACTTTCAATTTCCTCCTTTCACACACCCTTCCAAACTCCTCTACCAACTGTCTCAATCTCTCCTTTGAATCAGCCACCAGTGCAGTATCATCTACAAATAGCAGCTGCTTCAGATTCCACTCTCCACCATCAACATTCACCAGACTCAGACCTCCACCTAAAACTCTTGCATTCACCTCCCTTACAACACCATCCATGTAAATATTAAACAATCAAGACGACATCACACATCCCTGTCGCAGCCCCACTCTCACAGGAAACCAATCACTCACAGCATTTCCCACTCTTACACATGCTCTACTATTTACATAAAAACTTTTCACCCCTTTTAATAACCTACCATCAAGTCCATACAATCTTAAAACAGTCCACAAAGCCTCCCTATCAATTCTATCATACGCTTTCTCTAAATCCATAAATGCCCAAAACACAATTTCGTTAAATACTTTTCACACACTTGTCTCACCGCAAACACCTGATCCACGCATCCCCTCCCTCTCCTAAAGCCACACTGCTCATCACCAATCACTCCGTCTGTACCCTTTCTAACTCTCATAATTAATACTCTACCATACACCTTACCTACAACACTCAACAGACTTATACCCCTAAAGCTAGTACATTCATACTTATCACCCTTGCCTTTATACAATGGGACCACACAAGCACTTGCCCAGTCAACTGGCACCATACCTTTCACAAAGCACACATTCAACAATCTTACTAACCAGTCAACAATAGTAACTCCACCACCCTTCAGGCATTCCACAGCACACCGATCCATACCTGCAGCTTTCCCTGTTTTCATCTCCTTTACTGCCTTCTCCACTTCCTCCTTCGTGATCAAAGAATCATTCAACTCTCCCAACACATTTATTCCTTGGACCCTTCCATCCGCCACAAGCTCAGCCACCCTTTCCTCCTCTACATTTAACAATCTTTCAAAATACTCTGCCCATCTCTTCCTTACTGCACCCATCTCAATTAATATCCTTCCATCCTCTGCTTTTACTCGTTCTTCCTTCCCATACTCTCCCTTTCGCACCCTTTTCACCTCCTTCCAAAACATTTTCTTATTCTGTTGAAAATTCTCTGTCAGCCGCCTACCCCACCTCTCATCTGCTGCCACTTTAGCATCACACACAGCCCTTCTCGCCTTATTCCTCTTTTCCTTATACCTCTCATATGACATCTCATCCTTCCTCTGCAGCCACACTTCACATGCACATCTCTTCTCAGGCACACCCATACTTACTTCATCACACCACCATTCACTTCCTTTTCTTACACCACCACCCACATGTCTCACACCACACACCTCTTCTGCATGCCTCACCACAGCACTCTTAAATAACTGCCATTCCTCCTCCACACTGCCATTTTCCCGATCTTTCACTGTGTTCCACTCATCTTTCAATTTCTCCTGATACTCTGTCTTTTTCTCTCTTTTATCCAACTCACTCACTTTCAAAACCTCCGTGTCACACCTAACTCTCCTAGCTCTCACCCATCTCTTACCTACTCTTAACTTTCCCTCTACCAGGTAGTGGTCGGACATACCTCCACCCTCCCCTCTCAGAACTCTCACATCCAACAATCTTCCTATTACATTCCTAGACACAACCACATAGTCCATCAAAGCTCTATCAACAACCCTTCCACCCTCCTGTCTCACCCATGTATACTTATAAATATCTTTCTTCTCAAACAGCGTATTTCCAATCACCATCTCTCGCTCAACACACATCGCTATCATTCGCTCCCCATTTTCATTTCTTCCAGGCATACCATGCATACCAACTACACCTTCAACTGCTACATTTCCCACTCTAGCATTCAGATCTCCCATCATTACCACATTCACATTCGCTCCAAAACTCTGCAGACACTCATGAACATCATTCCAGAAAGACTCCCTCTCTTCTTCATCATTTTCACTACCAGGCCCATACGCACTCACAAACACCCACAACTCAGGTTCAAATTTCGCTTTTACCCACATCAGTCTCGATGACACCTCCTTCCATTCAATCACACAGTGCTGTACTTCCGGACTCACTAACAAGGCCACACCTTCTCTTGCCCTTCCTCTATCAACACCTGACAATCTTCCATTCACACTTCCAAACATAGCCTCACCCTTCCCTTTCATCTTCGTTTCGCTCAAAGCTAACACATCCAATTTTCTTCTCACAAACATTCTCCCAATCTCCTCTCTTTTAGCCTCAATCGTACTACATCCACGCACATTCATAGACCCAATCTTCAGGGTACGGGGATAACTCCATCCCCCATCCCTTTCTCTGGCCTGTCTCTTTTTAGGAAATAAAAAACAGAGGGGGTCCCTAGTTCTCTCACCCTGCCCCTTTTAGTCGCCTTTTATGACACGCAGGGAATACGGTGGCAGTATTCTTCCTAACACAACCTGGCTGCAGAGTAGTAGTACCACCCCATAGTGCGGCCAGATTGTGTCCCCCCTGCTACAGGGGGGATAAACTAATTGGAAATTCTTATTTAGCGCTTCACAAATATCTTTCTCTTGTGTATACGTGATTCCCTCGTCCGTAATGGATTGTATTATATCTTTTACTTTGGTTTTGCTTCTGATGTAGCTGTAAAACAGCTTTGGTTGATCACTACTTTTATTTATTATATCCTCCTCAAACTATTTTTGGGCTTCCCTCCTTATTCTTGTATAATCGTTTCTTACCTGTTTGTAATTATTATACACCCTTTCACTGTTGTGCCTTCTGTAACTATTCCACAACAAATCTCTTCTTTCTTTTGATTTTTTACATTCTGTATTGAACCATTTCTGTATTTTCTTATCTGCTTCTTTGTGCTGTGGGATGTACTTCTGGACTCCTATTTCATAAAATTCACAGAATTTTTTATATATAGCACTTAAATCTTGTCCTCTAAGCTTATTTTCTCAATCAACTTCTAAGAAATACTTCTTTAGGTCTTGATAATTTTCCTTTTTATGGTTTAGGCTCTTTTTGTAACTGTCATTGCTGTTAACTATGTCATATACTATCCTGAAGTTATAATTTAGTACTGCATGATCGCTTTTGCCGAGTGGAGGGTGATATATTAAACAGTCAATATCATTTTCTTGCCTAGTAAATATTAGATCTAGCACTGAAGGTACATCGAGTCCTCTTTTTCTGGTGGTTTCCCTCACATGTTGCGTTAGGAAAAACTCTTGCACGAGATCCAGGAGCTCTTGGTCCCAACCGCTTTCTTGGCTAATTATATATATCTAGAGTATTCCAATTTATATTTGTATTAAAATCTCCAGTAAGTATAATTCTTTCCGATTTCTCTTCCATTTTATGTAGTAATGATCTTAAACTCTGAATTGTACTCTCTGCCAGGTCCTCATATTCGTCTCTTTCCCATGTGTTTGATCTGGGTGGCATGTATAAATTGGCTACAATTACTTTCCCTTCGGATGTGTTGATCTCTACTGCAATCAGTTCTACTTGTGATGGTATATCTAGTTTTATTTCATTGACTTTTAGATTTTTCTTAGTTAATATTATAATTCCTCCTCCCTTTTTTAAATTTCTGTCTCTTCTCCATATATTGCATTCCTCTAAGTTTAATATGTCATTGGATATCCTTGGTGTTAATTTTGTTTCAGTTGGGCATATTATTTGTGGTTCATTTTCTCTGACATAATCATTTATCTCTAGTAATTTAGATACCATTCCATCCACATTTGAGTACATCAACTTTAACATCTTGTTTATATACTTGTCATGACGTGGTTTTACTACCTTCCTCCTTTTTATTCCATCCTGTTTGTATACCACTTTCGTACCTGCAATCCTATTACTTTGTAAAAAAAAATTTGTTCTTCTCCTCTTCTGATCTTCCCTCATTTTTTGTTTTTGCTTCCTCCCTCTTCTCTTTCAGTAATTCCAGTTCCTCTTGTGTTAGGCATAATTTTATCCATACATTTTTGAACTCCTCTTTTTCCATAAGATTCTTTGCATTTTTTAGTATCTCCTCCACAGTGTTTTCACTCTGGAAAGTCACCTTTAAAGGTCTTGTCTTGCTTTTCTCGTATTTCCCTAACATTTTGTGTTCCTCTATGTCTTTACTACAGATTTTTTCTGATACTTCTTTCAGTAAGCTCATTACATTTGCCATCTCCTTTTTGTCTCTTGTGATCTTGTTTTTTACTTCTTCCTCTTCTATACCAGTGATTACTATAGACTTGTTTATATCTACTGAATCTCTGACTAACTTTGGATTGTTTTGGATTATTCTTTTCACTTCCTGTTTAATGCTTTTTTCCTCCACCCTTGTTTCTAAGTCTTTCTTTACTTTCACCATTTCAGCATACGTGGTTTCCACATCATTTTTGTAGCTTTGCACAGCTTCATTTACCTGTGTTATCTTCTCCTCAATATCACTGCTTTGGTCTATCAAACTGCTTACTTGCCTAATTGTCTCTGTATCATCTTCGAACTCTTCCATAACACTCTCATGATTGACTACTGTACTTGCCATTTCACTCATTTTCTTCCTAAGTGTACTCAGTTCCACTGTTAGTTCACTGATGGTTGTGTCTTTCTTGTTGGCCTCCCTTCCTAGTGTGCTCCACAAGTAAAGGTATCGCTTGGTATGGTACTGCTCGAAACAATCACCCATGCAAAGAGGCACATCACATACAGGACACATGTTCCTTGTGTCCTCCCTTATCTCCAACTTGAAGGACAAGATACACCTTAGCCTCTTCTTGTTGGGGATCCTTGCCCAGTGGTGGCCCAGAGTGCTATCCAACCTCACATCGTCGTCAATCACCCGGCGATGCTTGCTTCAATACCCTCATGCTCTGTGGTCCTGTCGTGCGGGAGCTGCAGGCCCAGGCACGGGCTCTCTCAATGGACCAGCAACTGGAGGTGCTGGCGGTGCTGGCACCTGTGATGGCCCTGCTGCAGGTGGTGCTGGTGTGGGGTGTCCTGCAGGCTGTGCTGGTGCTGGTGGTGGCTGGGCCCGTCCTGGTGGTGATGGTCGTGCCTGCTGGATGCCAGGTGTTGCTGGTGCTGGCCGCCAGGTAGGTAGGTCTTGGGCGTGGTGGAGTGTGTGTCCAGACACGGGCCAGTCCTCTTCATGGAAATGCAGAAGATCGTAGATGATCTGCTCCACAAGTTCAAGGAGAGATACTTGTGTGCGTCTGTACTTTTTGTACAAGGTGAATGTGTTGAACAGTGCCATTTGGATGAAGTAGAGTGTGATCTTCTTTGTCCACTTGACAGTTCGCTGTTGGTTGGTGTAGTACTGGACAATATGATCGAAATGATCAACCCCACCCATATACCTGTTGTACTGCTTCACAACGACGGGCTTGTTAATGACATTCTCGACGTAGGTTGTCCACCCATCATGAACCAGCACCTTTCCTCAAACCCTCTTCAGAATGGTGTCCGCAGTGTGGAAGGTGAACACCATGTTCACAATGCACTTGTCCTTCTATAGCAGGAGTAGCACAATGTCCTTGTGCCTGTATGCCATGCCCCCCCCTCGGGCAGGCTCTTAGCCCTGGCCATGGCCTGCAGCTGGCATGGCGTTCCTCTAGGCAGCTGTAGGGTCCCACACACGTAAAATCCTGCAGTGAAGAGTCGTTCACACAGGGCTACAGAACTGTAATAGTTGTCCATGAACAACTTATAATCCCGGTCATTCAACGGTTCTACAAGGCCCCACACTGTGTTCTCGAGGGTACACTGCACCCCCATGTAGACCTAGAGGTTCCAGATGTAGCCCGAGGATCACTCAGCCAACATGTAGAGTTTGATGGCATACTTGGTGAGCTTCTGGAGGTTGTAGACGTGGAAGGACAGTTGGCCCTTCCACCCCAGAGAGCCCTCATGCAGGCTGAGCTGCTTCTTGGGTTGGTATGCTGACTGGAACCGCTGAAGGAGATACTCCATGACTGTGCAAACATGGATGAGCTGATCTTGGTTGTCCCAGGGAATGGCGAGCGAGTTGAAGATGTGGAAGTGCTTAAGGATGGCGGTGAAGTGCCTTACACTCATCACCCACCAGACCCTAGGGTAGTCGTGCAGCTCGGAGCTCCTCCAGTAGTGCCTGATGGTCGGCATGTGCATGACCCCCATGAAAAGGTATAACCCCAGGAACTTGGCCAATTCCTTTTCATTGCAGGAGAACCAGGCATCCAACTGAGTCCCCATGAATGTGGCATACCAGTTGGTTTCCACGGTGAGGTATGACAACAACTCTCACTTGAGAATGAGCTGGAAGAACTGCAAAGGAGTTGTTGGAATATCCACCTTGATCCCTGGGGAGCCAGTGAACGGCCCGTGGTTCGGTGTGAATGGGCCACTGCTCCACCCAGGATCCTCTTCAGCAGCAGTGGTGGTGGTGGCAGCGGGTTGGTCTGTCAACACCCTTTGGCCTGCCCTCTGACCCCTTGGATGTCTCCCGTGTCCAGGCAGCAGACCACGGCGCCCTCGTTTGGGGGGGGACGCCTTGGACAAGGACAAGGACGAGACGGAGGACTCTGGGGACACCAGTCTCCTCGGCCTGGCCGGCATGGATGTCAGCATAGCATCCTGCATGGCAGAAGCAGGTGGAGGGGCCATCACAATGAACGATGGCCCAGCTTCCAAGGACACTGGCTCGCCAAAGGGGGCAGAAGGGCCTGGAGATTGAGAGCTGGCGAAGAGAGCGGTGGGACCAGCGTGGCCTAGAGGTGGGGAGGCTTCTGTGGTGAAGCCAGCCGATGATGGTGGTGTGGTCTCCCGTGCTGGAAGGTGGTGGGGCAGTTTCACTTGCTGACCCGATGGTGGCAGCTCAACCTCCTCCATCCAAGAATGGTCACTCTCAATGTCACTCTCCGACTTTACCTCATCGAGGATCTTCTGCCACTGGTGTGGTGCCAACCCACGTTTCATCTCTGCAAGATGCTGTTGTTGCAAGCCAACCGGAGAATAAATTGCCGTCGAAAGGGATTCAGGATCCTGTGTTAGTCCAATGCTGTGGTTGGAGTGTGAGCTGAAATAAAGGAGTCAAGATATTTTATTCACAACCAGCCAAGAACTTGGCTCAACACTGGCACAATGCAAGGGTTCATGATATATATACATGTATGTCCTTGAAAAACATTGTCTCCTACACCTGACTTAGTGCACAGGTAGTCGCCACCAGCACGTGGTTACCTCTTTCATTTACTTTGCACATTGCACATAACCAAATCTATTATTTTTATGAGATACACAGTACATTTCACCACTAATATGTAAATGGACGTGTTCCATAGGCCGTTACCTGTGCGCTAAGGTGTAGCAGATGGTGTTTCCCTTATGAGAACATGCTGCACTGGGTCAGTCTTTCACTGTCTTTACACATAAAATATAACCCAATCTATCAGTTTATATCAGTCAAGATATTTTATTCACAGCCAGCCAAGAACTTGGCTGAACACTGGCACAACACAAGGGTTCATGATATACGTGTATGTCCTTGAAAAACATCGTCTTCTACACCTGACTTAGCACACAGGTCGGGGCAATGAGCACGTGGTTACCTCTTTCATGATTTTACTTTGCACATTACACATAACCAGATCTATAAGTTTTATGAGATACACAGTAAATTTCACCACAAATATGTAAATGGACGTGTTCTGTAGGTCGTTACCTGTGTGCTAAGGTGTAGCAGACGGTGTTTCCCTTACGAGAACATGCTGCAATGGGTCAGTTTTTCACTGTCTTTTCACATAAAACATAGCCAAATTTATCGATACATGGGATACACGATATATTTCACCACCAAAAAATGTAAATGCACATGATCCTAACCTCACATTGCATTTCGCTATCTTTGTGCTAGCTCAGGTGTATGGCACGTGCTCTTCATTACGAGCAGGTGGGTCAGTTTTTCACTGTCTTTTCACACAAAACAGAGCCAAATTTATCAATACATGCGATACACAGTATATTTCACCACAAAAAAATGTAAATGCACGTGTTCATAACCTCGCGTTGCATTTCGCTACCTTTGTGCTAGCTCAGATGTACGAGACATTCTCTTTCTTACGAGCACGTGGGTCAGTCTTTCACGTTATTTTCACATAATATATAGATTAATCTATCAATATATCAGATACAGAGTATATTTCACCAATAAAATGTAAATGTAAATGCATGTCTTCTGTAGGTCAATTATGTGATCCCTACCTGGGCAGTAAGGTGCAGCAGACGATGATTTCCAGATGATCACGTGGTTCACTTTCACTTTCTTTTCACATAAACACATAAAAGTTTATATATCACACTATGAGATACACAATATATTACACTATCTACAATTACATATCTCAAGTTGCATTTCGCTACCTTTGTGCTAACTCAAGTGTACGAAACGTTCTCTTTCTTACGAGCACATGGGTCAGTCTTTCACGTTATTTTTACATAACACATAAGTGTAATCTATCAATACACGGAATGTTTCACCAAAAAAATGTAAATGCACGTGTTCCTAACCTCACACTGCATATCGCTACCTTTGTGGAAACTCAGATGTACGAGATGCACTCTCTCTATGAGCAATTGGGTCAATCATTTACTGTCTTTCACATAAAGCATAACCAAATCTATTAATATATGAGGTACACAGTATATTACACCAGAACAAGTACAAGTGTGTGGCCCTTACCTGTGTGCCAAAGTGTACCAGATGATGTTTCCCTTACCCGAAGACACTGCAGTGTTTACCAGTTTATTGCACAATACACATGACCAAATCCATCATTTAATGAGACATACAGTATATTTCACCACAGCAGTACATGAACGTGCTCTGTATGTCACATCTGCGATATCTAAGGTATCTATCTATCTATCTATCTATAGCCCGACGCCCTAATCCCGCAAAGGGTGGCCGCAGACAAAACGCCTCCAAGTCACTCTGTCACCCACCATTTGACTCCCCTCCCCCCAACTCACCCCCCCTCCCTCATATACCTCTCAACTCCATCCCTCCACCTCATCCTCGGTCTACCCCTCCCTCTCCCTCCCTCCACCTCACCTACATACACCCTCTTAGTCAGTCTTTCATTCTCCATTCTCTCCACATGTCCAAACCACCTCAGTGTATTTCTCCTAATCTTTTCAACCACATCCACATCTACCCCACAACGTTCCTTCACTTCTTCATTCGTCAACCTGTCCCTCCACGTCACTCCACATGCTCCTCTCAAGTAACTCATTTCCACTGCTCTCACTCTTGACTTGTTCCCCTCTTGCAAGGTCCATGCCTTGCTTCCATACGTCAGGGTAGGGATCACAATACCATCATGCAGTGACTTCTTAACTTCCACACTCACCTCATCACTGCTTTCAGTGTACCAACAACCTTTCGTCCCTGCTGTACCCTTTCACGTACTTCATCCCCCAAAGTTCTATCTAAGGTATCGCAGGCAATATTTTTTGATGAGCACGTGGTGCAGTGTTTACGTTCATCCACACAAGGATACAATAAACATATCACTATAACACTCATGCTTCATTTCACACAGAAAGCATAAGGAATGAATGTAACAGTATGATAAATTCAAATATCCCTATAAACCTCTTCTATTTCATCCCCTCCTGACAATGGCATGCCATGGCTGTAAGGTGTAGGTGACTCCTGGCCTAGCCAATATTTCATTACATACACTTGTTGGACTATACTCCTATCTATTGCACAGTAATACAGTCCACCATATATCAGCGTAAAAGAAGGACTTCGTCAACACCTTGGCAAATATTTCATTCAAGACAATTGCGTGTCATCAGGCGGTTTCCCACCTCCCCCTGCTCAACGTTTCACCATGTCCTTCCTCACTACTATTGCACACTATATTCACCTGATTCCCTGTTACTATTGTTCAGTGGTTGACTACTCACATTGGGTGCAGGGTAGAGGGAGTGTATTTGTTGGGACATGCCAAAAAACAGGGTAGGCCTAGCACAATCTTCGTTGGGCCAACGACTGACAACGGCAAGGAATGATTCACAAAAACCTAATTCCCTATTGCAGACACCGAATCTATTCATAATAGTGCCCAAAAAGTTAACACAAGCACTATAGGTATAGTGGAATACGACACACGCCCGCGACGGAGGTAAATAGCGTACAATTTAAATGCTGCGCCATGCGCTACCTTCTCCCTCGACAGCTGGTGTGGAACTAATCAACCACTCTGGGCTGTCACGTGTCTCGGGCCCCAAGGTTGCCAAGTCATTACTTTTGATGAGAGGCACGAGAACTATGACGCCTCCAAAAGTGATGCCGATTGGCAGAAAACTTTTTCTAGGATGAAGGTTTTTATGCTTAAATGACGACAAATGCGTCATCGAGTATAGTTGCAACCATGCCCATATGATGACAAACACATCATTGTGGGCAGAGGAGTTAAGTTATGCCAAGTTCTCAAGTTTACTAGTATATCGTTTATAAACAAAAACAACTACGTCTCTTTTTATGTTAAAAAGAATGTGAAGCTGCTCTCATGTCTGTGATAACATATGGATGTGTGTCTTGGTTAAAAAGAGCTATGAATCCATTAATAGGTTGTTTATGTGGAGTATAAAGCAGTTGATAGGTTTCAAAAAGACAATAAGTAACGATATGTGCCTATTGGAGCTAGGGTATCCTGGTTTACGTGCTGTCATTAAAGCCAAGCAATGTAGGTTTTTCAGAAATATGTGGAAAGACAGAAGTAATATGAGGGACGACCCACTAGCTCATGCCATACACATCACCAGATAATAAATGTCATACATTACATTATTTAAGAAATTTGTTATCATCTGATGATGATGTTCAGATTGCCCTTGAAAATGTTAGGCAAATGATCATGACATCGATTTCAAATAGGTTTCTACAAGACTGTGGATCCAAATTTCACTGTACACATTTATAAAACAAAACCAATGTAAATGAATATGAACTGGTGCCATAGACAGGCTTACGTGTGAGTTTTTATTCTTTTTTATTCTTCTAAGAAGGAACCAAAGGCCACAGGCCCACAAATTATTCCTTCCAAGAAAAAAACAAAATGCAACAGAGCCAAATTCAAGATCCAGTTATTCGACATGCCTGGACACACTGCATTTGAAAGATTTGAGATCATAGCTTGCAGCAAATACAGACAGAGGGAGACAGTTCCAGAGTTGACCTATTGCATAAATGAAGAACTTGGAGTAATGGTTAACTGTTGCATTAGAGAGTTGGACAGAAAAGGAATGAGAGTTTGCTGCACATGGGTGCTACGCGCCCGTCATACAGAAGGAGGGATGCAAGCAGACAGTTCAGAGGAGCAGTGACCACTGAAGTAGCAATAGAAAAGAGATATAGCAACAACAGTGCGATGAAGAGACAAAGGTTGAAGGAAGCTAGTAAGAGGAGAAGGGTTAATAAGAGGAAAACCATTTGACTCCACCCTATTGAAAAGAGTTGTATGTGGGGAGCCTCCTCACACATGAGAGTTGACTCTACACAGTGGCGGATAAAATTCATGTATAAAATCAACAACTGTGCAGGGGTAAAGAAGGAATTGATTTGGCTTAGCACACCCAATCTCTTGGAAGCAGATTTTACAAGAGATGTAATATGATCTTTCCAAGATAAGTCGCAAGTGAATGAAAGCCCAAGCATGTTCAAGGATGATGCAGGATCGAGATCGATATTATTAAACGTTAATGGGTACTCCTGTGGAAGATTTTGACGGGATGATAGGTGTAAGAACTCAGTCTTTGATGCATTGAAATCAACAAGATTATTTTTACTCCAGTCAGAGATACGAGCCAAGTCAGACATTGGGTGTGCCATAGCCTTATCCCTCATTTGTTGAAGTAACTGCTGAGATGGACGTTGTGGGAACCGAATTGAAAGGTGAAGGATGGAATCATCAGTGTACAAGTGGATAGGGTTAGATGTACAGCTCAGAAGGTCATTGATGAATAAAAGGAAGAGAGTTGGTGATAGGACAGAGCCCTGAGGAATACCACTGTTGACAGATCTAGAAGAACAATGGCCGTCTACAACAGTGGCCGTAGAATGACCAGAAAGGAAGCTATAGATGAAGGCACAGATAGGAGGAAAGAAACCATAAAAGAACAGTTTGGCAATTAACCCGCGGCGTCCCGGGGACGTACTTCCACGTCCTCACGTTTTGTCACAGCTAATCCCGGGGACGTACTTCAACGTCCTGCAATTGCAAGGTTCATTATTTCCACAATTTTCAATTTTCGCGAGTCATTTTTGGTACGTATACACATGACACCTTCCTCAACAAGATGCCAGGCAGGGACAATGCCTTACCCAGCATGACCTCCTCCCCCCCCCCTGCATGCCATTGTCTCAGCATTTCACCTGTTATCAGTGACCTGGCCAGTATAGCCATGTCATGCCACGGGACGAAATTCAGGGCCAGAGTGATTCCCCAATCAATGACAATGTGGAGGACAAACTTTACATAGCATTAGAGGAAGAAACAGAAATGATGATCAGGTAATGTGGCAAAAAAAGGTCAGGTATCAGTGAGTGAAACAATGCTTATAATGCCTCTATTACTGCTTGAAAACCAATATACTCTTGTACTACATATAAATTTGTAACAGTAAATAAATAAATACCGTTTATGAGTGGTGTGAAATAGCTATCCTCCCATAGAACTCGTTTTCTTTGGTGCCAGCCTGATAGAAAACCCAGTAAGGTAAGGAGGCTCTCCTACCTGTAATGAGTATTTTAAACCTCAGGTGAGCAATTTCTTTATGAATTTTCGATGTTTCTCACCAAAAGCGAAAGTTTTAGCAAAAAAAAAATAAGGGTCGAAAAATGGTCGGGATTGGGGGGTACCAGTGGTCAAAAAGTGGTCGGGACGGGGCGGGTTAAAGTTTTATGCCAGACTCGATCGCAAGCCATTGAGATGTCAAGTGCAATGGCAAAGCTTTCGCCAAAGTCCTGGAAGGAGGATGACCAGGAGTCCGAAAGGTGGGTGAGAAGATCACAGGTGGAGCATCCCTGACGGAACCCATACTGACGATCAGAAAAAAGGTTGTGATGAGAAAGATGCTTTTAATTTTTTCTATTACGAAAACTTTTGAGACACAGGATGTTAAAGCAATTGGACGATAGAGGGTTGGGAATGGTCACCCTTCCTTGGGACTGGCTGAATGAAAGCAGACTTCCAGCAAAAAAGAAAGGAAGTTGATAGACAAAGGTGAAAGATTTTTCCTAGGCAGGATGTAAGCACAGATGCACAGTTCTTGAGGACAACAGGAGGGACTCCATCAGGCACATATGCCCTGTTAGCATTGAGGCCTATGATGGCAGAAAATACATCAGCTGAAGAAATTATAATCTCAGCTATGAGGAAGTTACAAAGGGGAAGTGATGGAGGAACAGCACCGGAAGCGTCTAAGGTGGAATTGGAGGAGCAAGTCTGAGCGAAGAGATTTGCTTTATGAGTAGAAGAAATAGCAACAGAACCACCACAGTAGAAAAGAGGAGGGAAGGATGATGAGTGTTCCTTCCCTGGCGATAGAAGAGGGACGCTGGTACAGGCTTCCAACTAAAGAACTAGTATATTAGTGTGGCTATATTCTGACTGAAATAAAAACATGTAATAAAGGAATGTGTAAGAGCATTACATTTAAGGTAACGTTACATTTTGACCATCATTGATGACTTATTACTGGAGAGAAATGATTATGCCAGAGTGTGAAAAGGAGTCCATCAAAAATTTAATAAGTATATTAATAAGTATATCTTAGATTTTCGTTGCACTGTTATTAATTATTTTAAATTCTTTTTGTATGTGCTTTTTACGATTATAGGTTTAAACTTGTGTCTTCACAATTTACATTACTTAAAGTATTGCACATGTACTCCTATTATGGGCCAGTGTCTACACCAAATTAGTGTCAACTTTGTTTCACAAAATTGTGGTCACCAAATATATCTATTATTCTACGTCTGTCATATATATATATATATATATATATATATATATATATATATATATATATATATATATATATATATATATATATATATATATATATATATATATATATATATATATATATATATATATATATATATATATATATATATATATATATATATATATATATATATATATATATATATATATATATATATATAGACAGATAGAGAGATAGACAAAACCAGTGATATCTCATGATCCTTGCGAAGACAGTACCAAAGGAGTCAATTCACCACTTCAGGTCACTGTTCAGTGTCCATATCTCACAGCCATAAATTAAGACAGGGAGCACCAGCACCCTGAAGGTGCGCACTTTCGTCCTTCTATACAAGCAACGACAGCGCCAATTACCTTAACTGAGTGAATCCATAACCCCGTAGACCAGGCCAGTGTGAATAGAGATCTCACTGTCTGATCTACCGTTGTTGTGGATCACACTACCGAGATAAATGAATCTTCCCAAAACTGCTATATCCTCACCACATCCTTGGACAGACTGAAAAGCTTCATTAATATATATATATATATATATATATATATATATATATATATATATATATATATATATATATATATATATATATATATATATATATATAGGGGAGGGCGTTGATGGTTCGGACATTAAAATATATATATATATATATATATATATATATATATATATATATATATATATATATATATATATATATATATATATATATATATAAATTCAGGTTTAAGCAGGAAAGTAATCTGGTTTATGTTAAAATGTTGCCACATCATTTGGCTCTTTAGACTGATAATATGAAATTCTTAGCTCTTTTCAGCTTTAAAATATAGTTAACGAAACACAAGTGACTAAATCGTCCAAACCATCCTTACCAGTGGTGATGGTTCGGACAGAAGGGTGGGATGGTTCGGCCTTAGGTATTACTTAGCATATTCTTAAAATTATGTGAGTTGGATTGGATAAAACCAAACATTTATTAATTCAAAGACATTTCATTTTCCTAAAGTACAAAGTTAAACTTCAGAATCTAAACGAACCACTTGATATTTGTTAAAAAAAAAAATACTTTATAACTGAAATAACCTTCACCAGATTTATTAATAACTGACTTAACCTCTTACTCTCTGCTTCAAAATTATGCATTAGTAGCCCCCCCACACCTCTCTCTCTCTCTCTCTCTCTCTCTCTCTCTCTCTCTCTGGAATATTGACTTCACTTTTCACTTTCTTTGCCTTATTTTAAACTGACTAACTTAACACTTTTAACGCATACTGCAGCCTGCAAAACTTAAATAGAAGTTGTAATACCCCTTCCATCTTTTAACACTTTGAGAAATAAGTTAAATAAACAAAGCTATAAATATACATTCCCTGATAACTACGAAGAATGGTGTTTCACTATGTATTCAAATATAAATGATCAAAAGTAGCGTTATCATTTGATAAGGTCATGCCTTGGTAGTAGTGGAGGGTTAGTTAAGACTGTCCGAATCATCCCCCTCCTCAACTGTCCGAATCATCCCGAATCTATGTAATTAACTGACGGGTACTCTCAAGTTTCACACGAGAGAGTTTAACATTCGTTTTTCATAGCGACATGTTCTACATGCAAAACAGATTCATCCTGATAATGCACAGTTCAATGCTTGGCATATTCATGAAGGAAGAGCTTACGATATACACCCAAATTATTACATAAGAGATTAAAAAAACATGCAATCTGACCTGCATCAAAAAGTGAGGGGTATCTAGCTTGGAGGTTCCGTGTGGCCGAAGTAAACAAACTCTCTCACTTTCATGCAAGATCAGCCTAGGTCCCCTACGTTTCTCAGGGAATGCACTGTCCTAACCATCCCACTGTCCGAACCATCACCGCCCTCCCCTACACACATATATACACATATGTTTGTACTGCATATGTATATATTATATACATATGAGTGTACACACACACACACACACACACACACAAAATGGGCATCGAGCAACGAGGACACACGCAGCATGGCTCTATAACTTGGCCAAGTGGCTATACGTAAAGTAGTATCTTTATGTGAGTCAAGCTCTGTACCAGGTTAGACAAATGGTGTTCTAATATAAAGAAGGAAGTTTTTAAGTAATACTGCTATTCAAATATTAAAATAAACAAAGAAGTAAAGGAATGCACCATCAGCGTCAGCTGATTGGTTTGTCTGCGCCAGCCGCCAAGGAATGTAAGTAGAATCTGTGCTCTTAGTACCACATGATGTCCTCCTACTTTCGTAAAACAACTTTGGAAATGAAAAGGGATAAAGGTAGAAAGCAGGATGATGAATTCTACCAAGAATTGGTTGAAATGGAGACGTTTAACAAGCTGGTAAAACGAGTAAACAGAGTGGAGATGGCATTTCATAATGAAATGGATGAAATTGAAAAACAGTTGCATATGCAGAAGGAGGAAATAGAAAAATTAGGAAAATAAATCAACAAGAAAGGCACAACAAAAAGTGAGCTGACAGTAAACGTGGGTTCACTTACAAGGAGAATTAGTGTTATGGCAAGTACAGTATTCAACCACAAGAGTATACTGGAAAAGTTCAAAAATGATACAGACAATTAAGGAAGTAAACAGTCTGATAGATCACAGCAGTGATATTGAGGAGAAGATAACACAAGTGAATGAAGCGGTGCAAAGCTACACAGATGATGTGGAAACCACTTATGCTAAAATTATGAAAGTAAAGAAAGACTTAGAAACAAGAGTTGAAGAAAAAAAACATTAAAAAGGAAGTGAAGAGAATAATCCAAAACAGTCCTAAAATGGTTAGGGATTCAGCAAGTATCAATAAATCTATAATAATCACAAGTATAGAAGAGGAAGAATTAAAAAACAAGATCTCGAGAGACGAAAAGGAGATGGCAAATGAAATGAGTATGCTGGAGGAAGTTTCAGAGGAAATCTGTAATAAAGACGTAAAGGAACACAAAAGGCTTGGGAAATATGAGAGAAATAAGTCAAGGCCCTTTAAGGTAACCTTCCAGAGTGTAAGCACTGTGGAGGAGATACTAAAAAATGCAAAGAAACTCAGGGAAAAAGAGGAATTCAAAAATGTATGGATATAAAGATGCCTAACTCAAGAAAAACTGGAATTACTAAAGGAGAAAAGGGAGGAAGCAAAAACAAAGAACGAAGGAAGATCAGAGGAGGAGAATACATTTTTTTTACAAAGTGATTGGATTGCAAGTTCGAAAGTGGTACATAACCAGGAGGGAATAAAAAGGAGGAAGGTAGCATATCCAAGTTATGACACGTATGTAAACATGACGATTAAATTGATGTACTCAAATGTAGATGGAATGGTATCTAAATTATTAGCGATGAATGATTACATCAGAGAAAATGAACCTCATATAATATGCCTAACTGAAACAAAATTAACACCAAGGATATCAAATGACATCCTAAACATAGAGGAATACAATATATGGAGAAGAGATAGGAATTTAAAAAAGGAGGAGGAATTATTAACAAAGGTAGGTGGTGGAGATCATCATCCGCTCACTTGATGTAATGCTGCCCACTTCTTCATTAGCCTTCATCATTCTTTTTCTGTGCCTGCCCTTCTCTCTTCCTATTTCTTCCATCTTCCCTGTCATTTCTTACTGGTTTTCTTTCCTTTACAGGTTGTTTTACACTGAGTGACAAGCCAAATGGTTTCCTGTAAGCCAGGAAACCATTTACAACGCTGGGTGGTAACCATATAACCAAACCATACGTGCTCCCTACATGTCAACAAGTGGGTTGGTGGAGGGTTAGTGCCCCTCCCCGCAAAACAAATAACTCAGAGTCAAATAGCCACCCCTTACGGGATTATGGCGTCTGGCAATAGGTGGATAGAGACAGAAAAATCTAAAAGTCAAAGAAATAGAACTAGATATACCCTTACAAGTAAAACTGATTGCGGTAGAGATCAATACATTTGAAGGGGAAGTAATTGTAGTAAATTTATACATGCCACCCAGATCAAACACATGGGGAAGAGGAGAATATGAGGATCTGGCAGAGAGTACAATTCAGAGTTTAAGAGCATTACTACATAGAATGGAGGAAAAATCGGAAAGACTCATACAAACTGGAGATTTTAATACAAATATAAATTGGATTAATTTATATATATAATAAGCCAAGAAAGCTGTTGGACCAAAAGCTCCTGGATCTCGTGCAGGAGTTTTTCTTAACGCAACATGCAAGGGAAAGCACCAGGAAAAGAGGCCTTGATGTACCCTCAGTACTAGATCTTACGTTCACTTGGCAAGAAAACGATATTGACAGTTTAATGTATCACCCTCCATTCAGCAAAAGCGACCATGCAGTACTAAATTGAAACTTCAGGATTGCATATGACATAGTTAACAACAATGAAAGTCACAAAAAGAGCCTAAATTATAAAAAAGGACACTATCATGACCTAAAGAAGTACTTCTTAGAAACAGATTGGGTAAAGGACCTTAGAGGACAAGATTTAAATGTTATATAAAAAATATTCTGTGAACTTTATGAAATAGGAGTCCAGAAGTACATTCCACAGCACAAAGAAGCAGAAAAGAAAATACAGAACTGGTTTAATACAGAATATAAAAAATCAAAAGAAAAGAGAGATTTGTTGTGGAACAGATATGGAAGACACACTAGTGAGAGGGCATATAACAATTATAAACAGGCAAGAAACGATTATACAAGAATAAGGAGGGAAACCCAAAGACAGTTCGAGGAGGATATCATAAATAAAAGTAGCGATCAACCGAACCTATTTTACAGCTACATCAGAAGCAAAACCAAAGTAAAAGATAAAATACAATAACATTATAGTCGAAGGGATCACCTATACACAAGAGAAAGATATTCGTGATGCACTAAATTAGAATTTCCAATCAGTTTCTACAGAACAAAATAATTTTGAGAGGGATGATATGGGACATGCATGCCCACACATATTACCATACATACAAATATCAGGAAAAGAAATACAGGGGGAGTTAATTAAACTAGACAAGGGAAAAGCAAATGGTCCTGCTGAAATTTCATGTTGGGTGCTACATGAATGTGCAAAGGAGTTAAGTAAACCATCCTCTTTAATATTCACGGAATCCTTGAGACAAGGTAAACTACCTGATATTTGGAAGAAAGCAAACATTGTTCCCTTATTCAAGAAAGGGAATAGACAAAATCCAGTCAACTACTGACCAGTATCACTAACCAGTGTTGTAAGTAAGATATTAAAAAAGGTGATAAGAAAAGTTTGGGTAAAACATCTACAAAAACACAATATGATAACAGAAAGACAGTTCGGTTTCAGAAAGGGAAATTCGTGTGTTACTAATCTGTTGAGTAACAGAAACATTACAGGAAAGAGAAGGATGGGTGGACAGTATCTATTTAGATTTCATGAAAGCATTTGACAGAGTACCACACCAAAGACTTTTATGGAAACTGTACCATCAAGGAGGAATCCGAGGCAAACTGTATTGTTGGATGCAAGATTTTCTCAAAAAAAGGGAAACGAGAACAGTACTAAGGGGAAATTACTCATCATAGAGGGAAGTGACTACCAGAGTTCCACAGGGCTCAGTGCTGGCATCAGTTATGTTTTTAGTGTATATAAATGACATAGAGAACAATATTGGAAATGAAAGTTATCTAAATATATTGCTGATGATGCAAAAATACAAAGGAGAATAATTAAAGCAGACTCTTGTAAAGAGCTACAAGAAGATTTAAATAAACATCACAAATGGAGCAATATATGGCAAATGGAATTCAATGTGGACAAGTGTCATGTAATAAAGTTCGGTAAAAGTGGAAAAAACCTGATTGGTATTATAAGTTTTGAAGTAAAACCCTACACACGTCAGAAAGAGAGAAGGACCTAGGTGTGATCATCAATAACAGACTAACTCCGGCTGACCACATCAGTGAGAAGGTACGGAACATGTTATACACTGCTTTGGAAATATGAGAATAGCATTCACATATATAAATGAAGACATGCTAAGGAAGATAACATCATTCATCAGACTAACCCTGGAGTATCAGTAGTCTGGAGTCTTCATCTCAAGAAAAACACATAGATAAGATTGAAAAAGTTCAGAGGGCCGCTACAAGAAGGGTACCAACTTAAGGGATCTAAGCTACAAAGAAAGACTTGAAAAACTGAATCTACCTACACTACAGGAGAGAAGGAAAAGAGGAGACATGATTATGCTATATAAATACATATCAGGGAAGGAGAAAATAGACATAAATGATTACATACCATATAAGGATGCATCAGCAAGAGGACACTGCAAAAAAATGCATAAAAAGAGAGGCGATAAAGATGTAAGGAAATTTAGTTTTCCAAATAGAGCAACTTATCAATGGAATGCACTACTGAATGAAATAGTGTGTGCCAAAGCAATTCATAAATTTAAGGATATGTACGATAAAAATGTTTTAAGACACGGGACAGTACGAGCTTGACTCATTCTTGTAAAGATAGTTAGGTAAGAACACACACACACACACACACACACTCATATCTATCTATCTATCTATCTATCTATATCTATCTATCTATCTATCTATCTATCTATCTATCTATCTATCTATCTATCTATCTATATATATATATATATATATATATATATATATATATATATATATATATATACACACACAGGGTGTCCCAGGAGTTAAGTCAAAAACTTTGGGAAATGATAGAGGAGGGAATTCTAAGAGAAAAAATGTTATATGAACATGTGTTCAAATCACAACAGTTACGGAGCTACAGTTACTGAAGACCTTAAGGGCGAATTATGAAGGAGACCATTTTCGCCCATAAGGTCATCAGCAATTATAGCTCCATAACGGTTGAGATTTGGACACATGTTCATATAACATTTTTTGCTTAGAATCCCCTTCTCTATCATTTCCCAAAGTTTTTGACTTAACTCCCGGGAAACCCTGTGTATAATATATATATATATATATATATATATATATATATATATATATATATATAATATGGTGTGTGTGTGTGTGTGTGTGTGTGTGTGTGTGTGTGTGTGTGTGTGTGTGTGCTTAAGGGTGGTAACTGGTCAGGTTATTTAGTCGATCTCTGTCGGTAACAAAGTATATTATCTTACGTTAATCAGCATTTTAATGAGAATCGAACACTTGTACAACAATTTGGATGTAAAATCATGATTATACAAAAGGACTGCACTGAAGCAGCCTTAATGAACATCACTGGTCTCTACTTACGTGCCAGGATACCCGCTAATTATTTTCATTTTTCTAGCGGTGTGGTGGCATAATTGATGAGATTATATAGCTAACTGCTCCATAAATACCCACTTCCAGAACACTTAAGCTCATTACCTTGATAATTATAGGACTTTGATGGACCAACACCACATTTAAAACTGTGCGGGTCTGAGGAATGCTTGGCTGCATTTGTGGTTTTGGTACAAGGAGTAAACTGTAACACCAATCGAGCAGGGCAGTACCCCCAAGGTGGATGGAAAGCTGATGACAGGGAGAGCTGGAGCTCCCGTTTCATCAGCCCTCGGAACTAGTTCCTGACCATCCCCCTTAGCTAAACTTTTTCAGTATTTCAGTAACACAGAGAGTAGGCCAGCATGCTCTCCAGTACAAGTTTCTCTAACTGTCAACACCAGACTACATGCACAGTACACACTACACTTCCTTTTCACAAAAAAAAAAAAAAAGAAAAGAAAAGAAAATGGCGCACCCATACCATGCCTCGGAGACCCCAAGGGGGGGGGGGACCATAAATTCCCCCGCCATCCGCCCCTCTCCCGGTGACGACTCTTTGAGCTGCCTGAATCCACTGCCTGACCCACTTCTTCATTTCTGCAACATTTGCGGTATTTCCTCAAACATTCTCTCAGACGAACACCACCTCTCCTCCTCTAAACCTCACCTCCTTCCTTACCGAAACTCAGCTGTCTGAGGCAACTGACAGCAAACCATTTTCTGTATCCTCCTACTTTCTCTATACTCGTTTCAAAGCCAAAGGTGGATGTTGTGTACAGCTCCGTTCAGAAGTTCGTACTACATCCAAAGTGGAAGGCACAAGCCTCGGTCCGCTCTTTCTGGACGACATGTTAATACCCCGAACCGCTCGCCACCGCAGACAGAGCCTAGGTCTTGACCTAGGACAGAACAGCAAATACCGGAACAGTTTCAGTCACACGACGAATGCGAAATTTGAGATGAAACGGATATTAATACAGATATTGGCAAGTATTATTACATATTAATGAAGGAAATACGTGGACATTATGCGGTTGTGATGAAAATATGTATACAATAAGTTACAATACACAAATAGAGGGAAATGAAGTCTGATACGAATCAATAAGTGATTTGTGAGCTGTCTATTCTCCCACTGAAACACACACACACACACACACACACACACACACACACACACACACACACACACACGCACACAAACACACACGCACACAAGCACACATACACGCACAAACACACACACACAAACACGCACACACAAACACACACACAAACACAAACTCATAAGAACAACAACAATAACAACAACAACCACGACCACCAAAGTCTCCCCCACTTGCCACCCACCACAACCACCCACCACCACCAACGCCGCCGCCGCAACCGCCCACCACCACCGCCGCCACCCACCAACACCCACAATCCACCATCACCGCCGCCGCCGCGACCACCGTCCACAACCACCGACGCATTAACAAATCGCATAATTATGGAGGAAAAGACATTGCAATAGTTTACTTCATCCATCCTGTTTGTGTGGGAAGGCTAAGGAACACTTTATATTTATTACGTGTGAGTAATCTTGCATCTAATAGGAGGTGGATAATATATAAGCATAATTATACGGAAGTTTTCAGACAAATAATAGACAATTTTATTTTTATTTCTATTTTATAGTCAACAATATATATATATATATATATATATATATATATATATATATATATATATATATATATATATATATATATATATATATATACGAGTATAATCTAAATTATATCTATATCTATCTATATTATTTCTATTACTGTCTCTGTACCATATCTAATTATCTATATCATATCTATATCTACATCTTTATTATATCTATCTATCTATCTATAATATATCTGTCTATTGTAACTATTATATCTATCTATTGTGTCTATTATATCTATCTATCTATCTATCTATCTATCTATATATATATATATATATATATATATATATATATATATATATATCTAAAGAATATATATATATATCTATATATATATATATATAATATGCATACATATCCTTCATATAATAATAACTATTGCCTAACTTTTCACATCAATATCGGGTCCAACCTCCCTCTTTCTCAATCACTGCTTGCAACCTATCAGGCATGGAGCTTACAAGGCCACGGATGAAGTCGTGTTTGCGCCGGCAAAGTTCCTGCTGGGCGTTTACGTGGTCGAGATCATTTCTCGTCCTCTCGTCTCCTGGCTGCCAGGTATTAATCATGTCAGCCCAAACATGTTTGTTACATTTAGAATGGCCTCTTTGGCGGGCCAGTCTGAGAGGTGAAGTATGTCTTGTCTCTGAAACCACTGCCGTACTACACGTGCGGTGTGGATGGGGCACCGGTCATGCATGGAAATTACAGGTCCATCTTGGAACGGGAAACCCTTTGCACGTAATGATGGCAGGGAACGTTCCTTCAGGATATGGACACACTGGTCAGCAGTAAAACTCCCCTCGATGCTGAACATGTCACCGAGGCCATGTAGAGTCAGGTATCCCCAGATGTTACAGGTAACGTGACCCGATCGTGCCTCCTCACAAATGTCGACCCTCTCGCATCTGCATGCGAAATATATATTTTCTTTTTTTTTTTTTTGTATTGTTGCAGCCATTAGACAGAATACTAGTTGATGACATGCCCCCCTAACCTTATATTATGTAGAACTGATCACAGTTTTTCTCGGCACTACTGTCTTTATACAAAGAAAATAGAGGCAAAGAGTAGATGGAATCATATCTTTTTCCAGGACAATATGAACAGAATAAGACCAAAACAAGGGATCCTGATTATATTAGATGCCTGGTCATATTGCCTTTAAAAGACTGGAAATCAAGGACGGAGGGGTATGCAGACTGCGGAAGACAGCTTCATTATTGACCTATTCCATAGGTGAAAGTCTGAATATCGGTTAATTATTGTAACAGCGAGGTGAACAGAAAACAGATGACTGCAACGAAGACGAAGCCTTGAAGGGGGGAATAACAGTACGGAATTTTATCAGTAATAAAAATGGTAATATCATATACCTGGTGTTGTTTCTTCTCCAGCAGTGAACCCTACCATGCGAGGTAGAGGAGAAACACTTCTCATCCATGAAGATGACTCGCGACCAAAAGTCTAGATTCTTCTGAAAGTAGCATTGAGCAAAGGCTAACCTCCCCTCTCTGTGTTGTTGTATCAGGCTTTCCATCATTGCTGGAATTCTATAGTGTATACCAGCGTCATGCAGCCTTCGCCTGACAGTCAGCGCGGACACATCTCACTGAAGACTGTCCCTTATGGCCACCGCGATCGTAAGAGGTGTTGCCCCTGCTGCTGCGACAATAGCAGCATCTCCAGCCTGGGTGGTTCTTCGAGGGGCTCCCGTCCTTTCTAACATGAAAGTATTCGCTATTAGTAAATATGGCACTAATAAAAATCAACGCCGAAAGTCTAGTTTGGGAAAACATTACGAGTATGTATACTTGTGCTGAAATATATTGTATGATATGAAAATATTGTTACAAGGGCAACAGTTGTACTAATCAAACTGCTGCCTATAAAGATAGCGGCGTAGCGAGACTAAATGCAGCTCAAGGCCGGATATTCTAGTTTCACCCCATCACTGCACGGGACAGCCCTGCAGAGGCGATTGCTTGACCGTGGTTCAAGGCTCTGCTTGGCCAGACAGACCAGGGTTACACAACAACAACAACAACAGCTACATCAAGAGATGCGAATTGAAGTCTCGTTCTTAGAATGACTAGGACTGATTTGTATGTGACCGTCATAAATCAAACCCTGTCAGTTCCATCCAAAGAAACGTAAACACAAATATCCATATCATTGAGATGCCTGGACGCACAGCGTTCGAAATAATGTGGCACTATGCACTGGAAAAAGACATCCTAAGACATTTCAACAATTAACTAGTCGTATACAAGAAAGGCAGATTACTAGTTAACAGATGCATCACAGAGCGGGTGAGAGGATGGGGCAAGGCTGGTGCTTCGCTTCAGTCATAATGGGGAAGAGATACAAGCAGAGAATTCAGAGGAACAGTGGTGTGTGTGTGTGTGTGTGTGTGTGTGTGTGTGTGTGTGTGTGTATGTGTGTGTGTATGTGTGTGTGTGTGTGTATGTGTGTGTGTGTGTGTGTGTGTGTGTGTGTGTGTGTGTGTGTGTGTGTGTGTGTGTGTGTGTATGTGTGTGTGTGTGTGTATGTGTGTGTGTGTATGTGTGTGTGTGTGTGTATGTGTGTGTGTGTGTGTGTTTATAGAGGGAGAGAAAGAGATAGGGATGGCCCGAGGAGTCTGTGACTGGGGGGAGGGTAAGGACAATTTTGACCAATTTGATCCGTTTGGCGTTACGGTTTGACCAACCAAATAGATGGAAACAAACCAAATTTATGAGAAAGTAATTTTTATTGTAACAGACTTACAGTATTTCCCGGAAAGTAATTTATTTACTGGTGACAAATTTAAACAAACTCTCATTCTGGATTTCTGGTGCATATAGACACAACTTAATTCAAAATTGCACTACTGTTCACTGATTTTCAGTCATACAGTGAGAGATACAAGATGCTTAAACTGACTACTTAAAAAAAAAATAACATACACATACACAAATCACACTTGGTAAGTCAAATAAGGAAAAAGGTGAAAAACGAACGTTGAGTCAACTTGAAGTGAATGTGGATAATGGATTAATAAGGATTCAGCAGTAACAACCTGTATATATAGATTGTGTAATGATAATGGCTTTTAGAACTTTATTCATGTTTTCATGAGTTTCCACCAATTTGCAGTTTTTTTTGAATATCCAACTGATCAGTTAGGTCACTTTCACAAGCTAGAACCATCAGATAATATAACGTTTTTTCTTTGGTTCGGTTTCGCAAATAGGCCTATGTTTTTAAAAGCTTAAGCCTGATGACTTCTCGATTTTTGAGCAACTCAGTAATTCTTTGACCAACTCAGAACACACACTGGGGGGGGTGACCCCCCTCTCCCAGTCGGGCCATCCCTGGAGAGAGAGAGAGAGAGAGAGACCGAAGGGAGTCAGCAGAGTTAAGGAGACGAACAAAGCCTAAAGAATAAGTACAGTATGCATTAAAATCATTATTATAGATCACTTTCATCAAGATGTAAAATTACTTCCAAAGATCACATGAATACGTGAGACAGTTAATTGCTGTAGCTCAGTACCCATCTCACCCTTGCAATTTCATGTTGCATCACCTCTATCCAAAAATAAACAAACTAACAACTGCCCAACACTACACAGAGTATCTCAGCAACATACCCCCTTCTCCACCCAATAATACAAATCACAGATCACCCAGCACTACAAATCACAGACATACAGTGCATAAACACAGCCATTAGCCACCACAGCCATCCAAACCCTTCAGTCAAACAGCATCCTTCGTGAACCACCACCAGACATACACTCCTCATCAACCCTACCCAAAAAGACACGAACACACCTATGCTCATTTTTTTTTTTTTTTAAATTGAGGCGAAGATGCACTTGACAGGTTGATGATGATTGGCTGAATGCAACATGTCGAGTAACATCCTCGTATTTCAAATAATTACCAGGTAATGTCACATTACTTGGTAATTATTTGAAATACACCTATGTTACTCGGACATGTCGCATTCAGCCAGTCATCATCAACCTGTCAAGTGCATCTTCGTCTTTAAAAAAAAAAAAAGAAAAAAAAAACACAGTATAGTCAGACTGCGGTGTGGTCACCACTGTTCCCTGCTACGGTTCCGACACACAATACAACTCACAAACAAGTTACTTCGCCCACACTGCAAGGCAACCCCCCATACCACAACATATTCATTCACCACATGCATATCACTATTGCAACACAGTCTTTCAATATAACCTCAACCAAAGACTTTTGGAAACGACGGGTAGAAGCTTCTGATTTCCATTGGGATCGCAACGAGATGAACCTGGGGTTGCAACAACAACAACTACAACATCCAAACCTCCGCCGGCTTTCAAACTCGACTTTACTTTTTCACCATCTTATCAAGATCCATTCTTTCTTCATGACCACACTAACTTTATATCATTATATGTTATCAATAAGCCCCCTCACACCAACAATTTTTCAGTTCCTATTATTCTCCATTCTCTCTTCATGACCACACCAACTGTTTATGTTATCAATAAGGCTCCTCACACTATCAATTTCTCAGTTCCTATTATTCATTATTTAACCCATTTTACACACGCCACACACATTCCAAAACTGTCCCATTTCCAGTGCCATTACTCCATAATTTCCGTCCTAATGCCATACAAAGGGTTTCAAGTGATTACACACCCACACCCAAACACACCCACACCCAAACACACCCATAGCCAGACACAATCACACCCAGACACAAACACATACATATACATACACACCCATACCCACACCCACAAACCCACATCCATACCCACACTCACACACCCACACCCATACCCACACCCCCACACCTCACCCATTCCCCCACACCCACAGGCCTACACCCCTATACTCCCACACTCTCCCCCCACCTCCCACATCCCCCCCACACACACACACACTGTGTGGACATTGCATCGCTGAACCGAAGTCTGATATTTTGTGAGAGATCAAGACAAGGTTCAGGAAACATTGGCTGGGAAAGTATCACTGAACATTATACATTGCATGTAAGTCACGACTTTACTAAGCATAATGAATATTCGAATGTGAGGTGTGTGAACGTGAAAAAAGCAACAGAAGAGGCGAAGTGAACATCGACCACCGGGCATGGCCCCGCCCGCTGGCTCTGGCAGCCACTAATAATTAATTGTGGATGAAGTGTAGGGGATATTTGGCCATGAAAATAATGCATAATAATTACTATTTTTACACCTGTTGCATATGCTTTACATTAGTCACCCACACCACGTCAAAAAGTAAAATGGGAACGTTGACTATAATACTCAGGATGTAATTTGCCACTCTCCCAAAAACTGATGCTCGAGAAGGTTGCAACCCCGCTCCCACCCCTTTTACTACGCCAGTCCACTGTATAAAGCTGTTTTCACTGACATCTCCCACAGGGGCCGAAAACTATTTTTAGTTTCTATTAGCACTGGAATATAACGGGGAGCTATTGTTCACAATTATTCATTATTAGCATAACATTACAGTAATACAAAAGACATGACTTACGTTGGTCCTGAAGGTTGGCACTCTCCTCCCATCTCTTTATCCACATCATCACAGTTTTTGTAGTGAGGTCAAGTTGATGCGCTGTTGCCCTGATGGAAAAGCCACCATCACGTAGCGCGAAAAAATTTGACCTCTGAGCACTAATTTCTCGTCTCGCCGATATATGTCAACTTGGTGGGGCACGTGATGGTGCTGATTTCACCTTTGAGCAGAGGATAGCCAAAACACCTCGGTGGAACCCCCCCTCCCACACCCCACATAGAGAGTGAGAGAGAGAGAGAGAGAGACCGACGGTTACGTCGAGGAAACATCATGTTAGCTACTTCATCTTAAAACATATGATTTCCATTATTCCTTAGACTCCACCAATCGTCTTCATCTACTTTTGAGTATGAACATGAATTTTAGCTGTTCAGATACTTCGTAAATGTTTGAATATCTTGGCTGCATACACATTATTTTTGGCTGCTTAGATTTTCCTTGAAACGGTAGAACTGTTCATAAATACTGAGCGAAGATGGTTAGCTGAAAAACTGCCCGTGTCAAGGGATTAAGACATGCGATAACTCACTAACTGACATAATCATATTAATTCATAGCCGAGCTTCTAATATTCTGCTATGTACTTTTCTGCTGTTATTTTATTATTTCTTTTAATCCGGGCGAATATAAACATACTTTCATCATTTAATCAGCAGTAAGATTGACTGATATATGTGAGTATGAAAATAAAATCCTCATTTCATTTAACAGTCGGTGAGCGAATGACACTGCTTTGATACTAGCCAAAGTCTGGTTGCTTGTGGGAGGTCCGAAGCTGTAACCTGTCGTCCGGGAAGGAGGGGCAGAGACTAGCGCCTTCCACGCTGGGTGTAGTACGAACTTCTGAACGGAGGTGTACATGTACGCAACGACCTACCTTGCCCTCGTGTTTCTGAACTTGATTCTTATGAATTCTCTGTTCTCTGGCTTCGGCTTTCCTGCCATTCTCTGACTAAATATATCTGCGCTGTTTACTTATCTCCTAATTCTACTGACTATGAAAAATTCTTCGACTTACTTCTGCAATGGAACACATTCTATCCACTTCTCCTTTCTCTGAAATCTCCATTCTAGGAGATTTCAATGTTCACCACCATTTCTTCCGTCCTCTCACTGATCCACCTGGTGAACAAGCCTACATGTTTTCTATCCTTAATGATGTAGAGCAGCTTGTACTGCACCCTACCCGTATCCCTGACCACCTTGGAATGAGCTCCAACATACTTCACCTCGTCCTTACTACTAATCCTTCTGCTTACACTGTTAATCTTTTCTTTCCGTTGGGCTCCTCTGATCATAACCTTATTACCTTAACCTGTCCTTTCGCTCTGGTGCGGCCTATGGACCCTCCAAAGAATCGTCGCCTGTGGCTGCAGATTAGGAGGCCCTCAGGCAGTACTTCTTTGATTTTCTCTGGAGTGATTATTGCATCCATGGCCGGAAGCTACCTGAGTGTGCCTTGAGCATTACAGAGGTTTTGCTTTCAGGCATGGAAGCATACATTCCTTACTCATACCCTTTGACTAATGCAACAAAGACTTGGTTTAATCACACGTGTTCTAATGCTGTCCGCAACAAGCAGAGGGCCTATTAGAGATACTGGAGCCAACCCACCCCTGACTCACATCTTTTTTACGTTTCTGTCCAGAATCGTGCTAAGTCTGTTCTTCGCTCTGCTAAAAAACAATTTCGTCCATACTAAATGCTCTTAACTCTCTAACTCTTCCCGCTCCTTCTGGCACCTTGCCAAAAAACTTTCAAACAACTTTACCTCATCATCCTTCCCTCCTCTTTTCTACTCTGATGGCTCTGTAGCTATTTCTTCTACTGATAAAGCAGATCTCTTCACTCAGACTTTCTCCTCCAATTCCACCTTAGACAATTCCGATGCTGTTCCTCCATCACTTCCCCCCTCTGACTTCATCATGGCTGACAGTAAAAGTTCTTCAGCTAATGTATTTTCTGCCATCACTGGCCTCATTATCAACATGGTATATGGGCCCTGATGGAGTCCCTCCTATTGTCCTCAAGAACTGTGCTTCTGTGCGTACACCCTGATTAGGTAAGTTCTTTTACCTTTGTCTATCAATTTGTATCTTTTCTTCTTGCTGGAAGTTTGCTCTCATTCAGCCAGTCCCAAAGAATGGTGACCATTCCCAACCCTCTAACTATCGTCCAGTTGCTTTAACATCCTGTGTCTCAAACGTTTTCGAGTTGATTCTTAACAGAAAAATTTTAAAGCATCTTTCCTATCACAACCATCTTTCTGATCGTCAGTATGGGTTCCATCAAGGACGCTCCACTGGCGATCTTCTCACCTACATTTCAGACTCCTGGTCATCCTCCTTTCAGGATTTTGGCGAAAGCGTTGCTGCACTTGACATCTCAAAGGCTTTCGATCGAGTCTGGCATAAATCTTTAATTCCAAAGTGTCTTCTTACGGTTTCTATCCTATCTGTGCCGTCATCTATAGCTTTCTTTCTGGTCGTTCTATAGCCACTGTTGTAGACGGCCATCGTTCTTCTCTTAGATCTATCAACAGTGGTGTTCCTCAGCACTCTGTCCTATCACCAACTCTCTTCCTTTCATTCATCAACAACCTTCTTAGTTGTACCTCTAACCCTATCCATTCGTACGATGATAATTTCACCCTTCACCTTTCCATTTGGTGTCTGCAACGTCCATCTCAGCAGTTACTTCAACAAACAAGGGATGTGGCTATGGCACATGTAATGTCTGACTTGGCTCGTATCTCTGACTGGAGTAAAAATAATCTAATTGTTTTTAATGCATCAAAGACTCAGTTTTTACACCTATCAACCCATTAAAATCTTCCACAGGAGTACCCACTAATGTTTAATAATATCGAACTCAATCCTGCATCATCCTTCAACATACTTGGGGTTTCATTCACACGGGACTTATCTTGGAAAGATCATATTGCATCTCTTGTAATATCTGCTTCCAAGAGATTAGGTGTGCTAAGCCGACTTCGTGCTTTCTTTACCCCAGCACAGTTGTTGACTTTATGCACGTGTTTTATTTGCCCCTGTTTAAAGTACAGGTCTCATGCGTGGGGAGGCTCCCCACATACAGCTCTTCTCAATAGGGAGGAGCCAAAGGCTGTTCGTCTCATCAACTCTCATCCTCTTACTGGCTCCCTTAAACATCTGTCTCTTTGCCGCACTGTTGCCACTTTATCTCTTTTCTATCGTTGCTTCAATGGTCACTGCTCCTCTGAAATGTTTGCTTGCATCCTTCCACCTCTACGACGGGTGTGTAGCACCTGTCTAGGAACAAACTCTCGTCTCTTTTCTGTCCAACTCTCTAATGCAAGAGTTAATCATTACTCTCAGTCCTTCATTTATGCAACAGGTTAACTCTGGAACTGTCTTCCTCTGTCTGCATTTGCTGCTAGCTATGATCTCCAGTCTTTCAAACGCAGTGTGTCCAGGCATCTCGAAATGAATGAATCTTGAATTTGGCTTTCTTTTGTATTGTTTTTTTTTTTTTTCTTGGAAGGAACGTTTTGCGGGTTCAGCCTTTGGTTCCTTCTTCGTCGCATAAAAATAATAAAGTTTAGTGTTTCCCTTGTAAATTCTCTGTTCATTTCTTACTTCCATTTGAAGGTTTCATTTATGCAGCTGGATCACCACATCCAACATGTATACCTTTGATGAAATTAAAGAATAATCCAATGTAGAAATCTGATAAGAATGTAGTTTCCTTTATTAAGACATTAATATTCAAACTTGGTGACGGAAACAGTTGCGTCAGCTGCCATAACTTGGCAGTGTACAGTCTACCATCCGTATATACTGTAAATGCACCTATTGTGGCAGAAATACGTGCATCAGTTGTCATATCCTTCCAGTGTACAGTCAAAGACAAAAGGCGTGTCGTGAAAATATCTCCTGAAAGACTATAGTTTTGGTACAGCCTGCTTTCTGTCGAACAGACAGTTGGTTGCACTGACTTGAGGTCCCATTTTTTCCAGGTGACCGGCCTGTGAATGCCAGCATATATATATATATATATATATATATATATATATATATATATATATATATATATATATATATATATATATATATATATATATATATAAAGGCAGCGTCACACTGGGCCTAAAGTGGCTAACATGTGTGAAGTTTTTGTGAGCCGTTAGCCAAAGTGATCCACATAGAGTGAGATTTCGCCTGTGAGGAGAAAGGGAAAACAATTTTAGCTCACAGCTTGTTGGTGCAATTAGAACTCAGATGAGCCTAATATTAATTTTGTAACTGGTGGGAAAACATTATGCTATTGCAAAAGGAAACTAAAATTGTTAAGTCCAAATTCGTTGTGATTTTTATTCATCTCTATTATTTTTCTTGTGTCATAAAATCAGCATTCAGACACTCTGGCGACCAGCTGCAAAACAAACCTGTTTGTTTCCTCACAACAAATGGAAAGCAGATTTTGACCAGTATTCGATATGGATCCTGCAGCAAAGAAACCTCTATCAGACTGCCTTGTGGTTGTCTGTCCAATTAATGGACTTGCTGCAGGCAAAAGCAGATTCACACGAGGCCATGGCGGTTTGGTTACAAATGACTGGGATGTGCCAACACTGCTTGCCGTTTCGGCTTGCAAAAACACAGACGTGTGTCGACAACATCACTTTCTAGCCGTTTCGGCTCACAAAAGGTGCTCACATGATGACCACTTTTGGCCCAGTGTGACGCTGCCTTTGATGAAACTAATCTATATAGTCTTTCTGACTGCAGTTTTTATTTAGTATACAGCATACGAAGAGTTTGTTATTTTTTTCTTTTTTTATTACCAAGTCTGCAACGTCACAATTCAGCTAAATAACTGTTTGGAAGTCAATTTTCATCTTTGCTGACTGTAAATTAGCTAATCAAGTTGATAATTATGACCTGAAACTGACAGTATTTAATAGTGTTGTAAACCAAACTGACTACAGTATTCAACATATGAGAACAGAGTTATTGTGTAATGATAATCGATTTTTTCTTTTAAAAAGACTGGCGAACTAAATCCCACAAACGAGTTCGAACACAAACCAGACGACCGAGGTCTACGCATAAGTGTTCGTGTGCATCATTCCAGATATAGTTCGTTTCTAACGGCATAAACTCTGCTTGCAGGTGCTGTTTCCATCGTTGTGATAATTTACTGGTCCTACAGTGGTGTGGTGACACGAGGACGATCTAAACGATGACGGTACTTCGTTATGCCATCCTCCTGAATTCACCTAATCCTCCTTCGTATGGTTATGCTTATACAGAACCAAAATTACGTTTGAGCTGTCTGTTCAGGAGTCACTTCCCATAAACAGAGATCATGCCACCTTTCATCTCCCTAATATTTGGATGCATGTTGTTATCCCTTTACATATCAAGGTATAGTAGGTCTGCTTGACGTTTTGTGTTAAGGTGTAAGATGAAGTGTCCAGGTGATCATCGTCAAACCGTTACCATTTCGTCTTTCATACGAAATTTGGACTCAGTAATCCTTGCGAGTCATGTTAAGGCTTCGGAATTTCCTGGGTTCATTCATATCTTCATCCCATGAGCAGCAGTTATGAAGCTTGAGGAAGTTAACTAGCCAACCACGAATATGTAACTGTAGTAGAGTTGTCATAATGTTTCAAGTGTTGCCCTTAATCTTCGGACAAAACCGTTACTTGACTTTCGTCGTTGACTGTACAACCTTGAACACTGATAAAGGGACATGGTAGTCTGCCACTAGAAGGCAGGGCTGATTAATAGTACACATCCAGCCCCTCAAACTCCACCAAAACATTGATTTGTTAGGTTGATGGATGGGAGATATGAAGCTTGGCCCACCCTCACTTTTTGCCGCATGAAATATTTCTTTCAATTCTCCTACTGTTAGGTGTATTATTACGCACATATAACCACCCTTAGTTCAATAAGAAAAAATTATATTGATGTTTTAGCAGATTTCAATAAAATGACCCAAATGTATGCAGTTTGGTTTCGAAATATTTATCCGTCTTCTAAAGGAATCTGTGCAGTACGTGAGGTGGTGCGTAGGGTGAAGAGAAGACGAAAGAGGGTGCAAGGAACAGCATGGCTGAATGAAGAGGTGAGACAGGCTGTGGCACAAAAGAGGAAAGCATGTAGTGAGTACATGAGAAACAGGGATGTGGAAGAAGTTACTGTTAGAGACGGAAGGAAGACTTACATGAACAGAGGAAGTGAGAGGTGAAAAGATTAGAGAGAGTAAGAAGAGACGTGATGAGGAATTTGGAAGGAATTTGAGTGCAAAGTGGAGGGAGCGTAAATAAAAAAAAATTCCTGGGAAGACGTAAAGAGAGATAGACAGGGTGTAAGGGAAGTTTGTCGGGGAGCGAAAAATAGAAATGGTAGATTACTGGTGGAGAAGGGAGAAAAAGTGAGCCAATGTAGAGAACACATTAAGTAATTGTTGAACACAGAATGAAAGTAATGCGAGTATAAGTGGGTGGGACATGGGTGGGAGACGGAGGGATGTGAGAAAAGACGAGGTGATCAGTAGGATGGAAGCTGTGGAAGCAAGGAAGAATGATAAAATGGGGATAACCCCAAGAATTGTTGGAGTGTAAGGTGAAATGCTGAGGCATAGGGGAGAGATAGTAGCACAAAGGATGTGGAAGATGTGCAGATTGGCTTGGGAGAAAGGTAGAGTCCTGGAGGATTGGAAGTCAAGTATAATTATTCCCCTGTACAAAGGAGACGGGGGAAAAGAAGTGCGTGGTAATCATAAGGGCATTTGTCCTCTTAGTGTAATTGGAAAAGTATATGGTAGGATACTTATTGACAGAGTTGGGGAAATAACAGACGCATTAGTTGTCGAAGATCAGGTAGGTTTTAAGAAGGGAAAAAGTTGTGTAGATCAGATATTCATTCTTAGGTCTTTGATGGGAAAATTTCTAAAGAAGGGAAAGAAGCTGTATGTGGTATTCATGGATTTGGAGAAAGCATGTGACGCGGTGAATTGACATGGATTGTGGAAAGTGTTAAGAATATATGGAGTAAATGGGAAGTTGTTGAATGACGTGAAGAGTATGCATGAGGGTGCTAAGGCTGCAGTGCGTGTGGATAGTGAGCTTAGTTAATATTTCTAGATGAAGGTTAGATTGAAACAGGGATGTGTCATGTCTCCATGGTTGTTCAATCTGTATATGGATGTGGTTATAAAAGAGATACAAGGTAGGGTAGTCGATGTTGGAGCGGCCCTAATGAGACAGGACAGTGTTTGGAAAATCCAAGTACTGTTGTTTGCGGATGATACTGTGTTGTTAAGTGAAGATGAAGGGGAGCTGCAAGGCTTGGTGGAAGAGTTTAGGAGAATGTGTAAGAAACGGAATCAAAAGATGAATGTAGGGAAGAGTAAAGTTATGGTATTCGAGGAAAATGAAGTTAGTGAATGTACAGTGAGGCTGGATGAGGGGGAAGTGGAAAATGTGAGTACGTTTAAGTACTTAGGTAGTGTGATGAGAGGGTGAAGTGCTTGAAAGGATAAAACAAGGAAGAAAGGTTGCTGGTTTCTTGAAAGCAGTGATAAGAAACATAAGTGAGTATGGGAGTGAAAACAGTTACTGCATAACAGTATTATGGTACCAACTGTAACGTATGGAAGTGAAGCTTGGATCTTGTTGGAGGGACACAAGTCAAGAGTGAGAACAGTGGAAATGAGTTATTTGAGAGGAGCATGTAGAGTCACATGGAGAGACAGACTGAGAAATGAGGATGTGAAGGAGCGTTGTGGTGTGGATGTGGATGTGATAGGAAGCGTTAGGAGAAACATACTGAGGTGGCTTGGCCATGTGGAGAGGATGGAGAGTGAAAGACTGACGAAGAGAGTGTATGTGAGTGAGGTGGAGGGGGAGAGGAAGGGGGAGGCCAAGGATGAGATGGAGAGATGGAGAGGAGAGGTATATGAGGGAGAGGTGTGTGAGCTGGGAGTGGGCAGTGAAATGGCGGAGGACAGGGCAATATGGAGGCGATTTGTTTGTGTCCACCCCTTACGGAATAAAGGCATCTGCCAATATATAGTTTGAAAGTCTTCTAAATGATATGCTAAAATCCAAGTAACAGCGACAAGTTGTACTCGATTGATTTCTAGCTACATAAGTCCCTCTCCTGCCTTCTTATCTGGGGAGCCACATATTCACCTGCCCACACATCCATCTATCCACTCAACCCAGCCAACACAACCCACCCACTCCACCCCGTCCATGTACCCTGCCTAACCACCTGGGCAACCAATCCAACTCACCGATCTAGGCCATCCACCCTGCCCAACCAGAAAGGTCACCCACAAAGTTCACTTAATATTGCCACCCAACACATCCACCCACTCACCTACCCACTTCGGACCCATCCAACCCACCAACCCAACCACCCACCCAGAGCACCCTGACCGCGTAGTCTTCTCAGCCACCCTGGCGACGCACACAGCACACTCACCCTGGCTACCCACTCTGCCCACACACTCCGACGACCCATCTTGCCCACAGACTCTGGCGACCCACCACCAACAAATGCCACCCACCCTGTTCACCCAGCAATGCCAGTCATCACATCCACCCACCCAACCCTCCCACTGTACCCACCCACCACTCCCAGAGTACTCACGGACCCTCTCCACCCACCCCACACAGAGAACCCACTAATCCTTTCCACTCACCCCACCCAAAGAACCTACCCATTCTGTCCATCCACTCCTCCCACTGACCCACCCGGTCACCCGCATGCTCAGTCACCCTTCTCACCCAAACCCTGTCCCCTTCCATCCTACGCACACATTTGAACCCCACTAATCCACACAACTCATACAATCCAAACCTAACTTACCGACCCTTCCCCGATCACCCACTGATCCGCCAACCACCTACCCTGCCCACCCCACACATCCACTCCCCAACTTATCTACCGCTAATCCCACAACCTTCCCCAGGCCACTCCACACACCCCATCCGATAACTAGACCCCACTCTTACCAATCATCCCACCCATCAACCCTGGCGATGCACCGAACCACCCCACTCACCAAGTCAACCTCATCCATCCCACCCAGCCAACCAACTGACTCCAATAAAGAGAGAGAGAGAGAGAGAGAGAGAGAGAGAGAGAGAGAGAGAAAGAGAGAGAGAGAGCAATAATAATAAAAATAATAATAATAATAATAATAAAAATAATAATAATAATAATAATTTATCTTCTACCAACAGTGGTTATTCTTGTTACATAATATATACACAAAGTATTTACAATACATGATTGAAGAATGATAACCTAATTTTTATCTAAGACTGCAACCTTATATGTGTAAGTAGCATTATATTTATACAATGTGTTGTTACTTCTTTCATCTTATCATTATTAACACTGCAGTTTTAGACGGGAAAACTAAATATATTTATTACAGAAGTAACGAGGAACTCCAGTAGAATATAAACATGGGTTACTTCATAGGTTCTTCTTCCATATCGTTATACACAGTTGGTGCCTAAGGAATAAGTTCATTTATTGCACATTAAACAGATTTACAGCTGAGAAGGTCATTGATGAATAAAAGGAAGAGAGTTTGTGATAGGACAGAGCCGTGAGGATCACCACTGTTGATAGATCTAGGAGAAGAACCATGCCCGTCTACAACAGGGGCTATAGAACGACCAGAAAGGAAGCTAGCAATAAAGGCACAGATAGAAGAATAGAAACCGTAAGAGGGCAGTTTGGAAATTAAAGATTTATGCCAGACTCGATCGAAAGCCTTTGAGATGTCAAGCGCAATGGCAAAGCTATCGCCAAAAACCCCAAAGGAGGATGACCAGGAGTCTGAAAGGTAGGTGAGAAGACCGTCAGTGGAGCGTCCCTGACGGAACCCGTCCTGATGATCAGAAAGAAGGTTGTGATAGGAAAGATGCCATAAAATTTTTCTATTGAGAATTGACTAGAAAACTTTTGAAATACAGGACGTTAAAGCAATTGGACGATAGTTGGAGGGTTGGGAGTGGTCACCCTTCTTTGGGACTGGCTGAATGAGAGCAAACTTCCAGCAAGAAGGAAAGGTACAAGTTGACAGACAAAGGCGAAAGAGTTTGCCTAGGCAGGGTGTAAGCACAGAAGCACAGTTCTTGAGAACAACAGGACTCCATCAGGCCCATAAGCCTTGTTAGTATTGAGGCCTGTGATGGCAGAAGATACATCAGCCGAAGAAATTTTAATGTCAGCCATGAGGAAGTCAGAGGCGGGAAGTGATGGAGGAACAGCACCAGAATCGTCTAAGGTGGAATTGGAGGAGAAAGTCTGTGCGAAGAGATCTGCTTTATCAGTAGAAGAAATAGCTACAGAACCATCAGAGTAGAAAGGAGGGAAGGATGATGAGGTAAAGTTGTTAGAAAGGTTACTGGCAAAGTGCCAGTGTCACGAATCAAATTCGCGACATTTCCATTTTGTGAGAAGCCACGAACTATTAGTGGAAAACTCACTGTCTATCGTTCAGTTAACCGCTCATTCAGACGGAAGCTTTGTCAAATCAATTTTTCATTGTCATACGTGATCGTCTTTGTGTGAGACATTAGTGCTTCCGCTGAGCGATTTGTTTTGGGCGCGTTTCGCTCACTTGACCGTTAGAAAAATGCGGCCTACTGCTCCCCCTTTTTTCCCACGACTTACTCAGTCGAGTGTTTGTTGTGACGGAGAAAGGTCCTGTGCTCCAGAAGTGTGAGAGGTCAGCTAGCACCCAAGCTCCACTAGTACAGTTGCCCAGTCCTCCCACCCCCTGGGTGATACACAGCATTCATTGACCAGTATTTCCTTTTGTATTTTCTTAGGTTTAAGAGTTTAGTTAAAGTGTTTTTCCTAGGCGTAAGCATTTAGCTTTTGTGTGAGTGAGTGAGTGTGATCTCTTTATTTGATTTTGAAGTGTAACGTTAAATTTATTTTTGTAATCAATAAATTTAACAGTTCTTTTGCTTGAGCTTAATGTAATGTAAACTCTTGTTTCATTTCTCCATAATTAAGCTTATTTCCCACATAGCTCCTAGCTTGCATAGACGTTTTGCTCTTCATAACTAGTACTTAGACAGTCTTGTTGTATTAACTTAAAATCCGTTGTGCCACCTAGGAGTTAAGCATCAGCAAGAACCTGATGTTAGTATTAGTTATTTATTGTCAGGGGTGAAGTAACTTTCTCCAGAGGCTAACAGTACAGTAACAGCAATTGAGTAATTAGTCTCTGCTGTGTACTGTTGAGAAAGTTTATAAATTCTCGTTCTTAGAGAATCGTGCGAAGAAGCAGCGTAAAGTAATCATTGCTTGATGTAGCAAGACAATCATTGTCCTTGCTCTTCAATATTATTGAATATTATTATCAAATAATATTCAGCATTTATTTTGAAAACACCGTGATGTTTTAAAAACCCCGTGACAATTGGCAACCTCATTCCAGGATATTAACTCCTAGCTCTAAAGCTATTCACGAGATAGCACTCACTCGTTCATATTTAGGTATTTATCATTAAAGTTTATAGGCACAAGCTTACTGGTGTTTAACGTTAATTTAGCAAGTGAATTTTTGCTTTATTAATCCATAGAGTAAACTCTATTTAGTACTTTATTTTTTGTAACGCCAGACGATTTTATTCGCTCCTGGGTAGCCGCCTTACCCATTGTGTTAATTATTGAGTTCTCAGTTATTTGCATTTTTGCTCTAATCTTTGCCAGTTAACTAGATAAGACTGGTCACCACTAGCTTGTGTCTGTATTCTTTATTTGTGTTATTAGCATTCATTTGCGAAGCAGTCAGTACTCAATTTCGGTTTGCGTAATAAATTAGCGCCATGGCTACCACTGTATTTTTACAGGAAGCCAAAGATATGGGTCTTTCGGACCCAACCGAAATTAAAGAGTATATACTCTCACGGCATAATCAGGAGCAGCAGCGCGAGAATGATGCCCGTGAAGAGCGTAAGATTCAGCGCGAATACGAGCGAGAACAGCGTGAGGAACGTGAAAGAGAGCGTGCATATGAACAAGAGCAGCATGAGAAAGAGCGCGAATACGAGCGTGAACGACATGAACGCGAGCTCGAGTTAGAAAAAGAGCAACAACAGCACGAACACGAGCAGAAACAACGCGAGCTCGAGTTAGAAAAAGAGCGACAACAGCGCGAACACGAGCGAGAACAACGCGAATACGAGCGTGAACAACGCGAGAGAGAACGAGAGCACGAACGTGCCGAACGTGAGGCACGTGAAAAACACGAATATGAAATGATGAAGCTCAAGCGAGATTCCTTGGCTTCAGATACATCTGGTGCAGTTGGTCAAAGCTCCACGAGCGTTCTCCCTGCACATGTCCTGGTGACCCCACGCATCAAGCTTCCTTCATACAAGGAAAGCGAGCGAATCGAGCCGTACATAGCTCGTTTTGAGGACATGGCAGACATGTATCAACTGGATGAGACAGCTAAGCGGCTTCAGTTTCTTAGCCTATTTGAGGGCCCTGCCCTCGATATTCTCCACAGAATTCGTGGAGACAATCTCACATATGAGAAGATGAAAGCTGCACTCATTAAGGCGTATGGTCTCACAGTAGACGACGCCAAAGTTCAGTTCATGGGAGCTCGTCTCCAAGACAAGGAGACAGCTGTTCAGTTCCTTGATCGTCTTTGTGTGAGACATTAGCGCTTCCGCTGAGCGATTTGTTTTGGGCGCGTTTCGCTCACTCGACTTAAAAATGCGGCCTAGTGCTCCCTTCTTTTTTCCCACGACTTACTCAGTCGAATGTTTGCTTTGACGGAGAGAGGTCCTGTGCTCCAGAAGTGTGAGAGGAGAGGTCAGCTAGCACCCAAGCTCCACAAGATCACAGTTATCCAGTGCTCCCACCTTAGTGGTGATACACAGCATTCATCGACCAGTATTTCATTTTTGTATTTTCCTAGTCTTAAGAGTTTAATTAAGGTGTTTTTTCCTAGGCGTAAGAATTTAGCTTTTGTGTGAGTGAGTGAGTGCGATCTCATTAATTTGATTTTGAATTGTAACGTTAAATTTATTTTGTAATCAATAAATTTAACAGTTCTTTTGCTTGAGCTTAATGTAATGTAAACTCTTGTTTCATTTTCTCCAATTAAGCTTATTTTCCATATAGCTCCTAGCTTGCATAAACGTTTTGCCTTTCATAACTGGTACTTAGACCAGTCTTGTATTAAACTTAAAATCCGTTGTGCCTTCTAGGAGTTAAGCATCAGCAAGAACCTGATGTTAGTATTAGTTATTTATTGTCAGGGGTGAAGTAACTTTCTCCAGAGGCTACAGTACTAATGAACAGCAATTGAGTGATTAGTCTCTGCTGTGTACTGTCGAGAATGTTTATAAATTCTCGTTCTTAGAGAATCGTTGCTTGATTTAGCAAGACAATCATTGTCCCTGCTCTTTAATATCAATTAAATAACATTTAAGCATTTATTATAAAAACACTGAGATATTATAAAAAAAAACCGTGACTATGGAAGACCTGAGTTTGCACAAGGATTCTCAGCTTCCCGGTACTAATATAAGTACTGTAGGTTAAGGGGGAAGTTCGAGAGAGAACTCTGCAGAGGCGACTCGAGGCTATGGAAGACCCGAGTTTGCACAAGGATTCTCAGCTTCCCGGTACTAATATAAGTACTTTAGGTTAAGGGGGAAGTTCGAGAGAGAACTCCGCAGAGGCGACTCGAGGCTATGGAAGACCCAAGTTTGCACAAGGATTCTCAGCTTCCCGGTACTAATACAAGTACTGTAGGTTAAGGGGGAAGTTCGAGAGAGAACTCTGCAGAGGCGACTCGAGGCTATGGAAGACCCGAGTTTGCACAAGGATTCTCAGCTCTCCGATATTAATATAAGTACTGTAGGTTAAGGCACAGGTTGAGGACCCGTGTGCAGTTCGAGGCTATGGAAGACCCGAGTTTGCACAAAGATTCTCAACTTGCCGACCATAATCGTGTGCTATAATTAATGGCGACCTCGAATGTACGTCGTAGCACTGACTGCTAGGCCGAGAGAGTAATTGTAACATAATAAAATTTTGTCTCATTGACACTTTTGATGCTCCACCTCAATTGGTTTAGCAGGTACAGCAATGGGTGTAGCAGTTTTGCTGTGCGGACCAGCTGATCGTCTGCTGCACGCTGCCGCCTCTTCTCCTCTGCCTTCGTCGTCGCCATATTATTATTTACTATGTCATTTTACACGTAGGTACAGTTACACTACAACTGTCACACCTACACCGTGTATTACATACACCATGCTACACAACAATTAGTTGTCAGTGTAAATGTAGCTACTTTTCGCTCAGTTTGACCTGAGTACAGGATTTTCACCGTCGTCACGGAGTTTTTCCCTCAAGCTTGCTTCTATTAACGTAAATACGAGGTTTTTTCGCTCACTGGCGACTGCGACTTTCTCCTGTAGCAGGATAGCACACACCACAGTGTGAATCTTGTGTGAATGACTTAGGATGTGTGTATATATATATATATATATATATATATATATATATATATATATATATATATATATATATATATATATATATATATATATATATATATCCACAAATTTTTTCCCATAAGGAAAAAATTTAATTTTGTAGGGGCGTAATGTCACAAATCAAATTCGCGACATTTCCATTTTGTGAGAAGCCACGAACTATTAGTGGAAAACTCACTGTCTATCGTTCAGTTAACCGCTCATTCGGACAGAAGCTTTGTCAAATCAATTTTTCATTGTCATACGTGATCGTCTTTGTGTGAGACATTAGCGCTTCCGCTGAGCAATTTGTTTTGGGCGCGTTTCGCTCACTTGACCGTTAGAAAAATGCGGCCTACTGCTCCCCCTTTTTTCCCATGACTTACTCAGTCGAGTGTTTGTTGTGATGGAGAAAGGTCCTGTGCTCCAGAAGTGTGAGAGGTCAGCTAGCACCCAAGCTCCACTAGTACAGTTGCCCAGTCCTCCCACCCCCTGGGTGATACACAGCATTCATCGACCAGCATTTCCTTTTGTATTTTCCTAGGTTTAAGAGTTTAGTTAAAGTGTTTTTCCTTGGCGTAAGCATTTAGCTTTTGTGTGAGTGAGTGAGTGCGATCTCTTTATTTGATTTTGAAGTGTAACGTTAAATTTATTTTTGTAATCAATAAATTTAACAGTTCTTTTGCTTGAGCTTAATGTAATGTAAACTCTTGTTTCATTTCTCCATAATTAAGCTTATTTCCCACATAGCTCCTAGCTTGCATAGACGTTTTGCTCTTCATAACTGGTACTTAGACCAGTCTTGTTGTATTAACTTAAAATCCGTTGTGCCACCTAGGAGTTAAGCATCAGCAAGAACCTGATGTTAGTATTAGTTATTTATTGTCAGGGGTGAAGTAACTTTCTCCAGAGGCTAACAGTACAGTAACAGCAATTGAGTAATTAGTCTCTGCTGTGTACTGTTGAGAAAGTTTATAAATTCTCGTTCTTAGAGAATCGTGCGAAGAAGCAGCGTAAAGTAATCATTGCTTGATGTAGCAAGACAATCATTGTCCTTGCTCTTCAATATTATTGAATATTATTATCAAATAATATTCAGCATTTATTTAAAAAAAAACGTGATATTATAAAAACCCCGTGACAGTCAGAAGGAGTGGGAAGAATTCGAGTTGGATAGTTGAGACCATTTAGTATGGATGAAATTATTTTTAGCTGAGTGAAGAACAGACTTAGCACGATTCTGGGCAGAAACGAAAAGATGATGTGATTCAAACTCCTTCCATCAGTCACAAGTATGGACGATCCTACTCCCACTGAAAATCTGCATGATACAGCTAAATTTGAGCTTGTATTTTCTCAGCCAGTTACAGGAAGCTCTCACTATAATAGCTGACTTCTAGTTGGCATAGGGACTTCACAGCACCTCTTACTTAACCATGTACTTTGTCTATTATAGCTAGGCATTCCCCTGTGGACTATGTATGTAGTTTAACGACGAGAGTTCCATCAGTCTCATTCAAGAGGATCTTGATAAGTGGTGCATGATATAGATGATGAAAGACTGTCAGTAGGTAACCAAAACCACATTAAAATACAGAACTAAAGCAGGTTTGTGTTGCTTCCTCTGCAACCTGAGGAAAACCGAAATATCAGCTTAATATTAAACAGTGAAACATAAACAGGCTAATTTTGTGGAATTTCCCATCCTGTGGATTTAGCGTGTTAGTGTATTATTCCTGCCAACAGTTCTGAAGACTTCTCTTTACCCCTGAAATTCGCATCTTTATTGCCTACCTCTTCCTTGCCTACTCACTCATTCCTTCCAGCTAGATGGCAAGATCCATGCCTATTTTTTTTTTTTTTTAAATCTTCATTTTTAACCCTCTCGTTACCATTTGATGCAGGCTGTGTCCTATCGCGAGCGAGTACTCGGGAGGCGGGCCTCGGCACCCAAGGCCACACACTGAGAGACCTCCCCTTGTCACCGTGCTATTCCTGAGCATAAACAAATTATCCTCACACCCTTACTGATGGTTCGATAATCTTTATTTCTTTAATAGTAATGCTAGATAAATGTACTTGCTTATGGTGCTGTAAAAAAGATCAGCTGAATGTAAATTATGCCTTAATTTATTTATTTCATTTTTTCATTTTTTTCTCATAGAAATTTAATTTTTATGGTATATGTTACTGAGAAAAAGTTCTGGGAAATTTATTTGGCTACATTTTGGTGTATAAATAATTACTGTAGGTCAATTAGGGCCGATTTTACGGAACGTGAAAGGAAATAATCTTACACTTAACCCCCCGCATCCCAGAGACGTGAATTCACGTCCTCACGTGATGTGCACTCATATCCTGGAGATGTGAATTAACGCGTCAACATTGCAAGGTCCCTAATTTGCACAATTTTCAATTTTCGCGAGTGATTTTTGGCACGTATACAAGGGACACGTTCCTCTATTCCTCTACAAGATGCCAAGCAGGGACAATGCCTTACACCGCATAACCTCTCCCCCCCCCTGCACGCCATTGTCTCAGCAATTCACCCATTATCAGTGACCTGGCCAATATAGACAGTCAGGGCCAGAGTGATTTCCCAATCAATGACAATGTGGTGGAGAAAGTTTACATAGCATTAGAGGAAGAAACAGTCAGAAATGATGATCAGGTAATGTGGGAAAAAAAGGTCATGAATGGTGATGAGTTAGTGAGTGAAACAATGCTTATAATGCCTATATTACTGTTTGAAAACCAATATACTCTTGTACTACATATAAATTTGTACCAAGTAAATAAATAAATACTGTTTATGAGTGGATAAAATAGTTACCCTCCCATAGAACTCGTTTTCTTTGGTGCCAGCCTGTTAGAAAACCCAGTCAGGTAAGGAGGTACTCGTACCTAGATCGAGTATTTTAAACCTCAGGGTGAGCGATTTCTCTATGAATTCTCGATGTTTCTCACCAAAAGCGGATGTTTGAGCCCCCCCCCCAAAAAAAAAAGGTCCAAAAATGTCGGGACTGGGGCGTACCCCTGCCCAGAAAACGTCGGGATGGGGTGGGTTAAACCTCAGGTGAGCGATTTCTTTATGAATTTTCGATGTTTCTCACCAAAAGCGGATTTTGAGCAAAAAAAAAAAAAGGTCCAAAAATGTCGGGACTGGGGCGTACCACTGCCCAGAAACCATCGGGATGGGGCGGGTTAAGCAAGGGTCTTAACACACTGAATGGGACAGTGGGGCGATGCTGGGTGCAGACTGAGTTGAGCGCGGCGGAGGAATACACAAGAACGCAAGTAGTACTTTGTTATTGCCAAGAAATCATTCCATAAAAAAAAGCAGGGGCCGTTTAGCTCAATGGAACTGGCATCGAATGGTAATGAGCATTTGAAATGGGCACAGACGCAGCCTGCATCAAATGATAATGAGAAGTTGAAATTTGCATTGGACCCATAAACACCAGAGGGTTAATCACAATACAAGGATCTGGATTTGTAAAGGGAGGGTCCTTTCTTCTTCTTCTTCTTCTTCTTCTTTTCCGTCTTTTCTCTTCTTCTTCTCCTTTCCTTTTATTATTTTTCTAAATTCGCTTCTTTTTTTTTTTTCTTCTTCTTCTCCTCCTCCTCCTACTTTTCTTCCTCATCATTTCCTCTTCCTCCTCCTCCATTTTTTGGAACCACAAACTGAGTTGCACAGGACCTGCACGGAATATGGTAAACTTAAGGAAACTGGCCACTTCAACAGGATATTCCCAGAGTTCTGTCACTGAAGTTATGCTGAAGGATTGCCTGTGAATTGCCAGAGTGCATTGTGAAAGCCAAGGTCCCTATTCTCGTTAGGTAAGGAAGCTCCCTAGAATCACTTCCTTAGCAATATATTGCTGGATACCGATAGCTAATGTCAGTTTATTTTACTAAGCACTGTAAATCAAAACTCTGTAATCCTGAAGGCATTTCTGAGGAAAAATTGATATACACCATATTTGCAAAGTTCAAAGTCTTCTAAATATGGATTCACTGTATAAAATTGAAATAGATGCCTCAGTTTTTTGTATTTTTAATCAAAACAACATGACCGCCACTGGATATTGTAAACCTGATTGGAAGCGAGATAGCCCCTTACTCCATGTACACTGTGCAGAGAAGCAACATCAGATCTAACAAATCTAATATATTGTTAGTGAATGCAAAATATATATATATATATATATATATATATATATATATATATATATATATATATATATATATATATATATATATATATATATATATATATATATATATATATACATATATATATATATATATATATATATATATATATATATATATATATATATATATATATATATATATATATATATATATATATATATATATATATATATATATATATATATATATATATATATATATATATATATATATATATATATATATATATATATATATATATATATATATATATATATATATATATATATATATATATATATATATATATATATATATATATATATATATATATATATATATATATATATATATATATATATATATATATATATATATATATATATATATATATATATATATATATATATATATATATATATATATATATATATATATATATATATATATATATATATATATATATATATATATATATATATATATATATATATATATATATATATATATATATATATATATATATATATATATATATATATATATATATATATATATATATATATATATATATATATATATATATATATATTTATATATATATATATATATATATATATATATATATATATATATATATATATATATATATATATATATATATATATATATATATATATATATATATATATATATATATATATATATATATATATTTATATTTATATATATAGTATATATATATATATTATTATATATATATATATATATATATATATATATATATATATATATATATATATATATAATGTATATATGCTGTATATATATTTATGTGCATGTGTGCGTGTGTGTGTGTGTTGGACTGTAGTAGTAGTAGTAGTTGTTCCCTAGGCAATCTGGCCGAACAGCCCCGAGTCCCATAGGAAGGCCATGGCCGAGACCGGGGTTTCCCACAGAGCTCTCCAAGAGTGTATGGTGTGTTGTTGGTGTAGGTGATTGTGTGCAATGCAGTCTTCCATAATGTGCTTAATAGTATGGGGTGCTGTGTTGCATCCTGGTCAGGCATCAGCGACGGAGTCATCCAGCCTCTTCTGGTAGCTTAAGAGGGCTGGATGGTGCCCACATCTCAGCCTGACCAGGTGGATCATGTCCTCACGAGGGAGATAAGATTCAGATTGGTTGATGGCAGGAGGTCGTGTATGCAGCTGTGTGTTGTCTTTAAGTGACTGAATGGAGTGGCGAGTGATCTGAGTGTGGATATGCTTCTGGAAGCTGGTCTGAGGTAGGCGAGGGGGGAGAGATGACAGTATTTGTGTATGGTATCGTGTGCTGGGTGTTGTTTTGATATTCCTTGGTGTGGGTGGATGTGCTGCCATGTACTATAGTGGATGTTTTGGGTTTGTGAAGGCTGCAGCAAGAAACTGGGTGCCTCTTATGTCTAGGTGATCCTTGACTTTGAGGACTTTGGTGTCTTGATGTAGGTGGTCTGTGGGTGTAGTAGCTGCGCAGCCTGTGATTATTTTTAGGGCCTTGTTCTGTATGGTCTGTAGAGTGTTGTAGTGTGTTTTGGTGAGGTTAGAAGCCCAGGCAGGGCTTGCAAAATTCATCACTGAACGTATGTATTATTTGTATACAGTGGTGGTGGTTTCGTTGTTGTGTCCGAATGTTGTATGGGCAAGTGACCTCAAAGCATTGAGCCTTGGCGTTATTTTGTTGTTAATGTTTGTGATGTGTTGTTTAAGTGACATTGATGTATTGTATGTTACACCAAGGATTTTGTGTGTGTGTGTGTGTGTATGTGTTGTAAGGGAGTGTTGTTTATGGTGAGGTGTGGGATGTGACTGTGTTCTGCTGTCCAGTTTGTGAGAAGGGTCACTGTAGATTTGGCTGGGGCTATTTTGAGCCTGTTTGTGGTGAACCATTCGTGTAGTGCGTTGAGGTAAGGTTGAATGATGTGTGCAGCTGTGTTTGCGTTTTGGTGCGCACATGTGTTATATCATCTTCATAGGAAACTGTGTATATGTGGGGTGTGGGTATGTCGTGCATGTATAGGTTAATGAGTGTAGGGGACAAAACAGATCCTTGGGGGACGCCGTTTGTGATGTTTCTGATGTTAGAAGACTGACCGGCAAATGTGTTGGACTGTTGGAAGCATGGGTTGATGGTATATTACTTGGGCCCAAAACTGCTGAGCAAGTCATGGCAGGAAAGTTCTACACTAAAGGAATGAGAGACCACAAAATCGCCCTCCAGTCCTTATGAAGAATGTTTCTGCTTCAGTTGCTTTGTTTCAAAGAAGACAGGAATTCTGACCTGAAAGAACTGTTGGACAAGACAAAGAACATTGCTTGCTTCAGAAAAATCTGAGGCTGTCACAGAAGCCTACGTTGCAGAGAATGACAACCCAAATTTCAGGTTTTGCAAGTGAGTGAGTTGGATAGAAGAGAGAAAATGATAGGGTATCAGAAAAAATTGAAAGATCAGTGGAACGCAGTGAAAGATCAGGAAAATAGCAGTGTGGAGGAGGAATGGCAGTTGTTTAAGCGAGTTGTGGTGGGGCATGCGGAAGAGGTGTATGGTGTGAGACGAGTGGGTGGTGGTGTAAGAAAGGGAAGTGAATGGTGGTGCGAGGAAGTAAGTATGGCTGTTGTTGAGAAGAGACGTGCATATGAAGTGTGGCTGCAGAGGAAGGCTGAGGTGTCATATGAGAGGTATAAGGAAACGAGGAATAGGGAGAGAAGGACTGTGCGTGATGCCAAAGTGGCAGCAGATGAGAGGTGGGGTAGGCGGTTGACTGAGAATTTTCAACAGAATAAGAAAATGTTTTGGAAGGAGGTGAAAAGGGTGTGAAAGGGAGATCCTGGGAAGGAAGAAGGAGTAAAAGCAGAGGATGGAAGGATGTTAACTGAGATGGATGCAGTAAGGAAGAGATGGGCGGAGTATTTTGAAGACTGTTAAATGTAGAGGAGGAAAGGGAGGCTGAGATTAAGGGAGATGGAAGGGTGCAAAAAATAAATGTACTGGGAAAGTTGAATGATTCTTTGATCATGATGGAGGAAGTCCAGGAGGCAGTAAAGATGGTGAAAACAGGGAAAGCTGCATGTATGGATGGGTGTGCTGTGGAAGGCCTGAAAGGGGGTGGAGAGAGTATTGTTAACTGGTTAGTATGATTGTTGAATGTGTCCTTTGTGCAAGGCATGGTGCCGATTGACTGGGCAAGTGCTTGTGTGGTTCCACTGTATAAAGGTAAGGGTGATAAGCATGAATGTACTATCTTTATGGGTATAAAACTGTTGAGTGTTGTAGGTAAGATGTTTGGTAGAATGTTAATTAAGAGTTAGAGAGGGTACAGAGGGAGTAATTGGTGATGAGCAAAGTAGCTTTAGGAGTGGGAGGGGATGCATGTTTCAGGTATTAGCTGTAAGACAGGTGTGCAAAGAGTATTTAGCAGAAGGTAAGGATGTGTTTTGGGCGTTCAGGGATTTAAAGATGGCGTATAATAGAATTGATAGGGAGGTTTTGTGGACTGTTTAAGGACTGTATGGACTTGATGGAAGGTAACTAAAAGGTGTGAAAAGTTTTTATTAAGTAGTTAAGTGCGTGTAAGAGTGGGAAATACTGTGAGTGATTGGTTTCCCGTGAGAGTGGGGCTGTGGCACGGACGTGTGATGTCGCCTTCGTTGTTTAATATTTATATGGATGGTGCTGTAAGGGAGGTGAATGCAAGAGTGTTAGGTGGAGGTCTGAGTCTGTTGAATGTTGATGGTAGAGAGTGGGATCTGAAGCAGCTGCTGTTTGCAGATGATACTGCACTGGTGGCTGATTCACAGGAGAGATTGAGACAGTTGGTAGAGGAGTTTGGAAGGGTGTGTGAAAGGAGGAAATTGAAAGCAAATGAGAATAAGGGTAACGTGATGAAGTGTTCGCGGTTGGTAGATAGTAGGAGGATGAATATAGTTTTGACTGGTGAGTTGCTTGAGGAGGTAGAGTGTTTTAAGTATTTAGGGTCACATGTTGCTGTGGATGGAAGAATAGATGCAGAGGTGAAGTTTAGAATGAATGAAATAGGAAAGGTGCCGGGCGGAATGAAAAAAGTGTTTAGATGTCGTTCGCTTAGAATGGATGTAAAGAGAAGACAGCATGAGGGTGTTGTGGTACTGACCGCATTATATGACACTGAAACATGGAATATGGGTGTAGCAGGGAGGAAAAGTTTGAATGCAATGGAGATGAGGTGTCTGAGGAGTATGTGTGGTGTGAAGTGTACCAATCGAGTGAGAGACAATGAAGTGCGAAGGAGAATTGGAGTCGTTCGGGAGATGGCTGATCGAGTTGAGCAGAGGGTGTTGCGATAGTTTGGGCATATGGAGAGAATGGATAATGAGCAATTGGTGAAAAAGATAACTAGATCTGATATGAGAGGTGTAAGGTTGAGAGGGAGACCACGAATACAATGGATGGACAGTGTGATGCATGCGAGAGGGACGTCTGTTGAGGAAGGAAGAGTGGCTGTGCATGACAGAAATGAATGGAGAGAAATTGTGAATGAAAAAATGATGCAGCAGCCCTGAGGGGATATTCTCCTGCATTTGGTCTGATCAGCAGATTAGGTCAGGTGTGGGTAAGGGGATGGATCCATTGTGATGTGGCAGGGGTAAACCAGCTATGCTGTTGGGCCCTGCTGTGGGTGTCACAGATTGCGCTGCACGGTTGATCCTCGTGCGGTGTGGTGTGGTGAGGATCTGTCCCTTCTCCCCTTTGGGGCTAAGATGCTAATGAATGTGTTTGAGTGGTCGTCCTGTCTCGGCTTCCTCCCTTTCCTTGTGGGAAGCATCCTAGGAATATAGATAGATAGATAGACATGCAGATTGTTCACATCCTTCTGTTGTTCACTCGCACTCAGAGGGATGGACTCTGGGACCTGCACCTCCATGCATTTCAGCGAATGTTGCCGTAGTTTATGCGGTACAACCATGTGAACAATGCTCATTGGGGGACTATCTACCTAAACGAGCTTCACCAACTACCACAGGATGTCAAGAAGGGGTTTGAGGCTGGGAACTTCGTTGTCAAGCGCTCTTCACTTTGCTCCAACCAAGTGGATGCAGACCAGAGTCAGGAGTGGCTCAGTTGTATTGGCAAAAAGGGGGGGAGGTATAACTGGAATCACAAAGACTTCATCAGCACTCAGTAGGTGGGCTCTGTCCTTCAACTTACGATCCCATCTTGCCCATGACACCCGAGTTGCCTTTGGTCTTGGAACTGGCAACGACTACAGCATCCACAATGAAACCACAAAAGGTAGAACGAAACTGGACTCAAAAAATGAAGACGCTTTGCTTGCAGTCTTGTGGAGATTTGGCCTCTTCTCAGCTAACTTGTCTAAGACACTTCAAAACATTGCAAACAAAGACATGGCCAGCCAGGAAATTGAAGGTGATCTGTTGACAGCTGCAGAGAAATGGCAAACTCAGTTGGAAGCATTTGTGGAAGAGAGATTGTTGCCATCTGAGGACAGAAGAGTCACTTGCAGGGACAAACTGACACAAAACAAGTACTTGACTTTTGCTTCCCTGTTTGAAGTGCAACAGCCAGATCCAAGAACTGGGAAGATAAAAACTGCCAGAGCAGACAGTAACATCCTACAGCACCTCATGGCTGCGTATGAAGCAGGACGCCAAGTCAACCTCAGCAACATTATGATGCATGATCTGTTTGTTGTACCCCTGTCTTGGCAGAAGCGAATTGGCAGCCTCGTTCAGGTTCATTGGCAATACTTGCTGGAATCTTAACTGCTGGCCTTCCCTGTCCCAACCACATTGAAGCCAGGGACGTCCAATGATAAGCCAATGCTTGTAACTGAGGGTCAGGCTCTGTTCTTCACAATTGGAAAGCCACAGGCAGTAATGACTTTTGGAGACCTTGCAGACGCCTCGGTAGAAACCATTCTCTGAAGTGGAGCACAGTTCCAGCGAACTGATGTCCTGTTCGATCGTACTACGAGCACTCAGTCAAAAGGGGTAAATGGAAAAGGCTTGATGGCAATCAGGAAACCAGTTGAGAGCAGAGATGTGCCTCTTCCTCCAAAGTGGGAGAACTTCATTGCTCACGAGGACAACAAGGCAGACCTTGCTCACTGTCTCTCACAACAACTGATTCTGAGAGCACCAGCCAACAAGACCATAGTTGCTGCAGGTGGTTTCAGCAATGATGAGAGAGTCGAAGCTTCTGACGCAGCCCTCGACACTGACAGCTTGGAAGCTATGCATGAAGAAACGGACACACGAATCGTACTTCACTGTATAAAAAGCAGAGCAGTGAACATTGATGTCTCTGCAAGAGACACCAATATCTTGGTGCTGCTGATTGCTCATTTTCACAAGATGTTGTGCCAGCAAATCTGGATGAAGGCAGTGAAAGCAAAGCAAAGAAAGTTCATCCCTGTCCATACCATAGTCCAGCAGCCGCAGATGGAAGTGCAGATCCTTGAGCTGCCTCCACATTTCCATGCTCTTACTGGGAGCGACTCAACCTCGTACCTAGCTGGACATACCAAAAAGATGTGCTGGGATGTGCTTGTAAAGCATAACCATCTGCTGAATAGGCTTGGCAAAGGTTCTGTCCTTAGTGACCGCACCATTCGGGATGTAGACGTGTTTATCTGCAAAGTGTATTGTGTGATGAATGCTGACAACATCATATTAAGCGCTCTCACTACCAAACCTTGGTCTGGCGGCAGGCCCATTTGCAGCATCCAGTTTTGCCACCCCCTGAAATTATGCAATGGAAGATGGAGGAGAATTCTCTTGTTCCTCAACTCACGTCGCTGCCTCCAGTTCGAGACTCTTGTGAAAAGTTGATCACCTGTACATGCCACACTGGGTGCAAGACCACACGATGCAGTTGCAAGGCTAACCCTTGTACAACATCTCGCAAGTGCTGTGAGTCCAGTGATACTTGCACGAATCAGTAACTTAGAATTCAGTCGGTTGAAGAATAGTTTGGTTTTAATTAGCATGTGATTCAAGTTTCACCACACTCTTTGTTGCTTGTTTCTTGCTTTGTATAGCGGTAATAAATGGGTATATCGATTTTTGGCAGACATATTGCTTGTTTATGAATTATGACTAAACGGCGGCTTTTTACAGCTTGTTATGCAGCAGAAATGGATTCAGCACCCCAAAATTATATAGATATAACACATGAAGTACATTTCTCTGGAAATGCCTACGGCATTTTTTCCAGGGCAATTTTTACATTTTTGTTCTTGAGTATATGGCATTTATGGTGAGTATATTGATATTTGAATGTTTTAAATGACCCAGAAGAGGACAGGAACGGGTAATAAGCAAAATAAATAATTTTGGAAGAGGTGTGGGGGAGCTTCCTTAACCGGGGAGAATATGAGTCCAATATGTTGTGGCGCGGAAAAGGTATAATGTGTTGAGTGCTTTCATAACAATAACCCTATTACCTTAGCTGGCTCAGATATTCATCTTTTTGTAGCTTACTTCACGTAGATCAGTGGCAGACAAAGACAGTACTGCGGCTCTGCATCCTTTTAGTAACATTTCATCGTGACTATTCTTTTTTTACTCTAACTTGGCCCAAATATTCATCCTTAAGCAGCTTATTTCACATAGTTCAATGGGAGAAATAACAATGCCGTTGTTCAACTTCCTTCCCACACTTCTGCATGACTTGCATTATATTCTACCGCTAACTCCTTGCTACAACTCAGCATTGAAGATGGAGAGATGGCAATTTTTGACCAAGTTAGAGTACGCCGGGCATAGTCTCACTCATGGGGCCACTGACCTGCCAGCAAGGATCATCTCCTGCCTGACGGCAAAGGGAAATAGCAGCCAAGAGAAGGCGAATGGCAAGCAGGCCGTTAGGAGTGACAGACGGCGACCAGTCCTAGAGACCAGCACCCCAGCCAACGGAAAAGAAAGCGCCCATCCAACGAAGAAGTTGCTACCTGTGGAGAAACAAGGTTATTAATTCTTAATGATCGATTATATCATTAGAAAAAAAATTGCTCAAAGTGTATAGAAAAATCATATTGAGCTTACCCCTTCTGTATAATGACGTGTTTCCCACCAACCACTAACTTGATGTAACGCTACTAGAGGGGACGCTACACTGTCACTGCCTGGCAAATAAAATGGTTTCTTAAATCCCAGGGAAGTAGTTATCTGGTGCTGGCAGTTGGTTTAGTTTCCAGTACATAAAAAACATCATTTGTACCATGGCCATCCTCAGTATGAGGATTCCTTAAGAGCAAGCATGGCAGTATTTTTAGATTAGGTTAGGTTAGGAAGTGAAGTAAGCAGCAAATGAAAAAGGCATTTTGAAAGGCTGGTGATTGGGAATTGTGAGAGTAAAGAGGCAGTAACCATCACTGGGTTTAGTGGTGTAAAGAGAAGGAATGTGGATCTGGACATTGGCAGAAATGAAAATTGTTGTGAAATGCTTGAAAAATGGCAAGACGTCAGGTGCTGTGTAAGATGTAGGCCTATAGATATACCATCAGGAATTCGGGGTTATTTTTAAAAGACTCCTTACGATGACTGGGTACTTTACTTGAAGAGGGCTATGCTACACTCCCGGAGTCTGGTTGATCTCCGTCTCTCCTGATTTCATTCGGAGAGGGGTAAATGAGCTTCCGTTTATAGCATTGCCATCATGTTACGCTGAGTTAAGGAATTCTCGGATGAGCACACATATAACGGTCTTCTCAGCATTCTCTTCCTGAGTGTGCAAATTTAGTGAAAATAAACAGTCAGCGCCAGTCAGCACATTCAAGTTGTGACTAAATCGTGAAAACTTGGCTATAAACATCCGCCCCCTTAAAGTTAATGAGGTAGATTGGCTAGTTCTATGAAAGGATTGATGTGAAAAAATAGGTCTTGTTGGTGCAATGAAGGCCTTGATAATAAAAAAAGAGTCTTAGTGTGGCATCTGCAAGAGGGATTTCATGAAGGAGTTGTAGCACCCACATTAATATCTGGATTGGTGATTTTCGTGTCTCATGAAAACTAAAAGTCAAAGGTCAGAGTGTTAGAGATAGGGTTCTTAAGAAATTTGTGTGAAGAGCAGCGAGTGGATAGGGTATGAGGTCGTGTTATTTGTCAATTTGGTTATAAAAAGCGTAATAAAATGAGTGATATACAAGTGAAATTGAAAGTGGTAGGTGTGATAGACCAAGAAGAAAAGATTGTATCATATTTTTTATAAATGCCCCAACGTGCTTGCTTGCGGCGGCTTTAGTCACTTCATGGCAGTTTTCTGCCCTGCTTCATCTCTGGCAACCTCCCTATTCAGTCCCTTATCCCTTAGGCACACTCTTTGACCTCATCCCAGATCTTTTTCCTCTGACTCTTGCAACCCTACCCCTAGCATTCGCACTTCTCACCCTTCGCACCCAACTGTCACTCTCCATCCTCTCCACATGCCCAAACCATCTCGAGCGTGAGAAAGAGAGGAGCTATATGTAGTCTGACGAGGTTAGGGAAGTGAGAAGGGATCGGGCTGGTTGAATGAATTTTGTATGAGGTAGTGCATTACAAGCGTGTGTCATCTTTATTTTTTGGACCTTGATACTCGTTGGAAAAATCCTGTCTATACTTCTTTTACTCTAACTTGGCCTAAAACTGAATGCAGGGTTGTAACGGCAGATTAATACTAAAATATGACGTTAGTCACGCAGAAGTGCCACGGAAACGACGTAGAGCCGTAACACTGTCTTTTTTTTTTTTTTCCACTGAGCTTCGTGAATTACGCTGTAAAAGGACGAAAATCCGTAGTAAGTAATTATAAAGGTACGCGTGGACGGTTTACATTTGAGGTGAGCCCAGGATTCCATGGGCGTGATTGGTGACTGAATGGGTGAATAGCTCATTTCACTGGACAAGCTGGTGATTAATTCACCCACTCTAATATTCTTTCCTTTCTCTAACTTTCTGGATCGTCCCTTGCTCAACCTGCAAGAGGAATGATGATGACGATGATGATGGTGCCCCCACCCCTGTGTAGTGGGTGAGTGTATGCATCGCAACGTGACAACACATACAAGGACACATTTGGTAGAACTGCTTGCTTGTGTCATGCCACGTAGCCCGAGCAGAGAGCCACCACCTAAAATGGCGTACAGGCTGCATCCACCCACACACAGAGACTCGCACGAACTTTTATAAGAAGAATCCAAATCTTCCCAGAGTCTGATAAATGCATAGCGGAATAATCAAACAACCTTCAACACGCACAATAGTCATTTTTCCCTTACCCTGCCCCAGATCTGCGTCATCTTAAAGCTTTATTTCACATAGCTCAGTGGCGGAATAAGGCAATGCTACTGCTCTACATCTTTTCCATGGCACTTCTTTGTGACTAGGATCATATTCCAGTGTTGATACAGTGTTACAACTCAGTATTCAAGATGGAGAGATGGCAAGTTTAAGTCAAGTTGAAGCAAAAAGGGTAAAGTTAGGATTTTCATTGTATTTTACCAGTTGTAAATTCCCTTTAGACAGAAATGGAAAGATAGCCATTTCTCTGAACGTGCAGTTGGCAACATATGCACCTGGTACAGTATCCATGTGTACAAGAGGTGTGCTATTGGGTACACTTGACAACCTTGACATAATGACATGTTTGTTGGTGGCACTGACATGAAGGCACGCAGGTGTTAAATAGTGGTGGAAATGACCAAGTAACCGTGATGCATGAACGTCGGAAATTGTAGCTAGACCCTTCATACGTGCACTGGACCATGTTCATGTATGGCCAACTGTACATCACCTCAATCACATGTTTGTTTGGGACACTGACAGGAATGAACGCAGTGCTAAATATAAGTGGAAATGACCAGGTAACCGCGATGCATGAACGTCAGAAATTGTACCTAGACCTCCATTTCACACAGACGCTGACCCAGGTGCATGTGTGGCCAGTTGTACACCACTTCACTCACCAATCCAGTCAAGCTGAGAGCCTGAGATACTGAGTTGGGATCCGAGGAGTGTGGTGTTGTCAGCCATGAGGTGGGAGGCTAAGGTGTTGGGCCAGGTTAGGGTCATGCCATAGGAAAGGTTGCCAACACCCCCCCAAATAATTATCAGCACCTGTAGACAACAAAGAAGAATGTAATAGTAGTAGCGGTAGTAGCAGTGATAGTAGTAGTAGTGGTAAACAAAAAACTGTACCCCTTAACACCTGTAAACATAAACATCTGTACACCTTGACACTTGTACAGTAAACATAAACTATTGTAAACATAAACACCTGTAAACAAACACTTGTAAAAACCTGTAAACATAAATGCCTGTAAACATTAACACCTGTAGACATTAAAATCTTTAAACCTTAACAGCTGTAAATGTTAACACCTGTAAACATAAACACCTGTAAACACAAACACCTGCAACCATAAACACCTGTATCCACAAACACCTGTAAACACCTGTAAACACAAACACCTGCAACCATAAACACCTGTAAACATTAACACTTGTAAATATTAACACCTGTAGACATTAAAACCTGTAAACATTAACACCTGTAAATATTAACACCTGTAAACATAAACACCTGTATCCACAAACACCTGTAAACACAAACACCTGTGAACATTAGCACCTGTAAACACAAACAGCACACCAAAGGTAAATGCCAAGGGCCTACATTCTCAGTGGTCAAGTAAGCTCCCTAGCACCTCTCCCTAGCAATTTATGTTTGGATGAGGGTGCTTAATATCCTGTTGTACGTTATTTATGTAGAGTATTGTGATATGAGAAGGATTTGTGTAAGAGGACCGTAAGGCGTAATAAACAAAATAAATCACTCAGGAAATGTTGTTAGGGAGCTTACGTGACGAGAATCCTGGCCCTGGAGTTACAGGCCTGTATCCTAGCCGATAAGCTTCTTAGCACCTTCTCCTTAGCAATTTGTCTTGGTTATTACACCCTTCTCTCGTCTTACGTATAACATGAATCCTTCCAATATCGCGATACTCTGTACAAATGACGTGCAACAGGATAATAAACAGTCACATCCGAAAATAAATCACTAAGGAAGAGGTGTTAGGGAGCTTCCATACCCGACGATAATACGGGCCAAAGAGGCTTGGTCTAGTTTCCTTGTTGGGTAAGGAGCTTCCTTTCCTTAACGATTTATCTTTCAAACTTCCATAAATATCCTCATTTTCGTTTTTGCTTCTTGTTATCTTTTTAATATCAACATAGACTGCGTGAATAACATATAGTAACGAAGCAGAATCAGGAACAAATCGGTATGGATAAGGTGTTAGTGTCGTAACCACACCAAGATACCGCCCTTAGGCTCCCATTCTCTTCGGTTAAGGAAGCTCCCTTACACCTCTTCTTTACCTATTTATTTTTGGATATGGCTGGTTAATACCGTTGCGTACTTTATGTATGCAGAGTATGATGATGTTGGAAGGGTTTATGTAATACAGATGAGAATAGCAAGGTGTAATACAAAATAAATCGCTAAGGAATAGATGTTAGTAAGTTTCCTAACGGCAAGGAAATAGAGCCTTTGTTATATTTCTCCGCCAAGAGTTGATTCTTCTAATGAAGTGAATTAGGAAGGGAAATGGATGGACATGTTCTAAACGTGAAGTAGTCCCAGTGGAAGAGTACCCTAATTTTTGTCTGTGATTGTACACTGTTGTCGAAACAAACCAAGAACTGGCTGTCAGAGATCGAGCAGCATGGAAAGCCGCCAATAGGTGACCAAGGCCGACCGTACGACAAAGCCACCTACCTGAAAGGGTGTCGGGCGTGAAGATCCAGGTGGAGGCGTGGCTGGGATGGTTCCTGGGGTGGAGAGGCAAGATTAAGGCCCGTGGTGGTTAATGAAGCTCCCTAACACCTCGTCCTAACCGATTTATTTCGCTTACTATGTCTTGTTACCCTTTTCCATGTCGTATAAACGGTGATTAAGGAAGCTCCCCAACACCTCTTCCTTGATTATTTATTATTTGATATTGCTGGTTAATATCGGTTTGTACGCCATTTATGCAGAGTATGGCGACACTAGAATTATTTAAATGATAGAAGACGGCAAGGTGTAATAAGCAAACTAAATCGCTTAGGAAGACATGTTAAAGGTTCCTGAACCAAAGAGAATACGGACATAGGTAATATTTTATGGCCTGGTTTGAGCTCACCTTGTATAATCATTTTACTTTAATTTGGCCTAAAATCACCATCTTTCCATCTTAACTGTTTATTTGCAACAGCAGATCACCACTAGAATATGATGCTAGTCACGATGAAGCGCTATGCAAAGGTAAAGTTTTATTACTTTTTTTGGCCACTGAGTTTCGTGCAATAAGCTTCAGAATGACAAAAATCCGGGCAAAGTTAAGGTAAAAGGAGCACACTTGTAAAATCATGCTTGTTAGCTATGGGGTTGTAAGTTATGGTGGTCGTAAGTTATTGCGGTTGTTAGGTAAGTTGGTTGTAAGTTATGGTGGTTATAAATTACGGTGGTCCTAAGTTATGATAGTTGTAAGTTATGGTGGTTATAAGTTATGGTGGTTATGAGTTATGGTGGTTGTAAGATATGGTGGTCATAAGTTATGGTGGTTATAAGTTATGGTGGTTGTAAGATATGGTGGTTATAAGTTATGGTGGTTGTAAGTTATGGTGGCCTTATATTATGGTGGTTGTAAGTTATGGTGTTCTAAGTTATGGCGGTTGCAGTGTCTATGGCCTATATTCTCATCGGTTAAGGAGGCTCCCTAACACCTTTTCCTTAGTGATTTATTTATATCCTTTCATTCGTTGTTAGTGCAGAGTATGGTAATATTGGAAGGATTTATGTAATACAGAGGAGGAGAGTAAGGTCTAAGAAGCAAAATAAATCGCTTTGGAAAAGATGTTAGGCAGCTTCCTTAACCAGCCCTGTGCCTGTCGGCTCACAGTCGCGAAGCTCATAGGTCCCTATCCGGGGGTTCCCTACTTTATGGAGACTTGAGGAATCCCACTTCTTTCCAGCACTCGGGAGACTGGGCTTCAGTGGGTTATATATTGTATCAGACTGAATTAATTGGTAAGTGAATTATAGGTAAATTTTAAGTGAAATTTTAGGTAAAATGATAGGTAACATTATAAGCAAATTATAGGCAACATTATAGATTAAAATATATGTAAAATTATGGGTAAAATTAAGGTAATATTATAAGTACAATTATAAGCACAATTATAGGTAAAATTATAGTTAAAGTAATAGGTATAATTTATATAAGCAGAAGCCACAACGGAAATTATCGTAACTTTAATATAATTCAATATACATACTAAATTCATCAAAACTTTAGTTGTTAAAACATTAATTGGTATAAGGAGATAAATAGCAACTAAAATAAATATTAAAAATATGAATAATATCGGAGGAGGCATTCCGAGAGTACAACACCCATACCCACATTGTTTTGTCACTTGGCTTAGATCTTCAACGGATTGCTCTTACAATCGAATTACTTCATTCTTGCTTAACCCCTAACCCTGCCACCCATTTTTATTGAGATTAGATAAAAAGTGATTTAGTTAACTTTACCCAGTGACCCTGACCTTTGACATTTCCTTGTGACCTTGAAATTTGACCTTGCCTTGTGACCTTGAAATTTGACCTTGCCTTGTGACCTTGACCCCTGACTGATTATTCTCAAACCTAAATTCGCCTCGTTCGTGCATGACCCATAACGTCTCCACCAAGTTGGGTTTAAATAAGATTAAATCTGTCTGAGCTAATTTTTCCCTGTAACTTGACCTTTGGCTGATCTTTCCCAAACTCAGATCCTTTTATTTTTGCCTTGCCTTCAACCCTTCCACTAAGTTGGGTCTAAATCGGACAAAGCCTGTTTAAGATGACCCTTCTCCGTGAACTTGACGAGAGAGAGAGAGAGAGAGAGAGAGAGAGAGAGAGAGAGAGAGAGAGAGAGAGAGAGAGAGAGAAAGAGAGAGAGAGAGAATCACTGAATAAGGGAAAACAAAGTGATAAAATAATCCTTTGATGAGGTTCAGTTAACAAGGTGTGTGTGTGTGTGTGTGTGTGTGTGTGTGTGTGTGTGTGTGTGTGTGTGTGTGTGTGTGTGTGTGTTGGGTTTGGTTCGTGGGGTTTAAAATCCTGGGAATGGCTGTGGTTTGCTGCTGCTATTCTGGCACTCAGGGAAGGGGAACTGGTCACTCTTGCCTTAAATGTCTGATTGAATATCTTAGCCATACGTGTCTCGGTTTTGGATGGGACAGTAAAGGACGAGGGAAATAAATGGACCATTATTTCCCATGCAATTTTACCTTCAAAAGGTAGTGTGGTTATTGAGGTTGGGCAGGGGGTGAATTGGGTTCGTATATTGATTAAGAAAGCTCTGTAACACCCTTTTCCAAGTGATTTGATTTATTTATCACACCTTACTGTACTCCTCTGTGCTACGTAAATATTTCCGATTTCGCCATACTCTGCATAAATAACGTACAGAAGGGATATTAACCACCCACATGCAAAAATATATCGCTAAGGAAGAGGTGATAGGGAGCTTCATTTACCGAGAAGAATACGAGCTTTAGACCTAGATAGCACCGTATCAAATAGGGAAATAAATCAATAGTTCCTCTAGTGTCATTTTGTCGACAATTTTGTCCTTTTCAGCCTATTTTCCGTATTTCCCAGTCCTTCATGGATGCAACAGGATAACTCTGGAACTGTCGCCCTCTGTCTGTATTTCCTACTGCCTGTGCTCTCCAGTCTTTCAAACGCAGTTTGTCAGGCATCCCGAAATGATCACGTCTTGAATTCGGCTCTCTGTTAACAGGTTTTGTTTTCTCTTGGAGGGAACAATCTTGTGGGCTCCTGGCCTTTGGTTCCTTCTTTCCTGCATAAAAAATCGGTGCCATTGTTGTTGTTGTTGTTGCTGCTGCTGCTGCTTTTGTTGTTGTTGCATCAGGTTCAATTGGATGTATACCTAGTGGAGTGCAGGCTGAAGCTGTCCTCCTGCTGCAGCCCACCCTCCTTCACCAGCAGGCTGGGGAGGACACAGAGGAACGTGTGTGTAAGCGGTGTGTGCAGCTGCTGGGTTATATCAGTGCCACCACGTGAAGGCCCCTATCACAAACACCGCTGGCAGCATAGGACTACACTACTACAGCGTTTCCATTGTACTTCTTCGTTACTAACAATATGACAACACTACAGCATACATCGTTTCCATAGCACTTCTTCATTACTAGCAATATGACAACACTACCGCAGCGTTTACATAGCACTTCTTCGTTACAAGCAATATGAAAACACTACTGCTATACATCGTTTCCATAGCACTTCTTCGTTACTAGCATCGTGTTCTAGGGTTTATCTCTTGTTGCAACTCAGCATTCAAGATGGAGAGATTGCAGTCTTAGGTCAAATCAAAGTGAACAGAGGATAGTAAGGAAGAAGTGTTAGTGATTCAGCATCCTAATCCTCTCACAATACCACCTAAAGCGTCACACCCGGCCTCGTAAATCCCCCGTAAATCCGCCGTGAATTCCGTCCCACTGCGCGGCAATTAACACCACCAGAAGGGCAGGTACCCTGGCTGGGACGGTGGTGGGGTGTAAGACGTGTTGGTGACCTGTATGGCAAAGGTACAGCTGCAGTACTGGTGAGAAATGCAGGAGATTATGCTAGAGTGTGTCTGTCTGTCTGTCTGTCTGTCTGTCTGTCTGTTTGTCTGTCTGTCTGTCTATCTGTCTGTCTGTCTGTCTGTCTGTCTGTCTCCGTCTCTGTCTCTCTCTCTCTGTCTCTCTGTCTCTCTCTCTGTCTCTCTCTCTCACTCTCTCTCTCTCTCTCTCCCACACACACAGCCACACACACACACACACACACACACAACATTGCAACCTGTTTCCACTCCAGTCTGTTTCTCTGTCCTTCTGTCTCCGTCTCTCTCCGTGTCGATACAGCTCGTCGCTCTATCCCATTGAGAGAGGAGGTTAGGGTTGGCGGAGGAGGTGGAGGGGTGGCATGGGGGGTGGAGGGGTGGAATAGGGGGTAGGGAAGGGGGGGTACTGAAGCGGGCCATCTATCAGTCTCAGCATGACACAAATTTGACACTGAGTCTCGGAGCTGTGACAATACTGCAAGTCATCTTCAGACATCCACACCTCACATGATCTGTTTCCTTCTGTCTCCAACTACACACACTACACTACACACTGCATTACACATTGCACCACACTACACCAAACAACACTTACATGATCCTCCTTCCTCTGACTCTCTACAGGATCTAAGCTAAACTAAAGTCAAGATTACCAACATTGTCAAGGGATTACAGGATGGTCTCCACCAATAAATAACTGGAAATTTATCTTTTTAATTTTAAACATTGGCAAAATGTTTTAAACTCTACAGATTCATTTTGCCATATTCCACATACACAGATATGGGTTCACCTACAGTATGATCCCTAAATTTCTTTAAAAGGCCTAGTTCAAAAGATTGGGAAAATAGTTAGATTATTATATATACCCAAAGAACATGTGTGCCAGGTATGCCCTGGACTGGTGAAAAAAAATTAAGGAATGACACTACAAGCATTTTGAAGAAAAAAAAAACAGTACACATATGGTCTAAAATATGGTATTATTATTATTATTATTATTATTATTATTAATATTATTAATATTATTATTATTATTATTAATATTATTAATATTATTATTATTATTATCAGTGGCAGGACAGATAGTAGTAATCGTACTAGTAGCAGTAATCCCTCAAACGGCCTCCCTATTCCCCAAAAGGAGGATGTTAGACTGACGGAGATGTGCAACTGCAGCCTTCAATACACCGGGTTCACTTTTCAGATGAACCTGGGTTCATAGTTGCAACTACTGTCAGTGTACCGGGGGGAAAGATCAACTCCTTCAGCGGGTGGGACGGGGGCTGGGGAAGCAAACTATGCTGGGTGGTGTAAGCACCCTCAGGTTAGATTTTTTTTTTTTTTGTCAAGAGAACAAGGAGAAGGAGGAGGACGAAGACGAGGAGGAAAGGGAAGAGAAAAAAGAAGAGGAAGAGGAAATGGAAGAGGAATAAGAGGAGGAAATGGAAGTGGAGGAGGAAGAGAAAAAGAAAGAGGAGGAGGAGGAGGAGGAGGAGGAGGAGGAGGGGGAGGAGGAGGAGGAGAAGGTTACTTATTATCTTTTTCATGGTTGTTCTTGATCGTTTTCTAACGTTATTTTTCTAACGTTAGCTGGTATTGACTGCTAGAGATATCTCCATCATCAGATGGTTAATACAATACAAAGACTGCATTTTAATTCAAAGGGTATTTTTTGGAAATTGTGAAAGACGTTACAAAATATAGGTGGAAAAATTTGTGACACCTGAATATTTTTTTGACAACAGTGTAGCTGACCAAAAAGACTGTAAAAATAAAAAAATCTTGCCTTATTAGTTGTTTAGAATGGCAAGATGCTGGTGTGGGACGCCTTCACATGGTGGCACTGATATAACCGGCGGCTCCACTGCCTGATTATACAAACGTCCCTCAACTACATCCCAATCCCCCGAAAGAAGGATGGTGGACTGCAGGGAGGGTAGCTTAAGCCCGCAGTCCAAGGGGTTCACATGTCCGATGAACTTGGGGCTACAACAACAACAACAACTACTACTACTACTACTACTGCTACTGCTACCATTAATATTATTACTGCAACCACTTCTACTATGAGTGATAGCCAAATGTAGTCATACTGAAGAGTTAATTTGTCTAGTAACCATGGAGACTTATTTCTACCTCATACCTAAGCCTCATCAAAATTCATACAACCAGGAGTTAGTATTGCTGCACTGAGAGTACCCCAGTTCTTCTAAGCCAGCCATCGAGTGAGCACATACGGAATGCTGAACACTAGAGCAGCCTGGAAGAACGAGGGTTTTACTACATTTCATTCTCTTTTCCTTATAGTTCGTGTTATGGAGGCCCTCGGTGGTGGCGCTCTGGGATCTTTTGTGAGCAAGGAGGAAGGCTTATTGTCGAGATCTTGTGCCCCCTCCTGGAACCTTGAACTCCCTCCCGAGATCTTGCACCCTCCTCCCGAGATCTTGTGTCCCCTCCTGAGATCTTGCGCGCCCCTCCCGAGATCTTGTGTCCCCTCCCGAGATCTTGCACCCCCCTCCTGAGAGTTTGTGTCCCCTCCCGAGATCTTGTGTCCCCTCCCGAGATCTTGTATCCCCTCCTGAGAGTTTGTGTCCCCTCCCGAGATCTCGTGTCCCCTCCCAAGATATTGTGTCCCCTCCCATCTGTCTTGAAGAAAAATAAAGTTAAATAATCCCTACAATTTTCATGTTATTTATTAAGTCGGGAATGATAACTTTTTTGTTATAGTTCTTTCACTTTAACTTGGCCCAGATTTTCGTCCTTTAGCATTTTGTTTCACGTGACTCAGTGGGTGGAAAGAGACAATGCTGAAGCTACACAACCTTGCCATGGGACTTCTTTGTGACCTGCATCATATTCTAGTGGTTAATCATTTGCTATAACACAGTATTCAAGAGGCAAGAATGGCAATTTTAGGCCAGGTGCTATGTCATTATTGTAATATCTAATCATTTTCATACTTTTATGGTATGATTACTACTATATTATGGTTATATTAATATTATTAGTATTATATTGGTATTAACATCAGCAGCAGCAGCAACAGAAGCAGCAACAGCAACAAAAGCAGCAGCAGTAGTAGTAATAGTGGTAGTAGTTGTAATAGTTGCATCCCCAGATTCATCTTAAAAGTTCACCCAGTGGACTCAGGCTGAAGTTGTTCTCCTCCTGCTGTCCACCATCCTCCTTTCTGGGTATAGGGAAGGAGGAGAGGGATGTTTGTATATCTGGGCAGTGTACCCACCCACGTATATTGGTGCCACCACATGAAGGTGTACCTCTCCACCAGCCCTAAGGTAAACACAGTCTAAGAGCAATACACACACACACACACACACACACACACACACACACACACACACACACACACACACACACACACACACACAGAAAGAGAGAGAGAGAGAGAGAGAGAGAGAATGCCTCTTGTGGATGTGGAGAAAATAACACAGGAGAGATATCTGGTTTGGCATTTTCTATCGCCTTTTTTCTTTTTTCTATCTATCTATCTTCCTATATATATCTCATTCTATATGTCTGTATCTACATCTGTTGTCAGATGCCGTAATCCTGCAAGGGGTGGCCACAACCAGTTCTCCTCCATGTCGCCCTGTCCCCTGCCATTTTGCTGCCCTCCTCCCAGCTCACACCTCCCTCTCTCATATGCCTCTCCACTCCATCCCTCCCTCTCATCCTCGGCCTCCCCCTCCCTCTCCCCCCTCTCCACCTCACTCACATACACTCTCCTCATTAGTGTCTCACCCTCCATCCTCTCGGTAAATCCAGAAATGAAAAAAGAGCTGGCGAGATTTTTAGAACTGGTGAGGTAAGATGTAACCTTATTTTATCTCTTTCCTTCAAGATGGTGCTGGTGAGGGACGCCTTCACGTGGTGATACTGATGTAACTGCCTGGATCCAATGCCTGGTGACTTAAACGTCCCTCAACACCCTCTCTATCCCCCGAAAGGAAGATGGTGGACAGCAGGAGATGGGCAGCCTAAGACTGCAGTCCACTAGGTTTACATTCATATGAACCTGGGGCTGCTACTGCTACTACTGTTATTACTACTACTACTGCTACTACTACCACAATCACAATCACCACCACCACTTTTACTATTACTACTCATACTACGACTACCACCACTATTACTATTGCTACTACTGCTACTACTACTACTGCTACTACTACTACTACTACTACTACTTCCACCACCACCACCACCATTACTACTACTACTACTACTACTACTATTACTGCTACTACCACCATCACCATCAACCGCCACCACCACCACCACCACCACCACCACCGCTACTACTATTACTACTGCTACAACTACTATTACTACCACCACCACCACTACCATTGCTACTACTCTTATAGGCACTGCACATGACTCTGAGGTTGTCATTATCGTACACTGGCAACCTACCTATCAACAGTGCTTCCACTTTCGTGTATAATATGATACGCGTGTGATTTGTATATAACATGTTCGTGTATAATAATATTCATGTATAATATATTCGTGTATAATACTATGATTCATGTATAATATGATACAAAATCGGACGCACTGTTGACGGGTTGGTTGCCAGGGTACTGTAATGACAACCTCAGAGTCGTCCGCCGCGACTACAGTGCATTCTTTGAGGTAGCTGGGACACGTACAATCCACTCACTCGATGTAGTGCCACCTTAAGGTGACACTACGCTGACTGACAAGCCGGACGGTTTCGTGTAATCCAGGAAACCATTTTCTACGCTGGGTGATAACCATATAATCATATGACGACGGATGGGACCCATTAAGGAGTACATCAGAGTGCTGGTTGGGATTTATTGCTTACATAATGCTACTCAGGGAAGGGAGAAGCTGCTCACCATTGCCTTCAATATCGCTGAGCAGCCTAGTCCCGATCCTAAGAGAGGGAGAGAGAGAGAGAGTGGATTGTTATAACCACCAAACCATCACATTCTCTGCATTCTTTCCACAGCGCTTCGTGACTAGCACAATATTCCAGTGTTAATGTATTGATAGAGTTATTACAAGATGAGGATATGCCAATTTTAGGTCAAATAAGAGGAAAAAGAGCCCATTCATAGGGTTGAAAGCCCGCCGTTGGAAGCCCCCCATTGGAAGCCCCCAGTCGGAAGCCCCCCACTGGAAGCCCACATTTGGAAGCCCTCAGTTGGAAGCCCCCAGTTGGAAGCCCCCAGTTCCTATCAGACCAAAACTTGAACCTTAACCTATCCTTATCATATGAGGATAAGATGGAGGGATGGAGTGGAGAGATATATGAGAGAGAGATGTGAGCTGGGGGGAAGGCAGCGAAATGGCGGGGGACAGGGTGACATGGAAGTGATTTGTTTGTGGCCACCCCTTACTGGATTAAGGTGTCTGGCAATAGGTAGATAGACAGATAGACTTTATCATTTTTTCGATAATATGCAACAAACCGCACCAAGTTTTACCAAGTCTTGTATTTTTGATAAATTACTAAACTTGTACAGATAAATTATGAACCTTGTGTTAAAATGTATAGTTATTGGGTTGTTGCAGTATTATATATTTCCTGACTTATACGCCCCCAAAATACAGCAACCGCTTGCATATTAGCTTCCTCGCGTAAATGAAAAAAATAGTTAACTAAAAAATGATTAACTCAAAAATGGTTAATAGCAATTTTCCCGAACGACCTCACCATCCACTCATTCGATGAAGTGCTGCTCTTGGGTGACTGTCCTTTCCTCTCTTCCTTGTTTCTTTCCTGCCTGAGTCAGTCAGTGAGGTGCATAGGCGTGTCAGCTGCGTAAGATGAGCCAACGAGTAAAATGAGGAAGTAATTGACTGAGACGAGAAAAGGGGCAGGAGTGAGTATTGTGAATGAGCAAGGGAGATGACTAAGTGTGTGTGTGTGTGTGTGTGTGTGTGTGTGTGTGTGTGTGTGTGTGTGTGTGTTTCTCTTTGTGAGCGATCGGATGTTTCTTATCAATGTGCGCCCCTCTCTCTCTCTCTCTCTCTCTCTCTCTCTCTCTCTCTCTCTCTCTCTCTCTCTCTCTCTCTCTCTCAAAGCATCCGGCTGTTTAAACTTATCAGTGTGCATATATCTCTCTCCCCCCCCCTCTCTCTCTCTCTCTCTCTCTCTCTGTTTCTATATATTTTGTGTGTGTGTGTGTGTGTGTGTGTGTGTGTGTGTGTGTGAGCTTAAAGGTAGGAAATAAAAGAGAAATCCAGCGGGAAAATATTAGGCACAACTAGTCAGAGAGCAGAAGAGAACATGAGGAGGGAAGGAAAGAGGAGGGGAAAAGAGGAGCTTGAGAGAGAGAACAGTGAGCTGAGAAAAGATTAACTGACATTAGGAGAGAGGAAAGGGAAGAATGCTAGGTGGCGTTGTATAGGTCAACTCTGGAACTGTCTCCTCTGTATTTTCTTCTGCCTAATATGTCCAGTCTTTCAAACGCAGTGTGTCCAGGCATCTCCATATGAACGAATCTTGTTCTTGTTTGTGTTTTTTTCCTGGAGGGAACAGTCTTGCGGGCTCCTGGCCTTTGGTTCCTTCTTTCTTGCACAAAAAAATAGGACAAGTGTGGTTCCTTGAGGGTGTGGGTGATGTGGCGGCAGCATCAGAACCTTAGTGTTGGTGGCATACAAGACCCCAGTGTAGAAGTGGCGTAGGGACTGGCTGAGTTACCAGCCACTTTTGTGTTATCAGTGGCACCACACAATATTTTTATGGCGTGTACTTCCTGCCGCCATTCAGCCACCGTCTGCCCGTAACTGGTTGACTGTGTGTTGGTAACTGGTTGACTGTGTGTTGGTAACTGGTTGACTGTGTGCTGGTAACTGGTTGACTGTGTACTAGTAACTAGTTGACTGTGTGCTGGTAACTGGTTGACTGTGTGTTGGTAACTGGTTGACTGTGCTGGTAACTGGTTGACTGTGTTGGTAACTGGTTGACTGTGTACTGGTAACTGGTTGACTGAGTGCTGGTAACTTTGACCGTGTGTTGGTAACTGGTTGACTGTGTGTTGGTAACTGGTTGACTGTGCTGGTAACTGGTTGACTGTGTTGGTAACTGGTTGACTGAGTGCTGGTAACTGGTTGACTGAGTGCTGGTAACTGGTTGACTGTGTGTTGGTAACTGGTTGACTGTGTGTTGGTAACTTGTTGACTGTGTATTGGTAACTGGTTGACTGTGTGCTGGTAACTGGTTGACTGTGTGTTTGTAACTGGTTGACTGTGCTGGTAACTGGTTGACTGTGTACTAGTAACTGGTTGACTGTGCTGGTAACTGGTTGACTGTGTGTTGGTAACTAGTTGACTGTGCTGGTAACTGGTTGACTGTGCTGGTAACTGGTTGACTGTGTACTGGTAACTGGTTGACTGTGCTGGTAACTGGTCGACTGTGTACTGGTAACTGGTTGACTGCTGGTAACTGGTTGACTGTGTGTTGGTAACTAGTTGACTGTGCTGGTAACTGGTTGACTGTGTGTTGGTAACTGGTTGACTGTGCTGGTAACTGGTTGACCGTGTGTTGGTAACTGGTTGACTGTGTGTTGGTAACTGGTTGACTGTGTGCTGGTAACTGGTTGACTGTGTGTTGGTAACTGGTTGACTGTGTGTTGGTAACTGGTTGACTGTGTACTGGTAACTTGTTGACTGTGTGCCTGTAACTGGTTGACTGTGTGCCGGTAACTGGTAGACTGTGTGCCGGTAACTAGTTGACCGTGTACTGGTAACTGGTGGACTGTGTACTGGTAACTGGTGGGCTGTGTGCCGGTAACTGGGTCACTTTCTACACACAATACTGTACGTCTGTGGTAAAGGGTCAGCTTATCAATGTTCAAATGTTATTGTGGTACAGGTAAAGGTGAATCTGCCGCCAGGTAATGTGCTGGGGTTGAACAGTGGCTGGAGGGACGCACCAGAGGATGAGAGAAAAATAACACCGGAATCATACTAAATACTCCAAATATCAGACATATATGGCAGAGTTTATTGAAGGAAGTAGGTAGGAAGGGAGAGAGAGAGAGAGAGAGATTAGGGAAACAATAAAATAACAAAGTAAGGAGGGAGATAATATTTCTAAACAATGGGTAAGGAAAGCCGCATAAAAAGGCCAATATGATACATAAGAGGGAGACGATGAAATGGTAAAGGGCGTGGATACAGCGAGACTGGAACATTATATTAACATTTCATGCAGTGTGCTGCAGCTGTGGTGTTGTGAGGCACCGATATTAAACGATACTCCATTAAACACTGAACCATTTTGTACAACATCAGTGTTTAGCCTCACAGGGTATTCATTTCTATTTGTTCATCACCAGCCATTACTATTCCATCCCATCCTACTCACTCCTTTATTTTTTTACCTCCTACCCCTCCCTCCCTTCCTCCCCCGTCCTCCTCACACCTTTATTTTCTACCTCCTACCCCTCCTTCTTTCCCTCCCTCCCCCTTCCAGTCATCCCAGCCCAGGTTTATAATAGTGTACTTACATTCGTCAGCCGCACCTGTGTCATGCTGGCAAATCCATCAACAGGTAACACACGTAATTTTGCTGATTACTATGCGTGTCTTCCTGGTTCAGTGAGTGTCACTGTTTTCACTGAACAGGCTCTTGGGTGTCAATGTAAGGCAGGAGGCAGCCGTGGGCCACGACTGGCAAAGGAAAAAAAAAAAGACCAGAAGCAGACGACTAAAGCAAGTGCAAAGCGGAAAATGCACAAAGATATACAGGGTGTCCCTGGAGTTATGTCAAAAACTTTGAGAAATGACAGATGAGAGAATTCTAAGCAAAAAAATGTTATATGAACATGTGTCCAAATCTCAACCGTTACGGAGCTACAATTACTGATGACCTTATGGGCGAAAAATCTCCTTCATAATTCGCATAAGGTCATCAGTAACTGTAGCTCCGCAATGGTTGGGATTTGTACACATGTTCATATAACATTTTTTCCTTAGAATTTCCTCCTTTATCATTTCCCAAAGTTTTTGACTTAATTCCCGGGACACCCTGTATAGAGGCAGGAAACTGTGACAAAATACGAGACAGCATTTGACAACGGGGAGAAAGTATATATAATTAAAAGCCACTCGGAGAGCGCATACCTCCACGAATGCCGGATCCGGATCTGCCCCACAATTTAATAAAGTCTTCTTGGCCTGTGACCCATCCTTCCACAAAATTTCATTGAAATTCATTGACAACTTATATTGTGCAGGATACATAGGATCCGGATCCCGATCCACACCCAAATTTAATCGATTCATCCTTAGCCCATGGCCCACCCTTCCACAAAACTTCATTGAAATTCATTGAGAACTTTTGGAAATATCGTGTGGACAAACAAACATAGATGAATACATAACCTCCTGCAACTTCGTCGGGGAAGGTAACAAGGAAAAGGAAATACGAGGGATGATGACAGCACAGCTGATAGGCAAGGGAAAGGGAAATAAGATAAACTTTTTTTTTCTTTAAATATATTTACTCCTGATCCTGCTCGTGTGTGTGTGTGTGTGTGTGTGTGTGTGTGTGTGTGTGTGTGTGTGTATTCCTTATTTCTCATTTCTACCACTCTTACTCTGCCATCTACGTCTCTGTATATTATCTGTATCCTCCTCCCTCTCTTTCACTTCTCCACTCTTTACTCTCGCTTCTCCTCTCCCTTCCATCCTCTCTTCTCCTTCTCCACTCTTTACTCTCTCATCTCCTCTCCCTTCCCTCCTCTCTTCTTCTCCACTCTCTACTCTCTCTTCTCCTCTCCCGTCCCTCTTCTCTTCTTCTCCTCTCTCTACTCTCTCTTCTCCTCTCTTTTCCCTCCTCTCTTCTCCTTTTCCACTCTCTACTCTCTCTTCTCCTCTTCCTTCCCTCCTCTCTTCTTCTCCATTCTCTACTCTCTCCTCTCCTATCCCTTCCCTCCTCTCTTCTCCTTCTCCACTCTTTACTCTCTCTTCTCCTCTCCCTTCCCTCCTCTCTTCTCCTGCTCCACTCTACTCTCTCTTCTCCTCTGTCTTCCTCCATCTTTTCCGCATCTCCACTCTCTAATTTCTCTTTTCCCCTCCTTTCCTCCTCCCTTCTCCTCCTCCCTTCTCTCTTCTCCTCTCTCTTCCTCCCAACCATCATCACACGGTACTTTATTTCCTCCCTCTTGTCCACCTTCCCTGCATCACCTAAATCAAGTTTTGTTTGTTTGTTTTCATGCACACATTGTATATTATAAGCATTTTTTCGCGAGATGTTTTTCTCAGTACAGCAAGTTTCTGACTCTGTCTGTCTGTCTGTCTCTCTCTCTCTCTCTCTCTCTGTCATACACACAAAACACACACACACAAACAAATATACATACATATAAGAAAAAACACAAACAAACAAACAAACACACACGGACACGTCAAGCAAAACAACCCTCTCTCTTGCTATCATAGGCGAAGATGGAATAAAAGTATAAAATAAAATTATCACAATCTATGTGGGGAAACACAGGAAGCAGAGGAGCGACAGTGTACAGTGGGTACGGGAGGGGGAAGACAGGAGGGGTAGTAGTGGGGGGAGGAGGGAAGAGATTGGGGGATGAGAGAGAGAGAGAGAGAGGAGGGGGCTGGGAAGAGGGAAGGAGTACAATGGGATACAAAGGAAAGCAAACAGCAACAGACATTATGGTCCTTTCGAGGCTGTTTGTTACAGAGTAGACTATGACTACAAGATCTAACTCTACATGCTGAAGGATAAGGATAGTAAAGAAAGAAGGCTCCCCCCACCCTCAAACCCTCCAGTTAAAACTGGTAAGAAAAAGTGAGAAAAACCACCATGCAGCATAGAAAAACTGACATGGAAATTTGAAGGAAAGATTGAAAAGGAAAAGCTACATTCTATAATATTTTATCTATAAGCTATAAGTGAGGAATGAAGGAAAGGGGCAGGGGAGAGAGAAGGGAAGGAGGAAAAAACAGTGAATGACTGAGGAAGGGAGGGGAGGGGAAGATAAAACAGAGTGGAGAAAGGGAGCGAAGGAGCAGCAAAGGGAGGGAAAAAGGTTGAATAAAAGTGAAATGGAAGAAGGCAGAGTGACGGTGTAGGTAGAAGGGAGATAACAGACTGAAAAAGGAATGATGTCAGTAGAGACAGGGAGACGAATGATGGGAAAGAGGGTGGATGACAGACAACACTATGAAGGAATAGGATCAGGGTGAGGAAGAAAGGAGGATGTACTGTAAGGTATGGGAGGGAGGGAGGAGGCTGAGTGAGATGGGGCAAGGTGAGGGGGCAGGGAGGAGCCTTAGTGAGGGAGGAAGGGATGGGGCAGAGTGAGGGGCAGGGAGAAGGCCGAGTGAGGGAGGAAGGGCTGGGGCAGAGTGAGGGGGTTACAACATGAGGGGGCAGCGAGAGGCAGGAAGAGACACCAGAGTGTGACATCTATCACCGCAGTGACACAGTCATCTGCACAATACATTTTGGTAGATCAGGACATTTCACGCCTTAGGTTAGTGCTGTTGCCAACACCTTCACCAAATGTATGGGAATAATTAGCCCTGACTGTGGTGTTAAAAAGTTGTTTAAAGAAAGAGAGCAAGAGTGGACCAATGCATTAGCCTGTGTGTTAGCTGTGTCTTGTTTATTTTCAAGTTCTGGATTCTGCACTGTACAGTAAGTTACTAATTCTGTATTGAGGACAGTGTCATTGGCAGTGCTTCATGTGTATGCGTGTATCTGTGAATATATATATATATATATATATATATATATATATATATATATATATATATATATATATATATATATATATATATATATATATATATATATATTATATATATATATATATATATATATATATATATATATATATATATATATATATATATATATATATATGTATATATATAATCTATCTATCTAACTGTCTATCTATCTATCTGTCTGTCTATATCTATCTATATATCAATCTATCTAAATATACATCTATCTATATATCTATCTATCTATCTATCTATATCTATCTATCTATCTTTATATATATATAAATATATATATGTATATATATTTCTATATCTATCTATCTATCTATGTATCTATCTATCTATCTATTTATCTATCTATCTATCTATCTATCTATATATATATATATATCTATATGTATAAATCTATATCTATCTATCTGTCTATCTATCTATCTATCTATCTATCTATATATATATCTATATATATATATATATATATATATATATATATATATATATATATATATATGGACAGGCCCAAGATTCTAGCAAGATCAAAAAGCTTAGATGAAAGAAATGTAATAGAATCTTGTCTAATTTCTGGCACATATGAAAAGAATGTAAACATGAGCTATGGTCATTTTAAGTGTGATAAATTGTTAACTGAATTACTTTTAAAGCAGTATCCCCCAGACTAACAAGTGATTGTTCCCCAACATCTGGTGGTGTAGTCACACCTGTGTGGGGCACACCAAGCATTAATCCTCTAAGTCTTAAGTTAAGCAGCAGTATTTATCCCCTCCTAACTACCCCCTCTCCCCTTCCCCCTCCCTCCCACTCTCCTTTCCTCTCCTCCTACTCCCTCCTCCTTTGTCACGTGCATTTTTAGATTCAGGTCATCCTTTGTTGTGTTCCACTCCCTGTTGCAGATGACCATAAGTTAAGCCGCAGGTAAAAAGTCATGTCATCCATTGTTCTGTGTGCCACTACCTGCTGCGAGTGTGCATAAAAGACCTCTACTCTTTACGTTTCTGTCTCACTCTGTCTGAAGATGTAATATACGAAAGTACTCACTGTCGCTCCTTTCATTTCTCGTGTGGTTAGTTTGCATATATATATATATATATATATATATATATATATATATATATATATATACAGAGAGAGAGAGAAAGCGAGAGAGAGAGAGAGAGAGAGAGAGAGAGAGAGAGAGAGACAGAAAGAGAGAGAGAGAGAGACAGAGAGTGAGTGAGTTCGTGAGCTGGTCCTGTCCTCCCATTTTTTTTTTTTTTTTACATACTTAGGAAAACGAAATTTTGCGGGAAGGTAGACGTGTACTATGAACAGGTTTTGGGCAGGACTGGACCCATGAAGAGGCCTATTTACACCTGGATCAGGGGGCAGGGGAGCCTCTACCCCATTTTCTAAATTTCCTATAAACATAACAAGGTTAACTGGAGTGCAAGATGTGGGTGGCAGGGTTTATTTTACATGGCCAAAAAAAGAAAAAAAATCACGGTGGTAGACGGCCATCCTGGCGAGGTTTTAGGCAGAATGGAATCGCTAAGGCCTGCCTCTGCGTACACCGAGGTACACGCCAACACCAACTAATTTTACACACGGTGAGATCCCCTGGGGATGCCCCGGCAGGCAGGATGTACCCTATGGGGGGGGGGGAATCCTACAGTAAGTTAAACAAAGTTGTCTCTTAATTGCAAGACTAAAAATTCAAAATCTTTTATTGTTACAGGAACAGTTACATTTCACAAACTTGACTATGTAAATTGTCTACCACCATTGCTGTAAGAAGCTTCACTATTAGTAATGCATTTCCTCTTGGACATTCACTGGTTATTTCTGCTGCCAGTACTGCAACTCATACAGTGAATACATCTTAACATTATAACAACTGGTCAGCAAATAATACAAAGATGGGAAACGGGTCAAAATATGTGTACATAATGCATGGCTCTGTCTGCCCTTAACATTGACATTATTCCCAGTGATGATGGAGGCAGGGATGGTGGTTGTGGTGGTGGTAGAGGCAGGGATGATGGTTGTGGTGGTAGAGGCAGGGATGATGACTGTTGTGGTGGTAGAGGCAGGGATGGTGATTGTGGTGGTAGATGCAGGGATGATGGCTGTTGTGGTGGTAGAGGCAGGGATGATGGTTGTTGTGGTGGTAGAGGCAGGGATGATGGTTGTGGTGGTGGTAGAGGCAGGGATGGTGGTTGTGGTGGTGGTAGAGGCAGGGATGATGGTTGTGGTGGTTGTAGAGGCAGAGATGGTGGTTGTTGTGATGGTAGGGGCAGGAATGATGGTTGTTGTGGTGGTACAGGCAGGGATGATGGTTGTTGTGGTGGTAGAGGCAGGGATGATGGTTGTTGTGGTGGTAGAGGCAGGGATGATGGTTGTTGTGGTGGTTGAGGCAGGGATGATGGTTGTTGTGGTGGTAGAGGCAGGGGTGATGGTAGTTGTGGTGGTAGAGGCAGGGATGATGGTTGTTGTGGTGGTAGAGGCAGGAATGATGGTTGTTGTGGTGGTAGGGGCAGGGATGATGGTTGTTGTGGTGGTAGAGGCAGGGGTGATGGTTATTGTTGTGGTGGTAGAGGCAAGAATGATGGTTGTTGTGGTGGTAGATGCAGGGATGATGGTTGTTGTGGTGGTAGGGGCAGGAATGATGGTTGTTGTGGTGGTAGAGGCAGGGATGATGATTGTTGTGGTGGTAGGGGCAGGAATGATGGTTGTTGTGGTGGTAGAGGCAGGGATGATGGTTGTTGTGGTGGTAGGGGCAGGAAAGATGGTTGTTGTGGTGGTAGAGGCAGGAATGATGGTTGTTGTGGTGGTTGAGGCAGGCATTGTGGTTGTTGCGGTGGTAGAGGTGTATGTGGTGGTGATCACAGTACTAGTGAGCACAGTAATAGTGAGGGTGTGGTAATGGTGATTGTCCTTGTGATGATAACAGGCAACATTGGTATGCATGGTCAACATTTTTTATCGTCAGCCTTTACCAAGGCAAAGCAACGATGTTTTTGCCAGCGTGTGTGTGTGTGTGTGTGTGTGTGTGTGTGTGTGTGTGTGTGTGTGTGTGTGTATCTGGCACCGTTATATCTCATGAACAGCTTGAGCTATCAACGTGAAACCTTCAGGGTTTCAAGATATGGTCTAAATCTTGGACGACTTGGAAAATGGGCACTCGGGTCAAGGTTACCAAATTGGCTGCCAAAAGTCACCTAGTTTAAATATGGATTATCTGCTACTATTACATCTCATGAACGGCTTGAGCTATCAACGTGAAACCTTCAGGGTTTCAAGATATGGCCAAAATCTTGGACAAGTTCGAAAATGGGCACTCGGGGTCAAGATCAAGGTCCAGGCCACCAAAATGACTGCCAACTATCAACTAGTTTTCATCGCCTGCCTTTAGTACCATTATATCTCATGAATAGCTTGAGCTATCAACATGAAAACTTCAGGGTATCAAAATAGGGCGAAATTCTTGGACGACTTTAAAAATGGGCACTCGGGTCAAGGTCAAGGTCACTAAAATGGCTGCCAATGTTCAACTACTTTTAAAATGGATTGGCCTTTTGAAATGCGGCGAGTGAATTCCGTAGAGTTTTGCAAATTTCTTCACATTTGGTTTGTAAGTAGCTTGTAACCTGGCCAACAGCATATTCTGGCAGGCGATTAGCATTCGGCTCCCGAATGCTTTTCTTTCGTTTATTTCTGTAATGACAGCTATTCCTGCTAATATCTATCAATCTATCTATCTATCTACAATAGACAGACAGACAGATTATAGACATATAGATAAATAGATAGATAGAAAATTTTAAGGTGTGGCTTTAGGTCAAGTTGTATGGTGTTTATGGCATCTGCAAGGTAGTAGGTTAGGGTGGTGCAGAGAGGTGCTACTGTGGCAGTGTTGTGGCGCCAAGGCGCGGTAGCTGGCCTGGCACAATACTCCGGTGGGGGGATCTCCCTCATTTACCAAGTTGTCAAATTCTGGCCTGAGATACTGCTTGTACATACCTCTATACAAAGCTGATCCTCTTGGTGGGTATCCCTTACCCATTTTCCCTGCACCATGCCAGGTTAAGAACTCTGTTTTGGTCATGGCGAGGTGCTGTGTGCCACAAGAGAGTGGCTGCTTGCTTGTGATCGATGGTTCTGCTCGGCCACAGACCAAAAGATAAGAACAACAGCAACAATAACATTCCAACAGTTTGCCACAATCTCTCCGATATATTTCTACAGTACCTCCCACCAGACCAACAGCAGTCTGTGCCTGGTAGGCTACGAACTTTTTTCCAACATAAGTTTTGGGAGATCATAAAACGTGAGTTTTTCCCATGACTCTGATACCTGTTTTGATACGAGTATGCCTTACCCAGAGTAGAGCATGTCAACCTGCTTGGGTATCCTCCTACATACCACTTTATTAGCCTGTGTTTTCAGACTGTATCTTGACCCAGTAAAGTCTCTCCTGCCTAACACTCTACCACAACTTGTCCTGCCATTTATTTAACACTTCTTTATTTTTCCTACTTCACTATACTCCCTTTACCTTAACTTGGCACAGATTCTCGTTCTTTTGCGGCTTATTCCATGCAGAATAAGGCAATACTATGGCTCTACATCCCTTCCGTAACACTTCTTCATGACTGGCATCATACTGTACTGTTAATTTCTAGCTATAACCAGCAATGAGGACAGATAGATGGCAGTTTTAGGCCAAGTTAGAGTAAAAAAGGTATAGTATATCCGTTGCCAACTTTATCATTTCATTCGTGTACCAGCCCATTATTTTCTGTGTTCTTTCATTCACTAATAAAGCACTTCGTTAGTTAAACCTCGTACTTGTGTCCCAGCAGATATATAGTTTACCAGTATATTATATAATTATCTGCTTTACTATACTCCATTTCACAGAATCTGGTACCATCAATGATGTCCTCAACACCTGTAGAATTGATAAAGGTCCTCAGTACTGGATATAGCTTTTTGTATTGACTTTATATATTGGTTCTAAAGGTAAAACATAAAGATTCACCTAGTGCAGAGGATTTACATCAACACAACAGGCGTTGAGGACATCACTGATGGTGCCAGACTTGGTGAAATGGAGTATAGTGTACTATTTCACTAATGTACGAGTTCATTAGTGTGCTGTTTCACTAGTTCCTTCGTTTATGCTGTTACCAGTCTGCCACTTTACTACTTCATTAGTTGTCCAGGTCATTAGTTTACCCGTTGTTCAGGTTCCAAGGTAAACCATTCCATAGTTGTCCAGTTCACTAGATGACCATTTCACTGGTGTTGGGGTTCACCAGAGTATTAGTTTACTAGTACATGAGTTTACTAGTACATTAGTTAACCAGTTGTTTAGTTTACCCGTACATTAGTTAACCAGTTGTTTAGTTTACCAGTCCATTAGTTAACCAGTTGTTTAGTTTACCAGTCCATTGGTTAACCAGTTGTTTAGTTTACCAGTCCATTAGTTAACCAGTTGTTTAGTTTACCAGTCCATTGGCTAACCAGTTGTTTAGTTTACCAGTCCATTAGTTAACCAGTTGTTTAGTTTACCAGTCCATTAGTTAACCAGTTGTTTAGTTTACCAGTACATTAGTTAACCAGTTGTTTAGTTTACCAGTTCAGTGTAGTGCCAGTGCATTAGCCAGGCCACAGCACAAGCCCTGCCACCAAGTCAGATATCTGGGTAAGCAGGATGGCCGTCTATTTTGGGCCTGTGATCTGAAGCGATAAAACCCAACGCCTCCACTGAATGGGTGTGGCCTCTCAATAAAATAGCGTGTTGACTCAGTGAATTAGTGATGAGTCAGTAAGTATGGTGAGTCAATGAATGGACATGGTGACTCAGTAAAATAGCGTGCTCAGCCAGTGAAGTGGTGGTGAGTCAGTAAGTATGGTGAGTCAATGAATGGACAGGGTGACTTAGTAAAGCAGTTTGGTGAGTTTTTTAATGTTGTGAAACAAAGGATGTTTTGGGTGAGTCAGTGTGGTACATCAGTGTGGTGAATGATGGGTGAGTCAGTGTGTGAGTGTGGTGGGTCAGTGTGGTACATCAGTGTGGTGAATGATGAGTGAGTCAGTGTGCGAGTGTGGTGGGTCAGTGTGGTACATCAGTGTGGTGAATGATGGGTGAGTCAGTGTGTGAGTATGGTGGGTCAGTCAGTATGTGTGGTCAGTCAGATAGTCAGTTTTGCAAGTTGGCGGGTGCATATCACGAAGCAGTGAAAGAGTGCTGAGTTAGTCGGTCAGTGTGGTGAGTCAGTGAACGAGTTGTGAGTCAGTCAGTGTGGTGAGTCGGTAAATGAGTGATGAGTTACTGAGTGAATGTGTTGTATGAGTGAGTGAGTGAGCCATTGTTGTTGAAGTGAATCCTAATGTTGCAGTGATGGCGTCTGGTGGTGGTGGTGTGGTGGTGGCGGTGTGGTGGTGCCTGATGTTGCTATGCAACACCATGCAGATACACCGCATCGCAGCAATACGTAAGTTACTGTATTATTATTATTATTATTATTATTATTATTATTACACCTGTCTGCCTTACCATCAAACCTGGCATTGTCATGGAGTATAAATGTAAATGGTGTTTCAGAGACCACTGGCCGCCCCAGCACACCTACTGGACCTTCTGACCACTCACACCTCTCCCCTTACCACACTGCAACACCTTCTGACTTCTCACACCCCTCCCCTTACCACACTGCAACACATTCTGACCCCTCACACCCCTCCCCTTACCACACTGCAACACCTTCTGACCCCTCACACCCCTCACCTTACCACACTGCCACACCTTCTGACCCCTCACACCCCTCCCCTTACCACACTGCAACACCTTCTGACCCCTCACACCCCTCCCCTAACCTCTCTCCTGACTCACCTCAACATTCCTCTCATCCTTCCTCCAACCCTTTTCTTAATCCTTCTCTTGATCCTTCCTCCAATCCTTCTCTTCATCCTTCCTCCAACCCTTCTCTTGATCCTTCTCATAAGCATGCTCTTGATCCCTCTTATAACACCTTTCCAAGCTCTTCTGATCACCCTCCTAACTCCTCTTCCAACCCTGTCCCTAACCCCTCACCTGACCCTTCTCCTAACCCTTCCCCCAACCCTTCTGCTAACTCCTCTCCCAGCCCTTCTTCTAACCTCTCACGTGACCCTTCTCCTAACCCCTCTCCCGGCCCTTCTAATTCCTCACCGAAGCACTCACCTAATCCCTCACCCATCCCAAAGCCTAGCCCCTCTACCAAGCCCTATCCTGCCTTCATTCCTAGCCTCTTTCCCAGCCTGTCCCCCGATCCCTCACCAGTCCCAATGCCTAGCCCCTCCACCAAGCCATCGGCAGGGCCCAGCTCTGAACCAGACAACTCTACAGCTGCCACCCCTCCAAAAAAAGGTTAGTTGTGTGAGTCAAAGCAAAGGCAGAGGGGTTGAGAGGGAGAGTGTAGGAAGGGTGGAGCGAAAGGAGTTTGAAGGATGGGAGGGAGGAGAGGGAGGGCGAGGGAGGGGAGGTATGAGAGGGAGGAGAGGGAGCGTGAGGGAAGGGAGGGAGGAGAGGGTGGGTGAGGGAAGGGTGGGATGAGAGGGAGGGTGAAGGAAGGGAGGGTGTGAGGAATGGGGGAGGGGAAGGTTAGGTAAGGGAGGGTTTAAGGGACGGAGGAGGAGGGGAGGATAAGGGAAAGGAGGGAGTGAGGGAGGGAGGAGGTAGAGGGTAGGGAAAGGGAGGGTGTAAAGGAGGGAGGAGGGGGAGGGTAAGGGAAGGGGGGGTGAGGGAGGGAGGAGGGTGGGTAAGGGAATGGAATTTTGTCCCTACATCCCTGGGTGACAGGGAGGAGGGAGTTAGTGGGCATTAGGGAATGACGAGTGGAAGAGAGAATGGGAATCGAGGGGGGGGAGGCAGTGGAAGGGAGGGTATGGGAAGGAAAAGTGAAGGGAAGGGAGACGACAGAGGAAGGAGGTTTAAAAGAGGGTACAGAGAGGCTGCTGGAATGAAAGTGAGAAGGAGATGGAGAGGGAGGGAAAAGTGAGAGGGGTGAAGGCAAGCAGGATGAGGTGAGGAGGGATGGAGATGGGAGGGGGAGAAAGGCAGGTGGTGAGAGGAAGGCTGAGGGGCCTGGGTTGGAAGGGTGGGGTAAGAGAGAGGAGTAGGAAAGCGGGTTTAGAGGAACGGGGTAAAAGGAATGGGTGAGAGGGAGGTTGAGAGGGTGTTAGGGTAGTGGTGTGTCAGTGTTGTAAGGGATGGATTAAGAGAGGCCTTTAGATAGATATGGAACTGGATTACCAGTCGCTCTAAACACCCTCACTTTGGTTGGTGGATTCATATATATTATTCTGCATAACGTCATTCATTTTTGTTGATCCCAGTGACATGGTAAAGTCAAAGACTATAATAACTGTCAGTAGTCAGCCTTTCACTGCTGCTGGTGTATCTAGACGGTTATTTTGGCTAACACCACAATATTTTATTTAGCTAAGGAATACAACCCCTGAAAAATTGTTAAGGAGTCCACACTTATCGCTTTTCCTTGTCTTCCTTTCAGAATGCCACAAAGTCAAGATGCCAACATATCCCACCCGCCACCCAGTGGCACTCAGGAAGAAAGACAAGGAGGAGATGCTTGAAGCCGAGTTTGAGCTTCACCAGTCTGTAACAAATGCCGTCTCTGGCCTAGTGTTCGAAGTCAGCACTTTATCAAATAGGTCACGCGAGGCTCTTCTTGCTGTAGCCTTGAGTGCTGACGAGTCTGCTGACGTGGACACCGCAGAGTTCCGGTGTTATGATAATAGTGGAGAAAACTCAACGCTGACTCTCACCACCCCCGCAACCACCACCAACCCTGCAACCACAACCACTCCAGCAACCACCACCAGCCCTACCAAGCCTGATAAGAGCACACAGGTGGTGATTCGCAGGATCAAAATTCAGGTTAGTTGTGGTGTTGTGGGTTCACAGTTGGCTGTGTGTGTGTGTGTGTGTGTGTGTGTGTGTGTGTGTGTGTGTGTGTGTAACAGTTAACACTGGTATAAATGTAATAATTCTAACATAAAGTCCAGCACATCATTACTAATGAAGGCACTCGAATGTGAGATAGTAAGATGTTGCCACAATATCCAGTGATGTCTCACAGTTGTTTAATGCCTTCAGTGCCATGATGTAGCCTTGTATTTTCTTCTTGCTGCCTTCACACCATTGTACTGAATCAAGATATGTACCTTATACTGAACAGTTTAATGAAGGATGCATCAAAACCCTCGAGGTGCAAAAGGCTTGCCCATCTATATTATAATGATCGATTTGGCTATGTTTGTTTGTTTGTTACCGCATCACAGCCAAAACCGACGCATGTATCATATTTTTTTAGAGCAAGGCACTGTTAAATAATGTAACTTGAAGAATAAAACAATTTCCAGTCCAGTCGGGCCACCGGTTCCCGAGTTATGACTCATTTCTGGCCTTTTGTTTGGAGTGGAGGGGACGGATTCGTTCTCAGTCCGGCATAGAAACTACCAACATGACAGAAGAGAGAAGAGTGACATGTTTGTTGTATTATCACTCTCTCGCTTTTCCTTCCTCCTTCTTTACACTCCTAAAAGTATATAGTATAATGATATACTGAGTAGTATAATTTAGTATAATAGTAAATACTACTATCCTGCCTCTCTCTCTCTCTCTCTCTCTCTATCTATCTATCTATCTATCTATCTATCTCTCTTCTCAATGGGTGTCCCAGCAGGATAAAAATAAGGGAAAATTCCTCACTCCGTCTCGCTCACAGCATGAATAATTCAGTTTCTGTTGCCTTTCAACTGAACATAGGAAGTGACTTGACATCGAGCGGAGGCCGCGGATGGTGGCCTTAAAGCGAGTAGTAAATAAAATCTGATGAACGTTGCAAGAAAACGTGAAGAATAAATCATCGGATTAAAGAGGTAAAACGCCATATGCCACTAATACCTGATATTTTGTTCTTACTCCAGGTGGAGAAAGAACAGATGAAGGTCAGGGTGACCAACGGGGACCAGATCACAGAGACGGAGCCAGGCAAGTGCCCAGTCCTCTCCTTGGAGTTCCCTGACCTGTTCCTGGAGGTGACATGTCTGCCTGGTGGTTCCTGTGGGTCCATGACGTACTGCACGACACGTGAGTATTACCACATACCTCACCACTCCCTACAACACCACCACCAGGGACTGTGTTGTATACCATGCATATAGACTGTACTCAGGCCACAAATTGGCACACGAAGCCACCAGCCACACCCTTCTCTCTCTCTCTCTCTCTCTCTCTCTCTCTCTGTACTGATGCCACACATTGTCACACGATATCACCATCCCTCCCCCTCTACCTCTCTTTATCTGTCCTTCTATATATCTCTGCTGCCATCATCATCATCATCATCATCCAGACCCGTGTTCCCACCTGGTATGAAGTAGGGTTCAGAGTGCAAAAACTCGGTGATAAAAGGATAAGGTAAGCAAAGGTGATGCTAATTAACGGGCCACACTCACATTCACTGACTATTTAAGCCCCAGACTCCTGACTCCACCCCACAGGCCTAAACACCCACACTTACACTCCACCCCACAGGCATAAACACCCACATTTACACTCCACCCCACAGGCATAAACACTCACACTTACACTCCACCCCACAGGCCTAAACACCCACACTTACACTCCACCCCACAGGCCTAAACACCCACACTTACACTCCACCCCACAGGCATAAACACCCACATTTACACTCCACCCCACAGGCATAAACACTCACACTTACACTCCACCCCACAGGCCTAAACACCCACACTTACACTCCACCCCACAGGCCTAAACACCCACACGCACACTCCACCCCACAGGCATACTGTAAACACCCACACTTACACTCCACCCCACAGGCCTAAACACCCACACTTACACTCCACCCCACAGGCCTAAACACCCACACTTACACTCCATCCCACAGGCCTAAACACCCACACTTACACTCCACCCCACAGGCCTAAACACCCACACTTACACTCCACCCCACAGACCTAAACACCCACACTTACACTCCACCCCACAGGCCTAAACACCCACACTTACACTCCACTCCACAGGCATACTGTAAACACCCACACTTACACTCCACTCCACAGGCATACTGTAAACACCCACACTTACACTCCACCCCACAGGCCTAAACACCCACACTTACACTCCACCCCACAGGCCTAAACACCCACACTTACACTCCATCCCACAGGCCTAAACACCCACACTTACACTCCACCCCACAGGCCTAAACACCCACACTTACACTCCACCCCACAGGCCTAAACACCCACACTTACACTCCACTCCACAGGCCTAAACACCCACACTTACACTCCACCCCACAGGCCTAAACACCCACACTTACACTCCACCCCACAGGCCTAAACACCCACACTTACACTCCACCCCACAGGCCTAAACACCCACACTTACACTTCACCCCACAGGCATAAACACCCACATTTACACTCCACCCCACAGGCATAAACACCCACACGTACACGATTCATACCATTTGTCATCTACACCCACACATACTTACTAGTGATAGCTTTTCATAACAGCTTGTAATCGAGAACAATGAGGTGAAAGACGCCAATTTTAGCCAATTACTTAAGGAGAGAGAGAGAGAGAGAGAGAGAGAGAGAGAGCGAGGGGGTGGGGAGAATCATTTACTTTGTGAGTTGTAGGAAGTGTGCAATGTCTCTCTCTAGACTCACAAAGCAAATGATTCTCTCTCTCTCTTTCTCTCTCTCTCTCTCTCTGCCATTAGGTGCCATAGATCAAGCACCACAATTGAGAATGGTTCTTCACATACTGTAGTAGTTGCACTGAATGTGGGTGTACGTGTATCACTTTCATGAATAACATTTTTACTTGCACAGCCAAGGACTTTTAAATTGTCTTGTGCCATAATACTTTTTCTAATTATGGTTCCTTGTGCACTAATATTTAACTTAAACACGCTATTCCTTCCTTCATTCTCCGTAACTATATGTAACTTATAAACGCCACTTCTTCCTGCCTTCATCCTCGTAAGTGAAATAAGCTTCTCCCAAACCTTACTTCTAACATCATTCTTACGCCAACATCTAACATCCATCCTTCCCCTGCTGCTAACAACCTTTCCCTGTCCTCCAAACTGTCCCTGTCTCCTCAAAAGCCCCTTTCCTCTATTTCTTACCTTCTCCTCCCTTCTAATTTCAACCTCCCTTCCCTCGTCTACTTTCAATATTCCCTTCCCTTCAGCTCCTAACCTTCTCACAACCTATGCTCTTAACTTATCCTTTCACCTGTTCTGACCTTCCTGCTTCCTGTCTTCCTAACATCACACTCCTGCCACGTACCTGTATCCAGATTTCATCCGGTCTTTCTACTAAGCCCCCTCTTTCACACTAACCATCTTCCCCTCCTACCGCTATCCCTAGCCATCTACCCCTTCACTGATTCTAACCCCCTCCTCACCTCCCTCCATTTGCCGATAACCCTTTTAACTCATCCCTTGCTTTTAACCCCATTTCCTCCTTGTTATCATAGCCCCACCTTTCCCTCCTCCACATGCACTAACCCTGCTCTCTTTCCCTCCCATGCTCTCACGGGCCTCATCTAACCTCTGCGGCAGCCTTCTCCCATCACCTGACTCAGCCCTTACATGCCCCTGACTCAGCCCTTCCTTGTATCTAACTTTCCGTCCCTTACGCTAACCTTGGCCCTCTCCTAATAAGCTTGCATTCCCCTGTTAACAGCCCAGCCTTCTCCTTCCCACCACTCAGCCAGTCTTGTACACACCACTGCGCTTTCCTTTTTGTAGTGATATCTAGTCTTTACAAGCCCCAAACTCTGCCGTCTCTGTCCTAAACTCCTTCCCCTGCCCTAACTCTGCCAGCTCTGCCCCCACATTCCCCTGCCCCCACCTCCTTCCCCTACCCCAAACTCCTTCCCCAACCCCAAACTCCTTCCCCTGCCTCAAACTCCTTTCCCTACCCCAAACTCCTTCCTATGCCCCAAACTCCTTTCCCTGCCCCAAACTCCACATTCCCCTACCGCAAACTCCACATTCCCATGCCCCAAACTCCTTCCCCTGCCCCAAACTCCATAATCCCCTGCCCCAAACTCCTTCCCCTGCCCCACATTCCACATTTCTCTGCCACAAACTTCTTCCCCTTCCCTACACTCCGCCTTCCCCTGCCCGGAACTCTGCCTTCGCCTGCCCCAAACTCTATCTTCCCCCGCTTTAAACTCTGCCTTTCCTTCCCTACATTATGCCTTCCCCTGTCCCAGACAAAATCTTCTTATGTCCCTGACTCTGCGTTCATCTGCCCCTAATCCAGTCCACACCTGCCCAACCCTGCTCCTAACTCTGTCTTTACCCTAACCCTACAGGACCATTCCTTATCCCAACCTACCCTTTAACCCTGTCATCCAACTTAAAACCCTGCCTTGCCTTGCCTTTCCCTAACCCCACCCTTAACCCAACCTCCTGCACTCTACCCCCAACCCTTCCATGCCTTAACCGAACCTCTTCAAAACCTACCCTAACCCTGTCATGGCCTAACCTTCCCTTATTCCTGACTTCCTACCCTGCAGAATGTGGAAGACGTGACAACATACCGACCACAGCCTGGCACCCAGTGGCACTCCTCAGCAGCACCCAGGCTGGGGAAGACGTACTGGAGGCTGAGATCCACTTCCAGCCACCCGGGCATGGTAGGCCGTGGACACTTGCCCTAGGGTTCTGGACAGCAAGTAGCAACCACGTAGTGGCTGAAGCGCAGATACTGTACAATGCGGACTACGATATTGACGATGCTCTGATGATGCGGTGTCGTACAGACCATCAGGCCACATTTGTTAGGACACTCATCAAACACCTGACTACACCACGCCCGATCAAACTACAGGTCAGTTGGAGAGAGAGAGAGAGAGAGAGAGAGAGAGAGAGAGAGAGAGAGAGAGAGAGAGAGAGAGAGAGAAAGAGTCGTACCTATCGGCTGCAGCACATGGGGGGAGGGGGTAAATCAAGGTACTCGTAAAACTTCACCTGGACGTGTTTTCATTTGTCCAGGGAATTCAGACTTTCACACATATCTAAGCCATCTGATACACTTTGTAAGGCCCCGTTTTTATATTAATCTTCCAATAACGGTATATTTGGCCAAAATTACCGTTAAACGGTTATCGTAACTCTTATTACCAATACATTTTGGAATACTCCTACATCATTAATAATGAACTGACGCGGACAACCAATAACCTGCAAACTTGCAAAAGCTTATGAGTTGTCTCTTTGCTGAGCAGATCGAATATGCTATAGTAGCAGTAGTGTTGGTAGTAGAAGTAGTAGTAGTAGTGGTGGTGGTAGTGGTGGTGGTAGTGGTGGTGGTGGTGGTGGTGGTAGTAGTAGCAGTAGTAGTAGTAGTAGTAGCAGTAGTAGTAGTAGTAATAGTGGTGGTAGTAGTAGTAGTAGTAGTAGTAGTAGTAGTAGTAGTGGTGGTAGTGGTAGTACTAGTAGTAGTGTTGGTAGTAGTAGAAGTAGTAGTAGTGGTGGTAGTGATGGTGGTGGTGGTGGTAGTAGTAGTAGTAGTAATAGTAGTAGTAGTAGTAGTAGTAGTGGTAGTAGCGGTAGTAGTAGTAGTACTAGTAGTAGTAGTGGTAGTAGTAGTAGTAGTCAATCAATCAATCAATCAATCAGCTTTATTTCATATCTATTGATACATAATGGTAATCAGTAGCAGTAGCAGCATCAGTATGGCATCAACAGCAGCAGAGGTACATATATATATATATATATATATATATATATATATATATATATATATATATATATATATACAAAAAATCTGTACATATGGACATCACATAATAAGTGGCGTACTGTACAATTATATATCTATAAAAAAAATCATATTAAAAGACCTGAGGGCATCACGGTGCGCATACACATTATTAACATATTAGAAAAAAAAGCATCAATAAAATATAAAAAAAAAAGTAAAAAATAAAAACTACCATCAGTACAATTAAAAAGAAGTCCAAAGTGAAATATAAAACTGGCATCAATAACCAATACAGAAGGTCCAAATAAAATATGAAAGATAGCATCAATTAAAAATAAAAAGGTCCAAATAAAATACATTATCTAGCATGAATTAAAAGTAAAATGATCACAATAAAATATCAAAGGTAGCAGCTTTAAAAAATAAAAAGGTCAAAAAATTAAATTATAATAAAATAGTCCAAATAAAATATAAAAGCTGGGGACCAAGAAAAAGTAAAGAGGTCAAAATAAAATCTAAAAAGCCAGCATCAATAAAAAATATAAAAGAAATAGCACTGCCTCACCTTAAGATTACTACATGGTTTCGTCTGTGCTCATGGTTCTGCACCCAAGATATTCGTGATCGAATTATATCCATGGCATGACAGGTAATGTCCACTCTGTAGTGTAACTTGAAATGATTAATAACATATTTACAAAAGAAACCCATTTTTAAGTATGGTAGGTTCAAGTTAATGATAGCACTATTAGATTGCATCAACCTTTTGTAATAGCGGCACTGTGTGAGGGCCACATGGTGCCTCAGTAACAGCTGGTTACAGGAGGCAGCCACATCATGGTTGCTGGCATAGGCTGGCATTCCAGTCATTCGTTTTAAAGCTTTACTGTAAGTCCCCTCAAATGCTTGAAATGTACATGATCTTCGTGTATCCTTATGGTTTAAAAGAGGCAGACCATAGTCTGGCTTACAGTACGAGTTAAAAAGGAATAAGAACGTATTAATATCTATACCACTAAAATTTCTAAAAATGCAATTAAAACTTGAATAAAACTTATTAAGCCTTTTCATTACATCTTTGTCATCTTTAAGGTCATGCCTAATTATGTGTCCCAGATAGTCATATTCATATACAATCTCTAATTCATCGCTGTTTAAAGTTAAATGAGTTATATAATTTTGCTTGATCTTTGAGCCTAAGAGCATGCATTTTGTTTTATCTTTGTTAATTTTAAGTGTGGAGAGGAAGGAGGGTCAAAGACTGACGAAGAGAGTGTATGTGAGTGAGGTGGAGGGGGAAAGAGGGAGGGGGAGGCCGAGGATGAGATGGAGAGATGGGGTGGAGAGGTATATGAGAGAGGGGGGTGTGAGTTGGGAGCAGGGGAGTGAAATGGCGGGGGACAGGGCGACTTGGAGGCGATTTGTTTGTGGCCACCCCAAACGGGATTGAGGCGTCTGGCAATAGATAGATAGATAGAATTTTAAGTTTTATATCACTTATCATTGATGAAAATTTGGTATACAAATTATTCATGGTTGCAATGGAATTCGCACAGAGCACAATATCATCGGCATAAGCTAGAATATTGATTCTGCTCATACCAATCATGCACCCTTGGCTCATGCTTGTAATTTCAGATAAAACATTGTCTATATACAGTTTAAATAAAAAGGGAGATAGAACACCACCCTGTCTAACCCCGTGTTCCACGTAACAAGGTACACCATGCGCCCCCTTCCATTTAATACTAGCTATCTGGTTCCTTAAATAGTGCATAAGTATGTACACAACATCTATTGGAATGTTCAGCCTTAACATTTTCTTCCCCAAAACGAAATGGTTAACTAAATCAAATGCCTTAGAGAGGTCAATAAAAGTTATAATGCCATTATCACTCTTGCTACTATACTTATTCATTATCTCTTTAAGCAAGAAACAAGCGTCTGTCGTAGACATACCTCGCTGGAAGCCAAACTGTCTTGAACATGGAAAAACTTTTTCTTTTAAAACATCCAGTATTATCATCTCAAATATTTTTAATATACAAGATGACTGCATTACAGGTCTATAATTATTAGAGTCTGTTAAATTACCCTTACTATTCTTAACTATTGGAGTTACTATACCTTTTAAAAGTGGCTGTGGTAAGTAACAATGAGTAAAACAAGCATTAAAAAACCGAGACAAATAAATTAAAAATTCATCTGAGACATTCCGTAAAAACAAGGAGTGGACCCCGTCATGGCCCACCCCGGGGTTCAGACGTGCTATGATCCTCCTCAGCGACACTACCGACACTCGAATAAACATTTTTCGTCCATTTTCCCATTTCTGTTTAAAGTTATTCATGAAATCAAATTTTGCTTCAGTATCATCATGTTGTGCTGCTAAAAATTTCTTATGAAATATTTTTACAATATCATTGTTACATTGTTTACCGTCAATGATATTCGTGGCTTTCATTTTCACTTGTTTTCTTTTCACTTCACACCAAAATTGTCTTTTATCTTTATTTCTAAACTTTTCCATAATGCTCTCGCATACTTCACTCTGCTCGTCCCTCTTACAGTCATTCAAAGCCTTTTTGAAATCCTTCCTAGAAGCTATCATTTCATTATGTTCAACAGTCCCTGCTTTCTTACCTGTTGCTAACCACCGCAGATATTTCTCTCTGGCCACCGAATGCAGGCACTTAACGCGCCTGTTCCATCCGGGAATAACCTTATACTTATTTGTCTGTACAGTCGTTCTTGTGTACTCCAGTGATGCTTTTACAAGAGCAGAACCAATACTATTATATAAAAGATCAATACTATTAAGGTGAGAGACATCTCTACAGCCCACCGTCACACACAGATGAGCTGGGAGATCACGAAGCTTACTCAAGTCATCGTCAACTCGTCTACGTATTTCATTTATTTCATTAGGCCTTAATTTATTCCAGTTTATTGTATTCAGAGCTTCGTCTTCATTGGATGTAATAGTTGCTAATTTACAAGGTTTGTTAACATTTATTGAGAGTAGTAGTAGCTGTAGTAGTAGTAATAGTAGTAGTAGTAGTAGTAGTAGTAGTAGTAGTAGTAGTAGTAGTAGTAGCTGTAGTAGTAGTAATAGTAGTAGTAGCAGTAGTAGTAGTGGTAGTAGTAGTAGTAGTAGTAGTAGTAGTAGTAGTACTAGTAGTAGTAGCTGTAATAGTAGTAGTAGTAGTAGTAGTAGTGGTGGTGGTGGTGGTGGTGGTGGTGGTGGTGGTGGTGGTGGTGGTAGTAGTAGTAGTAGTAGTAGTAGTAGTAGCAGTAGCAGTAGTAGTAGTAGCAATGGTAATAATATTAATAATAATAATTATAATAACAACAACAACAACAACAACAATAATAATAATAATAATAATAATAATAATAATAATAATAAAATAATCATCATTATCATCATCATCATCATCGTCTAATCCTATGTTGCTCCATGAGAAGCGTAGGAGCCCGGGGGTAGGCAAGTTGGTCCCGACATTTAAAATGCGAGTGACCAACCTCACTCATCCTTGAGTGGCATTAAGTGAGCAATAAACCCCAACCATTCCTTGGATATAAACCTGCACCGGCTCAGTCCGATTGGAGTGCCGTAATTACCCACTAAACGACCAGGCGCCATATTTTGGTTATATGATTACCACCCAGCGTACTGAAAGGTTTCCTGGGTGTATAAGAAACCATTTGGCTTGTCACTCAGTATAAAGACCATAAGGCAGCATTACCTTGAGTGAGTGGATGATTGGCGCCCCCCACCTACCACAAAACAATATCAACAATATTAATAATAGTAATAATAATAATAATAATAATAATAATAGTAATAATAACAATAACAACAATAATATAAATAATAAAATAATAATAATAATAATAATAATAATAATAATAATAATAATAAAAATAGTAATAATAATAATAATTATTATTATGGTACAAATAATAATTATTAATATAATAATAATACTATAGATAATAAGAGTAACAGCAATGACAACAACAATATTAATAATTATAATGATGATAACAACACCAAAAGAGAGATATACCAATACATAGGTTATGCATATGAACAGTATAAAAAAAAAAAAAAAAAACTTTCTGGCTCCTGCGAGGCAATGGCAGTGTTCAGGTAGGTCAATATCATACCAGGTAATTAATATGAACAAGGCATTGGTGGTGGATGGACATAACCTTTGCTGTAGCCAAGGCTGCATAACCGTGGAGGGATGATGTTGATGGCTGGCAACCCTACTTTGCTGCAGGTGGGCACAAGGTGGCTACGAGCATCATACCTGACTGACAACTCCACCACTGTGTTGGGCCCGGCCACGTGCCTCTCTGACCTGCCACACAACATTACGGCGAGGGTGGCGTGTCGTGCTGCATATGGTGATTGTGGGTCCATACGCCCCTGCAAGGCAGGTGAGGCCCACCACTGTGCCAACACCAGCCACTGACCACCACTGCACTGACACCTTTGTTACCTGTGTACTGGAGAGAGTGAGAGAGAGAGAGAGAGAGAGAGAGAGAGAGAGAGAGAGAGAGAGAGAGAGAGAGAGAGAGAGAGAGAATGTACAGTGCTGAGTAGTAGTCACAGGTGTATCTTACTGATGAAAGATATTTATGGAGTAGTGTGAAGTTGCATCAGGAGTGTGGATAGAAGTAGTGGTGTTGATTATGTCAGTGTTATTAACAGTAGTAATGCTAGTAAAGTAGTGGTGTTAATGATGTGTTATTAACAGTAGCGGTGTTAGTAAAGTAGTGGTGTTAATTATGTGTTATTAACAGTAGCGGTGTTAGTAAAGTAGTGGTGTTAATGATGTGTTATTAACAGCAGTGGTGTTAGTAAAGTAGTGGTGTTAATGATGTGTTATGAACAGTAGTGGTGTTAGTAAAGTAATGGTGTTAATGATGTGTTATTAACAGTAGTGGTGTTAGTAAAGTAGTGGTGTTAATGATGTGTTATTAACAGTAGTGGTGTTAGTAAAGTAGTGGTGTTAATGACGTGTTATTAACAGTAGTGGTGTTAGTAAAGCAGAGGTGTTAATTATTATGTTATTAACAGTAATGGGGTTAATAAAGCAGTGGTGTTAATAACACCGGTGTTAAACGAGTTCTTTTGTTATAAATAAGGACGTGGTAATAACAGAGTACTGTTGGTGTCAGCAGGGTACTGGTGTTAAACATAATGTTATTAATAGCACTAGTGTTAGTAGTACTTGTAACACATCATCATCATCATCATCCGGACCTCCTTTCCCACCCTAGGACAGGGTGAGGAGTAGCAATGTCCAGACAGCTCAAATTTGTCCACTCCAATAGCCCACGCTTCCTTTCACCTATTATTCAAGCCCTCGGAATCCTGGCTCTATCTGATACGCCAAAACATTCACCATGTTCTGTAGCTTCACATAAACGTATCCGATAGAATCAATCAGGACGCTGCCACATTAAAAAGGGGTGCCAAATCCCTGATCATGTACTTCTCCTCACACTATTCATCCAGCCAGCTCGATCTCTTGTAAGTCATCTAGCCTCACCGACTTCCAAACCTTTCTTCTTCACACACTAATCTACCCTACCCCTCAACCTTCTCCTCAGCCTACCTCGCCTCCTCCCTACTTCAGATTCGCTCACATATACTTCTTAACCACTCAATTGTTATGCATTCTCTCCACATGACCATACCATCTCTGTAAACTCTCTTCGATTCTGGTGTCCACAGACTTCCTCACTCCACATCCTTCACGAATCACATTATTTCGTATCCTGTTCACCCTCTGTACTCCACATACAGTCCTCAGCAGTTCCATCTCCACTGCTCTCACTCTTGACTTTTCATTTTCATGCCACACCATAGTCTCATATCCATAGTTAAAGTTGGCATTAACACTCATTCATGTAAGCCTCGTGCAGCTGCAATACTCAAGCCTCTGTTTCTTATCAAGGCCTTCATTGCACCTCCCACTTTTCTTCCTTGTGTCCCTCTACTTTCCACTACTTTTGCACATTTTCCTCTCTTTTCTGTCACTGTACCCAGGTATTTGAACTCTCACCAATTCCAGTCTCACTCCATTCACTGCAACATCGCACTGGGAGTCACCTTTTCTCTCAATAGCCATCACTTTACTCTTTTCTGCATTTACTCTCAAGGCGCGACGCGTACAGACTTCAGCAAAACTCTGCACTAGTCGACCAAGCTCTTGTCCGGTATTTGCAAGTAGTATTGCATCATCAGCATACAACAAATTTGAGATATTCCATCTATCACCATTCATTACCAACGCAATCCCCCTCTCCATTACTCGTGTTTTTATTTCTCTCATCACCCCATCCATATACTGAACAACCATGGGGACATCACACAACCTTGTCGCACGCCCACACCGATCGTGAACCATTCGCTTAGATGCCCATTAACCCTTGCACATGCGTCATTACCATCAGAAAAACTCTTGACGGCACGTAGCAGCTTATCATCTACACTGTACATGTGCAAAACCTTCCACAACCCTTTTCCGTCTACTTTGTTGTATGCTTCTTCCAGATCCATGAATGCCATAAAAACCTTATAGTCGTTCTCACAAGCCTTCTCCACTATCTGTTTCACTGCAAATGTTTGATCCTCACATCCTCTGCCAAGCCATTCTGTTCTTCACTCACTAGGACTTCTGATATCTCTCTTACTTTCTCTGTAATAATTCTTCCATATACGTTTCCTACCTCACTCAATAAACTTATGCCACGTTAATTCTTGCACTCACTTCGCTCACCTTTATTTTTGTACAGGGGTACAATCACAGCCTTTTTCCACTCTGTTGGCAGTTTCACTCATCCATGCCTTCTTACATATCTCCAACAAGCACTTCATTCCACTCTCTCCACTACACTTAATCATCTTTGCATACACCTCATCAGCCCCAGCTGCTTTCCCATTTTTCAGCTATTTCACAGCACTCTTCACCTGTGTGACAGTCACGTCTCCTGGCACTGCATTCCTTCTCTGCACCCCCCCAAAACCAATCATGTTTACAGCCGTTCTGCTCTCTCTATTCCCATTCATCTGGCTTTCAAAATATTCTTTCCATGTGGTCCTTACTTCATCCCCTTGGGTTAATAATCTGCCACCTACATCCTTCATACCATCACATTTCTTTCCACTTTCAGTTCTACATTTCCGCACCTCTTTCCAGAATAACTTCCTCTTTCCAGAGTAGTTTTCATTCATTTATCTTCCTATATCATCATTTACCCTCTTCATTTTCCTCTTCACTGGTCTCTTTACGTGCTTCTTGCTCTCAATACATTCAGTTCTTACTTCAACTGAACCCCTGTCCTGTAACCACTCTAGCCACTTCTTCCTCTTTTCCTCCACTGCTCTCTCAGCCTCCTCATCCCACCATGCCATACCTTTCTTCTTTGTTGTTACTCTTGCCACACCACACACCACTTTAGCATTCCTAACTAAGCAATCCCTATATGCATTCCACAGGCTGTCCAGATCCATTTCATTCCAATTCACTGGTTCTAACTCCTCCCTTACTTTGGTCCTGAATTCCTCTGCCATTTCTTTGATACTCAACTTCTCGACTTTCAGTTTTTCTCCCTGACTGCTCCTCTCTCTCCTGGTCCACCTCACTCCTCTCAGCTTGATCTTGCATACCACAACCATGTGATCTGACAGACCTCCACACCATCCTCTCGTTGCCCTCGTATCAGCAACCATTCCCAGCATCGACCTCTCTACGAGCACGTAATCAATCAGGCTTCTTTCAACACGATCCCCGTTCCCTCTATACTATGTATATTTATGTGCATCTTTGTGTTTGAGATATGAGTTACAAATGCACGACCTCCTTTCCTGACACATAATAATAACAATAATAGTAACAATAATAATAATAATTATAATAATAATTATAATAATAATAATAATAATAATACTGTGTTAACACAGTAATATCATGAAAGAAAAGCATACGGGAGCCAAGTGCTAATTGCTCGCCGGAATATGTTGCTGCCAAATGTGAAGAAAATTCATAAAACTCTACGGAATTCAGTCACTGCATTTCACAAAAGCCAATCCATATTAATGAAACTAGAAACTAGTTGACTTTTGGCAGTCATTATGGTGACTTTGACCTTGACCCCGAGTGCCCATTTTCTCAAACGCGTCCAAGATTATGCCCACATCTTGATACCCTGAAGGTTTCATGTTGATAGCTCAAGCCGTTCATGAGATGTAATGGTAACACACACACACACACACACACACACACACACACACACACACACACACACACACACACACACAGACGCTGGTAAAAACATTATCGCTGATAATAACAAAGAAGTAGTGTTATTCAATAACGCAGAGTAGTGGCATTAACAATAGTGGTGTTAACATAGCTGGAGTGAGAACTGTGGTGGTATTGGTAACATTTTTGGTATTAATACCATTTGTGTAACCAAGTAGTGGTGTTAGTGGCGGTGGTGTCAGCTGAGTCGTGGTGTTGGTAATATTGTTGCCAACAGTGGTATGATAATAGTACTGGTGTTAACATAGTACCTTTGTCAGTAGTACTGGTGTAAACAAAATACGGGTGTTAATAGTAGTGGGGTTAGCAATGTAGCGGTAACCTGTGTTGTTTTACCCCAGGGTGCCAGATGACCCAGGTGCCACAGGACCCCAAGTATATACCCCTGACACTCCAGTCTGGCCAGGAGGGCGGGCACACCACACACCAGGCCCAGCTGGTACACTACCCACCTTCACACAATGAATCCTGGTACCTTGCCATTGGGTTCCATGACCAAGAGGGTAACTACACAGGAGCCAAATTTGACATATACCACCAACCTGCCCTTAATGCTACTGTTGATGACGTGTATATCGGGTGTGGGAAGCACGGCCAGACGCACTCCAGTGTAACTGACCCCTGGACCACCCTCCATCCCTCACTCACTCGCTTCCTCACGATCCAGGTCAGTAGGGGTTGGGGTATGTGGTGGAGGGAAGGAGGATCAGGTACAACAGGATGGTGGGGATACAGCCAGGGTGGGGAAAAGGTCGGGGTATGTGGTGGAGGGAAGGAGGATCAGGTACAACAGGATGGTGGGGTTAGAGCCAGGGTGGGGAAAAGGTCGGGGTATGTGGTGGAGGGAAGGAGGATCAGGTACAACAGGATGGTGGGGATAGAGCCAGGGCGGGGAAAGGGTTGGAGTATGTGGTGGAGGGAAGGAGAATCAGGTACAACAGGATGGTGGGGATACAGCCAGGGTGGGGAAAGGGGGTCGAGGAGAATGGTTAGGTGGTGGTGGAGGAAGGAGGGTTGGGTGTTGGTGGTGAAGATTGGATGGGGGAGGGGGAGGGGGTGGTTGTGTAGGGGGTAAATTACTGGCTGGGAGAGGGTAAGCACTGGGGAGGGGGAAGAGGGGCGGTGGGGATAGGGTGAAGAAGTGGTGGGGGTGTAGGTTTATGCTGGGGAAGAGGGTGAGGGAAAATGATGGATGTAGAGGGGGTAAGGTAGTGGTAGGGTAGGGGTAATGGTTGGGGAGGGGGTAAGGTAGTGGTAGGGTAGGGGTAATGGTTGGGGAGGGGGTAAGTTAGTGGTGGGGTAGGGGTGATGGTTGGGGAGGGGGTAAGGTAGTGGTGGGGTAGGGGTAATGGTTGGGGAGGGGGTAAGGTAGTGGTGGGGTAGGGGTAATGGTTGGGGAGGGGGTAAGGTAGTGGTGGGGTAGGGGTAATGGTTGGGGAGGGGGTAAGGTAGTGGTGGGGTAGGGGTAATGGTTGGGGAGGGGGTAAGTTAGTGGTGGGGTAGGGGTGATGGTTGGGGAGGGGGTAAGGTAGTGGTGGGGTAGGGGTAATGGTTGGGGAGGGGGTAAGGTAGTGGTGGGGTAGGGGTAATGGTTGGGGAGGGGGTAAGGTAGTGGTGGTGGGGTAGGGGTAATGGTTGGGGAGGGGGTAAGGTAGTGGTGGAGTAGAGGTAATGGTTGGGCAGGGGGTAAGGTAGTGGTGGGGTAGGGGTAATGCCTGGGGAGGGGGTAAGGTAGTGGTGGGGTAGGGGTAATGGTTGTAGAGGGGGTAAGGTAATAAAAGTTGTTATGTTTGTAAAGGGATAAGTGTACAACTGCTAAACCTTTGTTCCATTTATTCAAGAACTTGTCCTATTTTATCGTGGTAAAGGGCTAAGTCAATGGTAATGGTTAGGTAAAGCGGAAAGCAATGTTGCATCAATGCTGGCAAGGAGTATTATAATGCATGACACTTTTTGGCCTATAAACACGCTATAGAGTCACTGCTGTTTGTTTTTAATGTACGAGTGACATTCAAGTCCTGTCGGCTTCATTGCATCCCATTGTTTGATTGTCTGCTTACCGTGTTTTACAATAATTTAGTGTCTCCCTAGTTACTTTTTTTCTAATGTATTTTAGTTTCTCTTGCATTCATTTTTCTCTCGTCTGATACTCTGACAACACCTTATTCCCTATATTAATACAGCATAGCTGATGTATTGTAGTGTATTGTATTCTCACTGTTACTATCGTTGTATTCGTCAGTAATCAGCCTAATTCACCCTTCGGTGTGCAATTTGGACATTTTGTAAGCTCCTGGAAGCTGACAATATTACGGGAAGCTGGTGATGCACTGCTTAGCACATTTTTTTAACTGGGAAATGTAAGAGCCTGAGTCTGAATTTTGTGCCAGACACTTGTACAGTGTTTGTTTACCCACAGTACGGTTGTGGCCTCCATGTCAAACTGAGTGATGTGGGTGGAATTGCTGACGCAGACTGGCACTCGGCAAAACTTTGGTGGTCCCTCTGCATGAGTCATTTACTTGATAAGCATTAACTAAACCACACTTCTTCGTTGATAGACCACCATTTGGCAGTGTCTGCCATTTACCCATGATCACGAGTGCTTTGATGTTGCAGGTGAGCCCAAAATGGATTGCTCTGTATGAAAAAACTTATGGGCAAACGAATGTCGTACACCAGCATAACTGCAGTCAAGATCTGGAAGACTTCCCAGAACTGTGGCTGAGTGCAGTATGTATGGGTGAACAAGACTGTGGGTCCTTCAGTTCCTTCTGCAAGAAAGGTTAGACTCAGCAGGCTGTTGAAGACGTACGGAAAAAATTGTGCTCTATTATTTTTCTTGTCATTCTTTATACCCATCTTTCCTGTATTGTGTTTATGCAATGTTAAAGATTTATCTGACTTTTTTGTGCTAAGAAGTTCCATCCTGTGCTGTGTTACTCAGGTATTCAATAGTTACCAGGTATTATTACTGAATTACCTTGACTAACCATTCATCTGTCCGGCAGTCTATCTCCCCCTCTATATATCACCTTATCTTTTTGTAAACAGACACAGGTAAATAGATATATAGATACAGAGAGAGATGGATGGATGGATGGATGGACAGGCAGAAACATAGATATGACAGACAGGTAATCAGATACACAGAAGGTTAGACAGACAGACAGAAGACTAGAATGATAGATGGATGGACAGACAGATGGCTAGACAGAAAGATAGATAAACAGAAGGCTATAAAGATATACAGCCAGAAGGCTTGAAGGATAGACAGATAAAGAGGGCTAGAAAGATAGATAGAATGCTAGAAAGATAGAAAACTAGAAAGATAGAAAGACAAACAGACCAGCCAGATATATAGACAGAAGGTTAGAAAGATAGACAGATAGACAGACAGAGGGCGAAACAAATAGACCGAAGGCTATAAAGATAGATACCGTATATAGACAGACAGAGGGCTAGAAAGACAGATAGCTAGACAGACAGAAAGAAGGCTAGAAAGAGAGATAAACAGACAGGAGGACAGAAAGATAGATAGACAGAAGGACAGAAAGATAGATAGACTGACAGAAGGCTAGAAAGATAGACAGATGGACAGACAGAAGGCTAGAAAGACAGATAAGTAGAAGACTACAAAGATAGACAGAGGGATAGAAAGATAGATAAAAAGGCAGGATAGAAAGATAGATAGACAGACGGAAGGCTAGAAAGATAGACAGGTAGACAGATAGAAAGAAGGCTAGATAGATAGATAAATATACAGAATGATAAACAGACAGGAGGATAGAAAGATAGATAGACAGACAGAAGGGCTGAAGATAAATAGACAGACGACTAGAAAGATAAACAGACAGGTAGACAGAAGGAAGGCTAGAAAGATAGATACATAGACAGACAGAAGGCTTGAAAGATAGATAGATGAACAGACAGATGGATTGAAAGATAGATAGCTAGACAGACAGAAACAAGGCTAGAAAGAGAGAGAAACAGACAGAAGGATAGGAAGATAAATAGACAGGACAGAAAGACAGATAGACAGATAGAAGGCTAGAGAGATAGACAGATGGACAGACAAGAGGCTAGAAAGATAGATAAATAGACAGAAGGCTAGAAAGATGGACAGACAGACAGAAGGCTAGAAAGATGGACAGATAGACAGAAGGCTAGAGAGATAAATAAATAGACAGAAGGATACAAAGATATATAAATAGACAGAAGGACAGAAAGTGAGATAGATAGACAGAAGGCTAGAGAGATAGACAAATGGACAGACAGAAGGCTAGAAAGATAGATAAACTGACAAAAGGCTAGAAAAGATAGATAAATAGACAGAAGGCTAGAAAGATAGATCAACAGACAGAGGGATAGAAAGATAGATAGACAGACATAAGGCTAGAAAGATAGACAGGTAGACAGACAGAAAGAAGGCTAGAAAGATAGACAGGTAGACAGAAGAAAGAAGGCTAGAAAGATAGGTAAATATACAGAATGATAAACAGACAGAAGGATAGAAAGATAGATAGACAGACAGGAGGGTAGATGATAAACAGACAGACGAAAGATAAACAGATAGATAGTCAGAAGGAAGGCTAGAAAGATAGATAGATAGATAGATAGATAGACAGACAGAAGACTAGAAAGATAGATAGACAGACACATAGACGGCTTGAAAGGGATATAGATGGACAGAAAGTAGGCTAGAAAGATAGACAGACAGATGGCCAGATAGACAGACAGACAGAAGGCCAGACAGATAGACAGACAGATAGACAGATAGACAAGAGGCCAGAATGATAAACAGATAGAAAGACAGAAAGGTTGACAGATAGAAAGACAGAAAGGTTGACAGACAGAAAGACAGAAGGGTACAAAGCTAGATAGATAAGTAGCTAGATAGGTAGAGAGTGGCCTGTGACTGGAGACTCGTGGTGACAGCAGTGTGTGGGTCAGTGGTGTGTACAATAATGGTGTGTGCAGTAGTGGTGTGTGCAATAGTGGTGTGTGCAATATTGGTGTGTGCAATAGTGGTGTGTGCAATAGTGGTGTGTGCAATATTGCCGCGTGCAATAATGCTGTGTGCAATAGTGCTAAGTGCAATAGTGCTGTGTGCAATAGTGTTGTGTGCAATAGTGCTGTGTGCAATAGTGCTGTGTGCAATAGTGCTGTGTGCAATAGTGCTGTGTGCAATAGTGCTGTGTGCAATAGTGCTGTGTGCAATAGTGCTGTGTGCAATAGTGCTGTGTGCAATAGTGGTGTGTGCAATAGTGGTGTGTGCAATAGTGGTGTGTGCAATAGTGGTGTGTGCAATAGTGGTGTGTGCAATAGTGCTAAGTGCAATAGTGCTGTGTGCAATAGTGCTGTGTGCAATAGTGCTGTGTGCAATAGTGCTGTGTGCAATAGGGCTGTGTGCAATAGTGCTAAGTGCAATAGTGCTAAGTGCAATAATGGTGTGTGCAATAGTGCTGTGTGCAATAGTGCTGTGTGCAATAGTGCTAAGTGCAATAGTGCTGTGTGCAATAGTGCTGTGTGCAATAGTGCTGTGTGCAATAGTGCTGTGTGCAATAGTGTTGTGTGCAATAGTGGTGTGTGCAATAGTGCTGTGTGCAATAGTGGTGTGTGCAATTGTGCTGTGTGCAATAGTGGTGTGTGCAATAGTGCTGTGTGCAATAGTGCTAAGTGCAATAGTGCTGTGTGCAATAATGGTGTGTGCAATAGTGGTGTGTGCAATAGTGGTGTGTGTAATAGTGGTGTGTGCAATAGTGGTGTGTGCAATAGTGGTGTGTGCAATAGTGGTGTGTGCAACAGTGCTGTGTGCAACAGTGCTGTGTGCAATAGTGGTGTGTGCAATAGTGGTGTGTGCAACAGTGCTGTGTGCAATAGTGCAGAGGTGTGTGTATGTAATAGTGGTGTGTGCAATAGTGCTGTGTGCAGTAGTGTTGAGAGCAATAGTGGTGTGTGCAATAGTGGTGTGTGCAATAATGGTGTGTACAATAGTGGTTTGTGCAATAGTGGTGTGTGCAATAGTGGTGTGTGCAATAGTGGTGTGTGCAATAGTGGTGTGTGCAATAGTGGTGTGTGCAATAGTAGTGTGTGCAATAGTGGTGTGTGCAATAGTGGTGTGCGCAATAGTGTTGTGCGCAATAGTGGTGTGCGCAATAGTGGTGTGCATAATAGTGCAGTGCGCAAGTGTTGAGCGCAATGGTGGTGTGTGCAATAGTGCTGTGCGCAATAGTGGTGTGTGCAATAGTAGTGAGTGCAATAGTGTTGTGCGCAATAGTGGTGTGCGCAATAGTGGTGTGCATAATAGTGCAGTGCGCAAGTGTTGAGCGCAATAGTGGTGAATGCAGTAGTGCTGTGCGCAGTAGTGCTGTGTGCAATAGTGCTGTGTGCAATAATGGTGTGTGCAATAGTGGTGTGTGCAATAGTGGTGAGTGCAATAGTGGTGTGTGCAATAGTGGTGTGTGCAATAGTGGTGTGTGCAATAGTGGTGTGTGCAATAATGGTGTGTGCAATAATGGTGTTTGCAATAGTGGTGTGTGCAATAGTGGTGTGTGCAATAGTGGTGTGTGCAATAGTGGTGTGTGCAATAGTGTTGTGTGCAATAGTGGTGTGTGCAATAATGGTGTGTGCAATAGTGGTGTGTGCAATAGTGGTGTGTGCAATAGTGTTGTGTGCAATAGTGGTGTGTGCAATAGTGGTGTGTGCAATAGTGGTGTGTGCAATAGTGGTGTGTGCAATAGTGGCGTGTGCAATAATGGTGTGTGCAATAGTGTTGTGTGCAATAGTGGTGTGTGCAATAGTGGTGTGTGCAATAGTGGTGTATGCAATAATGGTGTGTGCAATAGTGGTGTGTGCAATAATGGTGTGTGCAATAGTGCTGTGTGCAATAGTGGTGTATGCAATAGTGCTGTGTGCAACACGTGCCAGCATACCCACATTGTACAGCCCCAGGCAGGGTACGAATCCCTGCCTGTGTGTTCACGTGTGGTACTGCTGGTTTGTTCCATGTGCCGCTTCCTGAACATTTAGCCGTAATAATTTAATATACATTGTTATCCCTTTATTCATGACACATGCAAATGTTTATAGCACTTTCTACGCAGTGGCTGTCAACTACCAATTCCCACCCTTCCTATACCCACTACCTTAATCCCCCTCCCCTACCATCCCTCTTATTCCCTCTGCCCCCACCAAATCCCTCCACTGTACCCCGTACCCCCCCTCCCTCCCTCCCTCCCCCTCCCCTACCATCCCCTTTGTGCCCTCTGCCCCCACCAGTCCTTCCACTGTACCCCATACCCCCCTCCCTCCCTCCCCTACCTCCCCCCTTATGCCCTCTACCTCCACCAATCCCTCCATTGTACCCCATACCCCCTCCCTCCCTCCCCCTCCCCTACCAAATTCCTTATGCCCTCTACCCCCACCAGTCCATCCACGGTACCCAATACTTCCCTCCCTCCCTCCCCTCTCCCCTACCATCCCCCTTATGCCCTCTGCCCCCACCAGTCCCTCCACTGTATCCCATACTTCCCTCCCTCCCTTCCCTACCATCCCCCTTATGCCCTCTACCCCCACCAGTCCCTCTATTGTACCCCATACTTCCCTCCCTTCCTCCATCTCCCGGCTACAACTATTTCCTGAATCATCATCCCTACCCCCTCCCGGCCACCACTACCCCTTCCCCACAGTTCAACCCGTCAGTTGGAAACGAGCCTGTGCCTGTGTTGTGTGTGTGTGTGTGTGTGTGTGTGTGTGTGTGTGTTTGTGTGTGTGTGTGTGTGTGTGTGTGTGTGTGTGTGTGTGTGTGTGTGTGTGTGTGTATGTGTTTTGTCAGGAAGGTGTACCTTCAGAGTATAATACGAGCCGTGCTGCAGGTATGACCAAACAATGATACTAGAATTTATCAAACTATTAATATTACAGAACCATCAGTGCTGATATGGAACGCCACCGGAAGGTATTTATAAATCTATTAACATTACAGAACCATCGGTGCTGATATGGAACGCCACCAGAAGGTCTTTATAAATCTATTAATATTACAGAACCATCGGTGCTGATATGGAACGCCACCAGAAGGTATTTATAAATTTATTAATATTACAGAACCATCGGTGCTGATATGGAATGCCACCAGAAGGTATTTATAAATCTATTATTATTACAGAACCATCGGTGCTGATATGGAACGCCAACAGAAGGTATTTATAAATCTATTAATATTACAGAACCATCGGTGCTGATATGGAACGCCACCGCTGTTGCCATCAACTCTGACAAGATATTGCCAAAGACGGTGGCCAGGATGGTTATAAGCCAGATTGGCCTGGCAGCCGTCTTGGGTTACCTTATCTACCGGCTGTGGCTGAACACCTTCAACATTAACATGTTTTACTACCTAACCCCACCACACCGGCGCCACCCACACCAGCCCTAACACCACCTGACCCAATACACCGGTGTCACCCACACCAGCCCTAAAACCACCTGACCCCACCACACCGGCGCCACCCACACCAGCCCTAACACCACCTGAACACAACCACACCGGCGCCACCCACAGCAGCCCTAACACCACCTGACCCCACCATACCGGCGCCACCCACAGCAGCCCTAATACCACCTGACCCTACCACAACAGCCCTAACACCACCTGACCAAACCACACCGGCACCACCCACACCAGCCCTAACACCACGTGACCCTACCACACCGGCGCCACCCACACCAGCCCTAACACCACCTGACCCTACCACACCGGCGCCACCCACGCCAGCCCTAACACCACCTGACCCACCACACCAGCCCTAACACCACCTGACCCACCACACCAGCCCTAACACCACCTGACCCACCACACCAGCCCTAACACCACCTGACCCCACCACACCGGCCCTAACACCAGCTCATGATATAAAGACACCAGAACAGTACATTTTATAATAGAGTAATGGACAGACAAAACAGGAAGACATGTTGAGCATAAATAACGGAAGGTGAGGTGCTTGAAGAGACGGTTGGAGTAAGATTTAAATATATGGGAATATTGTTATGACCGTGGCAGAGTGACATGTGAAATTAATGAAGGATTACACAAGAAGCATAACTGTTGTGTTGTCAATGGTGGCATGGTTGGTTTGTATAGGTCCAGGCACACACACACAAAAAAGGTTTTAAAGGTGACGTGTTTTGGTGAAGTGACCCTTTTATTGTGCATGATGGCGGCAGCAGGCAAGAGGAGTGGTTGGCTTAAGTTTTTCATTTTTTTTTTTTTTTTAATGCAAGGAAGAAGGATCCAAAGGCCAGGAGCAGCAATTTTTTTCCTCCAAGGAAAAACAAAAACAAGATAACAGAGCCAAATTCAAGATCCGTTCATTTTGAGATGCCTGAACACACTGCGTTTGAAAAACTGGAGGTCATAAGCAGTAGGAAATACAGACAGAGGAAGACGGTTCCCGAATTAACAGAGCTGGTGGAAAATTAAGAGCATGTCAAAGTATCCTACGTTGCTTGACTCTGCATGGTGTGTTGTATGGCTGATGGAAGGACAATAAATAATGACATTTTATTATATAACTTTTGTCAGTCAAAAAGATTAGCCAGGTACATTGACTGCAGCATTGCATGGAACAAAGTATATCCAGTTAGTAACAATTACAATATCAGCCTTGTATATTGACAACGACAGCTTCCCCAACACCTATGCTACCTTAATAGGCCACATGTGTCTTTGTTAACTAATTTACAGAGAACAACACTGATTCTACCATCACATCAGCCTTCACTGATAACTACTGACATTTATAACAACATACATATTAAGAAATAATGGAGTCACCTAGGCCTCCACTTCAAACATATGAGTGGTGCCAGAACTGTAGCTTTTTCAATGGCTAACCCTCTAAGCCAGTGGCTGTCTACAAGCTGGGATAGGCGATAGGAATATTTTGGATGGGCGACAGGAAGACATGAGAGTAGCCCTTTCAGACACTGTGATGAGCAATGACTCACTGGTGGCAAAGAAACAAGCTCAGCCATCTCATTAACTTTACACACTTGACAGTAGTATTTACATAGTAACTTTCCTACGTTAGTAAGCGATAGTGGCGCAGTGAGGAGTCAAAAGGTCAGTTTAACAGACATTTTATAATAATGTTAGTAAGCCATACATTTTGTTAGTTTAATAGGCATTTTATAGCAATGTCAGTAAGCCATACATTTTGTTAGTTTAACAGGCATTTTATAATAATGTCAGTAAGCCATACATTTTTGTCCTCATGCCAGGTGAGGGGTACGTCACCACTGCAGAAAAAGTTCATATGGTACATAGGATGAAAAACTTTGAAAATCACTAAACTAAGAGTATTAAGAGAGTACATGGCTCAGTCCACTGTGCAGACAATATAGAGCTATAGAAATTGAAGTAGAGACTGATGTAATGCAGTGTGCTTGTAAGTACAGTATTAGTATTACTATGTAGGATTAAGAACTGTAGTGTGGCCATAGACGCAAAAGTGCAGTTAGTGTCTTATTGGTGAGATATTACAAGTTGTGTTAAGTAGTAGTACAACAAAAGGCACAGGCAAAACCTTGATGCATGTCCACATACAGTAACACCATCCAGTTTAGTATGTCACTGCTGATGTGTCCCAGTTGTTAGACATGGCCTCAGCAATAATTCCCGATGTCACTAACCGAGGAAAAACTACCACTCTTCACCAAATTATTTAATTTTCGACATCAAAGTCGGTCAACTAAACCCCGTTCATTTTGTGTGCCCTCTGTGTCACTAAAAGGAAGGGAGAAATTATAACAGCATTATTTTACTCACTGCTACAAGGAAGACAGGCTGTAATATAGTCAAATAGAATAAAAAATTGGTGGGCTAAGTTATCATCTCGATTTTGGGACAGTTACTATTCTTTCCTTCCTTAAATATCGATGAGCTTTATTTTACATCCATTTCATGTACTTATCCATCAAAACAAAATAAATATATTCTGAGAAACATGTAACGATTCTCCGTTAAGAATGATTAGCTCGACACGGTTGAAGATCGTACGTTACGATCACAAACAACAACAAACTCACGTGTGTCTGCTCCCCCGGTGGACATGCTGTACAAAGATCATAGAAAACCGTTGCACAGAAAAATGGGCAGTGCCTAGACTGAAGTTTTACCTGAAGTCTAGAGGAATACCCTGTTCAGGGTACACCACCGGCGTGTTGTGTTGCCTTCTTATACGGTATTTTGGAGCCCTCGGCATCGTCGGAATTCGGTTGGCGGTCTCGTCTCTGCACGTTTTCGGCCTTAAACATTGTACGATTTTCATATGAAAAACTGTGCAGATTTTGTTCAGCATTTTGGAGATGAAGCATTGTTTTTCTAGAAAACTAAATTATATGGGTTCAAACAAAAGGTGCAGCTAGAGACTTGTAAATATGTGATGAATGCTGTCACACCCGGTGTGCTGTGACGGCTTCTATAGTAACGTTTTCCTGCATTTATCGCATTAAAGCATATCTAGGAAATTAGTATAACAACTAATGAATAATATCATGAAGAGCTTACGTACAGTATATCAATAACTATCACGGGAGAGATTTTTATAGATATTCGACTTCTGTGGTCTCTGCATGAGTAGCCCGACTTCCATATTGAACTAGCTGGCGATCAGTGGCAACTCTTGAGTTAGTGACGGTGGGAATTGTGTTTAGTATGTCACTGCTGATGTGTTCCATTTGTTAGACATGGCCTCAGCAATAATTATGTTTAGTATGTCACTGCTTATGTGTTCCATTTGTTAGACATGGCCTCAACAATAATTGTGTTTAGTATGTCACTGCTGATGTGTCCCATTTGTTAGACAAGGCCTCAGCAATAATTGTGTTTAGTATGTCACTGCTGATGTGTCCCATTTGTTAGACATGGCATCAGCAATAATGTCATACAGCCAACATGAGTTGTCAGGCACTGCTTTGCTGTGTATAATGTTGGTATTCTTGTGACCCATGGCACTGTTAGGTAGTATGGATTTTAATGCACTAACAGCTTAGTTTAATACAAAAGCTATGCCTTGCATCAACTTAGTCGGGTCACTGGCATTATAGGTTTTAACTCTCAGACTGGTGCATTATTTGACTGGACTTATAGGTTAGCTGTGGAGCACACAAAGTATTCAGGGTATACTACACCCAACAGCACAAGTTACACCTCTTGTAATATTTACAGCCATCATCAGTGTAATGCGTCCTGACACAAGCACTAGTCTCCACAAATATATAGGATTAAAAACAAATAGGATTAAAAATAAATAGGATTATGTATGATTGGAAATAAATATGAAAAAAAAAAAACTTTTCACTGACCTTTGATGCATGTTAGTAATAGAGAAGGAATTCATGAAAGGAATTAAATAGAACAGTGATTGCCTTGAAAGTGGGATTTTATAATAAATGGAGAGAGAGAGAGAGGGAGAGAGAGAGAGAGAGAGAGAGAGAGAGAGAGAGAGAGAGAGAGAGAGAGAGAGAGGAAAGGGAACGGAGATGAAAAAATAATCGTTATCGACTAAGGCAGTAAAAAAAATAAAGAAAATAGGAAAGAAATTAAGAGGAAAAAACATAGAGAAAGAGAGGAATGAGAAAGAGAAGAATGAGAAAGAGAGAAAGATGAGCACAAGGAACTAGAGGAAAGGGAATGGAAGTGCACAAATGATGAGGGAGGAAGATGAGAATATAAAGAAAAAGAGCAAAAGACGAAAGGCGAAGAAAATGAGGAAAGCATGAAGGAAAAAGTACATGACATACAATACAGAAATACAAAAATACAGATAATACAGAGAATAAAGAAAATACAAGTACAGAAAATACAAACAGAAAATACAGAAATACAGAAAATACAGAAACATAAAGACAAAAATACAGAAAATAGAGAAATACTGTAGAGAAATACAGATAATACAGAAATACGGAAATGCAGAAATACAGAAAATACAGAAGTACTGACAATACAGAATGCAGAAAACAGAGTTACAGAAAATACGGAAAAAAAGAAATTCCATACAGAAAATACAGATATACAGAAAATACAAAAAGAAATACAGAAAATGCAGAACTACAGAACCGCAGAAAATACAGAAATACAAAAAATACGGAAAATATAGAAATACGGAAAATACAAAAATGCAGAAATACTGGAAATAAAGAAAATACAGAAATACAGAACTACGGAACTGCAGAAATACCGAAATTATAGAAAATTCAGAAGCACAGGAAATACAGAAATACAGAAAACACAGAAACATGGAAATGCAGAAATACAAAAAACATAAAATACAGAAATACAGAAAATAAAGAAATACGGAAAATAAAGAAATACAGAAAATAAAGAAAATTCAGAAGATACGGAAATAGAGAAAATATAGAATATGGAAATACAGAATTACAGGAAATAAAGAAAAAGATAAATACAGTAAACAGAGAAATACAAAAAATTCGGAATACAGAAATAGAGAAAATACAGATGAACAGAAATGCAGAAAATACAGAAAATATGGCACAGAGAAAAACTAGCACAGAGTGCGCTAGTGGTAGGGAAGAAAGATGATGGCAAAAGAAGCAGCCAAGATACATCACTGCTGCCAATGTCAAGGCTCTGTCCAGAACGGTATTGCAATGCCAGCCTTCTAGATCAGCGGTGTTGCAATGCCAGCCTTCTAGATCAGCGGTGTTGCAATGCCAGCCTTCTAGATCAGCGGTGTTGCAATGCCAGCCTTCTAGATCAGCGGTGTTGCAATGCCAGCCTTCTAGATCAGCGGTGTTGCAATGCCAGCCTTCTAGATCAGCGGTGTTGCAATGCCAGCCTTCTAGATCAGCGGTGTTGCAATGCCAGCCTTCTAGATCAGCGGTGTTGCAATGCCAGCCTTCTAGATCAGCGGTGTTGCAATGCCAGCCTTCTAGATCAGCGGTGTTGCAATGCCAGCCTTCTAGATCAGCGTTGTTGCAATGCCAGCCTTCTAGATCAGCAGTGTTGCAATGCCAGCGTTCTAGATCAGCGGTGTTGCAATGCCAGTGTTCTAGATCAGCGGTGTTACAATGCCAGCGTTCTAGATCAACGGTGTTGCAATGGCAGCCTTCTAGATCAGCGGTGTTGCAATGGCAGCCTTCTAGATCAGCGGTGTTGCAATGTCAGCCTTCTAGATCAGCGGTGTTGCAATGCCAGCCTTCTAGATCAGCGATGCTGCAATGCCAACCTTCTAGATCAGCGGTGTTCCAATGCCAGCCTTCTAGATCAGCGTTGTTGCAATGCCAGCCTTCTAGATCAGCAGTGTTGCAATGCCAGCTTTCTAGATCAGCGGTGTTGCAATGCCAACCTTCTAGATCAGCGGTGTTGCAATGCCAGCCTTCTAGATCAGCGGTGTTGCAATGCCAGCCTTCTAGATCAGCGGTGATGCAGTGCCAGACTTCTAGATCAGCGGTGTTGCAATGCCAGCCTTCTAGATCAGCAGTGTTGCAATGCCAGCTTTCTAGATCAGCGGTGTTGCAATGCCAACCTTCTAGATCAGCGGTGTTGCAATGCCAGCCTTCTAGATCAGCGGTGTTGCAATGCCAGCCTTCTAGATCAGCGGTGATGCAGTGCCAGACTTCTAGATCAGCGGTGTTGCAATGCCAGCCTTCTAGATCAGCGGTGTTGCAATGCCAGCCTTCTAGATCAGCGGTGATGCAGTGCCAGACTTCTAGATCAGCGGTGTTGCAATGCCAGCCTTCTAGATTAGCGGTTCCCAGACTTTATAGTGGGCCACCCAGTATGGAATATTTCAAGACTTCGCCACCCATTGGGTAAAAATATTAGAGAGAGAGAGAGAGAGAGAGAGAGAGAGAGAGAGAGAGTAACCGGTATACAGTATAGCCTATCGTAGTTATTGCCAATGCGCTAATTGTGTATTAAGGATAATTACAGTTTCAATTAAGTAAATAAAATACACTGAAAGCATTAGGCTTATTCTTTATCTCTGCCACCCATCAAAATTCCTCTCGCGACCCACCTTTGGGTCACGACCCATAGTTTGAGAACCACTGCTCTAGATCTTATACCCCCCCCCCCAAAAAAAAAAAAAAAATTGTATCTACAATATTAGAAAGAACTCCACAGAATGTGGAGTTCTTAATAATAATAATAATAATAATAATAATAGTAATAATGATAATAATAGACATCTGATGCACTTGTGGTGAAACTGTGTAAACTCTATCAGTCTGTGTATGGATGTATTTGTTTATCTACCCACACATCTACCAATAGCGAAAAGTTTTTTTTTTTTATGCGAAGAAGAAGGAACCAAAGGCCATGAGCCCACAATTTCAGTTCCCTCCAAGAGGAAAACAAAATACAAGGGAGAGCCAAATTCAAGATCCACTCATTTCGAGATCCCTGGACACACTGCTTTTGAAAGACTGGAGATCATAGGCAGCAGGAAACACAGACAGAGGGAGACAGTTCCAGAGTTGACTTGTTGCATAAATGAAGAACTGGAAGTAACGGTTAACTCTTGCATTAGAGAGTTGGACAGAAAAGGGATGAGAGTTTGTTGCTGCATTTGGTGCTACGCACCCGTCGTAGAGGTGGAGGAATGCATGCAGACAGTTCAGAGGAGCAGTGACCATTAAAGTAGCGATAGAAAAGAGATAAAGATGAACAGTGCGGCGAAAAGACAGAGGTTGAAGGGAGTCAGTAAGAGAAGGAGAGTTAATGAGACGAAAAGCATTTGACTCCACCCACTTGAGAAGAGCTGTATGTGGTGAGCCTCCCCACACATGAGAGTTGCATTCCACACAGGGGCGGATAATACCCCTGTATAGAGTCAACAATTGTGCAGGGGTAAAGAAAGAACGGAGTCGGCTTAGCACACCCAATCTCTTGGAAGCAGATTTTACAAGAGATGTAATATGATCTTTCGAAGATAAGTCCTGAGTAAATGAAACCCCAAGCATGTTCAAGCATGATGCAGGAGTAAGATGAATATCATTAAACATTAGTGGGTATACCTGTGGAAGATTTTGACGGGTTGATAGGTGTAAGAACTGTCTTATATGCATTAAAAACAAGATTATTTTTACCCCAGTCAGAGATACGAGCCAAGTCAGACATTAGGTGTGCCATCATCCCTTGTTTGTTGAAGTAACTGTTGAGATGGGCGTTGCGGGAACTGAATGGAAAGGTGAAGGGTGGAGTCATCAGCGTATGAGTGGATAGGGTTAGATGTACAGCTTGGAAGGTCACTGATGAATAAAAGGAAGAGAGTTGGTGATAGGACAGAGCCGTGAGGAATACCACTGTTGATAGATCTAGGAGAAGAACGATGGCCGTCTACAACAGTGGCTATAGAAAAACAAGAAAGGAAGCTAGTAATAAAGGCACAGATAGAAGGATAGAACCGTAAGTGGGCGGTTTGGAAATTAAAGATTTATGCCAGACTCGATCGAAAGCCTTTGAGATGTCAAGTGCAATGGCAAAGCTTTCGCCAAAGTCCTGAAAGAAGGATGACCAGGAGTCTGAAAGGTAGGTGAGAAGATCGCCAGTGGAGCGTCCCTGATGGAACCCGTACGACGATCAGAAAGAATGTTGTGATAGGAAAGATGCCTTAAAATTTTTCTATTGAGAATTGACTCGAAAACTTTCGAAATACAGGACGTTTAAGCAATTGGACGATAGTTGGAGGGTTGGGAGTGGTCACCCTTCTTAGGGACTGGCTGAATGAGAGCAAACTTCCAGCAAGGAAGAAAGGTACAAGTTGACAGACAAAGGTGAAAGAGTTTGCCTAGGCAGGGTGTAAGCACAGAAGCACAGTTCTTGAGAACAACAGGAGGGACTCCATCAGGCCCATATGCCTTGTTAGTATTGAGGCCAGTGATGGCAGAGAATACATCAGCTGAAGAAATTTTAATGTCAGCCATGAGGAAGTCAGAGGCGGGAAGTGATGGAGGAACAGCACTGGAATCGTCTAAGGTGGAATTGGAGGAGAAAGTCTGTGTGAAGAGATCTGCTTTATCAGTAGAACAAAATAGCTACAGAACCATCAGAGTAGAAAAGAGGAGGGAAGGATGATGAGGTAAAGTTGTTAGAAAGGTTTTTGGCAAGGTGCCAGAGGGAGCGGGAAGAATTCGAGTTGGAGAGTTGAGAGCATTTAGTACGGATGAAATTATTTTTAGCAGAGCGAAGAACAGACTAAGCACGATTCTGGGCAGAAATGTAAAGATGATGTGATTCAGGGGTGGGTTGACTCTGGTACCTTTTGTAGGCCCTCTCCTTGTTGGGGACAGCATTAGACCAAGCGTGATTAAACCAAGGCATTCTTGCGTTAGTCAAAGGATATGAGAAAGGAATGTATGCTTCCATGCCCGAGAGAATAACCTTCGCAATGCGTAAAGCACACTCAGATGGCTTCTGGCCATGGAAGCAATAATCATTCCAGGGAAAATCAAAGAAGTACTGCCTGAGGGCCTCCCAATCTGTGGCTCCAAATGCCGCAGACGACGTTTCCCTGGAGGGTTCACAGGCCGTACCGGAGTGATAGGACAGGTTAAGGTGATAAGGTTGTGATCAGAGGAGCCTAACGGAGAGAAAAGATTAATAGTGTAAGCAGGATTAGTTGTAAGGAAGAGGTCAAGTATGTTGGAGCTCTCTCCAAGGCGGTCTGGGATACGGGTAAGGTGCTGTACAAGCTGCTCTAGGTCATTAAGAAAAGATGTAGGCTTGTTCACCAGGTGGATCAGTGAAAGGAGAGGAGAGCCAAATGTGGTGGTGAACATTGAAATCTCCTAGAATGGAGATTTCAGAGAAAGGAGAAATGGATAGAATGTGTTCCATCATAGAAGTAAAATAGTCGAAGAATTTTTGATAGTCAGTAGAATTAGGGGATGCCGAAGCCAGAGTGTAGAGAATTCAGAAGAATTAAGTTCAGGAACACGAGAGCAAGATAAATCATTGCGTATATATACACAACAGCCACCTCTGGCTTTGAAATGAGTTTAGAGAAAGTAGGAGGATACAGAAAAGGGTTTGCTGTCAGTTGCCTCAGACAGCTGAGTCTCAGTTAGAAAAAGAAGGTGAGGTTTAGAGGAGAGGTGGTGCTCAACAGAACGAAAGTTAGAGGAAAGGCCGCGAATGTTGCAGAAATGAAGAAGAAGGGAGTCAGACAGTGGTTCCAGGCACCTCGAGTCGTCACCAGGAGAGTGGCGGAAGACTGGGTCATTTATGTTCCCCCCCCCCCCATGGGGACTCCGAGGCTTGGTGATGAGACGCCATTTTTTTTTTTTTTTTTTGAAAAGGAAGTGTAGTGTGTATTGTGCATGTAGTTTGATGTAGATAGTTAGAGAAATTGTGTGTTGGAGAGCATGCTGGCCTACTCTCTGTGTAACTGAGACACTGAAAAAATTCAGCAAAGGGGAGTGGTCAGGAACTAGTCCTGAGGACTGATGAAACGGGAGCTCCAGCACTCCCTGTCATCAGCTTTCCCACCTCGGGAGTACTGCCTTGCTCGACTGGTGCTACAGTCTACTCAGATCATAATCATTATTATTTTTTTTTTCATTATTATTATTATTATTATTATTATTATATTATTATTATTATTATTATTATTATTATTATTATTATTATCAGGAAAATGGCAGTGTGGTGGAGGAATGGCAGTTGTTTAAGAGTGCTGTGGTGGGGCATGCAGAAGAGGTGTGTGGTGTGAGACGTGTGGGTGGTGGTGTAAGAAAAGGAAGTGAATGGTGGTGCGAGGAAGTAAGTATAGCTGTGGCAGAGAAGAGACGTGCATATGAAGTGTGGCTGCAGAGGAAGGATGAGGTGTCATATGAGAGGTATAAGGAAAGGAGGAATAGGGCGAGAAGTGCTGTGCGTGATGCTAAAGTGGCAGTAGATGAGAGGTGGTGTAGGCGGCTGACTGAGAATTTTCAACAGAATAAGAAAATGTTTTGGAAGGAGGTGAAAAGTGTGAGAAAGGGAGAGTCGGGGAAGGAAGAGCGAGTAAAAGCAGAGGATGGAAGGATGTTAATTGAGACTGATGCAGTAAGGAAGAGATGGGCAGAGTATTTTGAAAGATTGTTAAATGTAGAGGAGGAAAGGGTGGCTGAGATTGTGGCAGATGGAAGGGTGCAAGGAATAAATGTGTTGGGAGAGTTGAATGATTCTTTGATCACGAAGGAGGAAGTGGAGAAGGCAGTAAAGGAGATGAAAACAGGGAAAGCTGCAGGTATGGAAGGGTGTGCTGTTGAGTGCCTGAAGAGTGGTGGAGTGACCATTGTTGACTGGTTAGTAAGATTGTTGAATGTGTGCTCTCTCTCTCTCTCTCTCTCTCTCTCTCTCTCTCAAGTGTCCATATATTTTATTTTGTCTCTCCAAACGATTATATTCCTCTTTTATAATTGATTCTCTTGCTGTAGAAATTTAAAAAAAAATACTGAATGTTGAGAATTGGTGTGTGTATATATATATATATATATATACAGAGAGAGAGAGAGAGAGAGAGAGAGAGAGAGAGAGAGAGAGGAAGTTGGTGACTGGGTGTGCATAGTAGAGTGAGTATAGAGAAGTAGGTATAATACAGTGTTGGTGGTTGTTGTATGTATTCTGAGAGGTTGGTGAATGTGTGTGTAGTGTGTGTAAATAAAGGTGTGTATTGTGAAAGGATAAAGAATTAGTAATTTCCTGTGAGTGTTGGGAACAGGAGTGTGTATATCTTGAGAGGATATATAACTGTGTGTATATTCTAACTGGAATGTTGGCAACTGCAGTGTGGGTAAAGGAGTTGTGTGTAAATTGAGGGGGTTGGTGATTACATGTATATATTGGAGTGCTGGCAGTTCTGGTGTTGGTAACTGAGGCGTTGGCAATTGGAGTGTGTGTAATATTGAGTGGGTTGGTGATTGCGTGTGTGCAGACAGGCTAATGGTGTGGTGATGTGTGGTGGAGGGTGCGAGTGCGTTTATCCTGTCATGAGAGTATTAAGAGTCTAGTTTATAGTCCACCTGCCAGGGGTAACTTCAGTCCTTTCACCTTAACTTGGCCCAGATTTTTGTGTCTCTGCAGCTTGTATCACGTAGCTTTTATTCGCCCCTGTGTGGAGTACAACTCTTATGTATGGAGAGGCTCCCCACATACAGCTCTTCTCAATAGGGTGGAGTCAAAGGCTTTTTGTCTCATTAACTCTCCTCCTCTTACTGGCTCTCTTCAACCTCTGTCTCTTCGCCGCACTGTTGGATCTTTATCTCTTTTCTATCGCTACTTCAATGGTCACTGCTCCTCTGAACTGTCTGCTTGCATGCCTCAACCACTACAGCGGGCGCGTAGCACCCGTCTAGCAGCAAACTTTTATCCCTTTCTGTCCAACTCTCTAATGCAAGAGTTAACCTTTACTCCCAGTCCTGCTTGTATGCAACAGGTCAACTCTGGAACTGTCTTCCTTTGTCTGTATTTCCCACTGCCTATGACCTCCAGTCTTTCAAACGCAGTGTGTCCAGGCATCTCTAAATGAACGGGTCCTGGATTATGCTCTCTGTTATTTTGTTTACATATTTTCTTGGAGGGAACACTCTTACGAGCTCCTGTCCTTTGGTTCCTTCTTCCTCGCTAAAAAAAAAAAAAAAAAAAAAAAGAGAGAGAGTCTGATTTTCCAGGCAGTTTTAGTTTCTTGCCTTCGGGGATGATAAATATATTATAGCAACATTTCTTGATTGAGTGGAGGTAAGTGAGGTGGAAGGGGGGAGAAGGAGGGGGAGGCCAAGGATGAGATGAAGGGATGGAGTGGAGAGGTATATGAGAGAGGAGGGTGTGAGCTGGGAGGAGGGCAGTGAAATGATGGGGGACAGGGCGACATGGAGGCGATTTGTTTGTGGCCACCCCTTACGGGATTAAGGCGTCTGGCAATAGATAGATAGATAGATAGACCATTTATTTAACATGGCGGGAAGGGAGCTATATCGAAATTTAAAGAGAATGACTGAGAGAATACTTCGGTAGGGAAACTTCAAATAGGTTTCCATTTTCCCGCCCATTAATTTAATTTAATTTTATTTATTTATTTATTTTTGGTTGTCATTAAGGGTATTATTTTTCCAACATCCTTTGTTTTGGGAGGAAGATGGGGAATTATTTTTTGTATATTGTCATCATCATCATCATCACCATCACCATCATCATTATCATTATCATTATTATTACTATCGTCTTCATCGTCATCCTCCTCCTCACCATCATCATCATTGTCATCATTATCATCATCACCATCACCATCATCATCATCATCATCAAAACCACCATCACCATCATCATCATCATCATCATCATCATCATCTTCATCATCATCATCATCATCATCATCATCATTATCATCATCATTGTGATTATCTTTAGCATTACCATTAACATCATCATCATCATCATCGACATCAACGTCATTATCATTATCTTTATCATCATTATCATTGAAATACCGGCCGTGGCAACTCAGGTCGCAACCACACCCCCAGGAGGAGACTGTGGACAGGTAGACAGAGCACGCGGCATGTCCAGTCTATACGGACATAAGTGCGCCCAGGCCACGTTCCCCTATTCCCCGGAAGACACACAACGAGACCACCCCAGTCCAAGTGCACTACCTTTCAGCCGAGCTAGCCATTGCCAGGATCAGGGTGGAGCTGACCCTACAGCTCCAGGCAGCACCCCAGCGATGGCCCAAAGCTGCACAAATAAAGAGACGGCCCATAGCCGCTCTGAAAATCAGGAGACGGCCCATAGCCACTCTGCAAATCAGGAGACGGCCCATAGCTGCTTTGCAAATTAGGAGACGGCCCATAGCCACTCCGCCCAAAGGGCCATGGCCTATAGCCGGGTCCCAGTGACGGCCAAAAGCCGCATACAAAAGAAGTCTATGGCCTATAGCTGGGCCACCAATAAGAAGACGGCCCATAGCCACTCTGCCAGGTGCTGCCCACGCCTCCTGCAGAACCAGTGACGGTCCATAGCCATGCCAGGAAAGGAAGGTACACCCCCTCTCCTTCTGCAGTTGCTTCAGAGGGCACGACACAGGCGATTGACCATAGCCGCTCATCTCCTACACGTTTCCCTCCATACAGGACTTCGGTGACGGCCCACTGCCACATCGACAAACAAGTGACAGCTCATAGCTGCACTTCATCTGTGTTCCTGTCAGGGAGTCAGGCCCCGATGACAGCCCAAAGCTGCACCGACAGCGTAGGGACGGCCCATAGCTGTCCTCCATCTGTTGCCCAAGGGAACCCAGCGATGGCCCATTTCTGCACTGGGGAGGGAAGCCAAAGCCCCTCGCCCCCCATGACTCTGCTTTGCGAGGGTGATCTGCAGTCAGCCCTGCCTACTGGCAGGAGCACAGGCCTCCCTTCTGTTCCCCCCAGACTGAGGCAACCTCCAGGAGGAGGACTTCTGCTCCGAGGACTGGTGGAGAGGCCCAGTGTTAACCCGGGACTCTTCTCTGTCCAATCGGCCCCCGAGGAGGACCTTCCCCTGAAGGACTCCAGCCGGGAGCGACCGCAGCCCCAACCCGATAGTGCTGCCACGAGAAGAAGACCGCAGCCTACGGACCTCTGAGGGAGCCCCCAGGACCCCAGGGCGAGACCTCACCCCTCCCCGCCGAAGGCGACGCCCTTCCTCCACCAGGCGTCTGCGGGAGCGCTTTAGAGACTTATTTGGCCCCAGTCCCAAGGGCCAGACCTCAGTCCCAGCCCCGACAGTGAGGGGCCCTTCACCACGCCCAGCCCAAACCCTCAACGAGAGACGATGCCCCTGAGAGTGGTCCCGTGGCCGCGGGACGAATGACTTCTGACGGGACTCCTACCCCAAGCAGACGACTTTGAGTCCCCAGGCTGGCCCCCCTTCCCCTCGCCCGATCAGTGACATTCCCCAATAGTGACAGTGATGTATGGCTCTTGCAGGCTGGCAACAAGAGGCCAGTACTGTGTAATATAAGTGACAGTGTAAATCAGTGAAATAAGGAAAACACCAGAAACAGTGCATAACTATGTTGTATGAGACTAGAGGCAGACCCCCAGTATCATTACCTTAACTCAGTGTCAGTGTGCAGCCATCCTGTGTAAGTCCAGGAACAGAGAACAGTGACATAACTCCCATTATTACCCTAAAAACTAGAACTAGAGTCAGTGCCAGAACAAATTCCCCCATTCTTATGACACCTGTGTTTCGCCTTCTTCGTGGAAAGGAGCCTCTTGCGCAGTGACTGTAAAAACTGTGTATTTCCCAAACCTGAATTAAGACTCCCGTCTATCTAGTATCCTGCGCCTCCAAACCCACCTACCAGCCTATGTATTAATTTTGATCAGTATGTTGTGTACAAGTCTTCCTGTTCTACAGTAGTGAATTTGTCATTATACGTGTAAGGTTATCGCCCTGTGTTGTTATGCCCTGCTCCTCTCTTACTGTGTCCAAACTCCGGTCTAGAAAGGGAACCCAGCTGCATTCTAGGCGTTCTAGGGACGGGAAGCCCCCACTTAAACATCTAGCATAACAATCATCATCATCATCATCATCAAAGTATTACCCCATCAGGATCGTAGGGACCCGGGGCTAGACTATGCACTCCAGATATTCAAAGCTAAAGTGGCTATACTCTTTTATCTCTAACTTGGCCAAAAATTGAACTCTTTTCATCTTTACTATGCGGCAACACTAGAAAAACACTAGAATATGATGCTAGTCAAGAAGAAGTGCTGTGTAAAGGATGTAGAGCCATAGCAATGTCTTTTTCTGCCCGTTGGTGTTGAGAGAGAGAGAGAGAGAGAGAGAGAGAGAGAGAGAGAGAGAGAGAGAGAGAGAGAGAGAGGTTGTAACCATCAGGCGAAGGTACAGTAGTAATAATTTTAATACCATGGCTAATATTTGGTGAGAGAGAGAGAGGGGGGGGGGAAATCTCTCCACGTTGAAGGCAGCCAAATTCAATTCTTTCTATACGGCAGAAATCGTCCACTCTCTCTCCCACCCTTCTAAAAAGCTCAACAAAGGAGACCAAATCAAAGAGACCAACAACGAGACCAACAGAGAGACCAACAGAGAGACCAAGGTGCATTCATGTCGTGATGCATGATTAATAGCGACTGAGTAGCTGGATGTGTGTGTGCGTGTGTGTGTGAGTGTGTGTGTGTGTGTGTGTGTGTGTGTGTGTGTGTGTGTGTGTGTGTGTGTGTGTGTGTGTGTGTGTGTGCGTGTGTGTGTGTGTGTGTGTGTGTGTGTGTGTGTGTGTGTGTATCTTATCATGTGGATACAAATGTTCACAGCGACACAATCCTCTTCCTTCTCTCTCTCTCTCTCTTTCCTTAAGAATCCATATTCAAAGGACAATAAAGGATACATTTTTCAGCGTATTCTTCTTAGGGTCAGAGGTGTGTGTGTGTGTGTGTGTGTGTGTGTGTGTGTGTGTGTGTGTGTGTGTGTGTGTGTGTGTGTGTGTGTGTGTGTGTGTGTGTGACTGAGGTTCTAAGCGCCTGTGGAATTTTCGTAACGCATCTTACTTCGTGATTTATTCTGGATACAACACTTCAGTATCCACCTCAGTGTTATTGAATGCAAGCAGTGCCCATATTCATGCTATATAAATAACACACAAGAGATCGTTAAGTTATAATAGGCAAAATAAATAGCTGAGGAAAAAGTGCGGCGGAGTTCCAAATACCACTAAGATGGTGAATAAAGCCGAGTGTATGAAGCATGGAATTTCAGACCAACATTGTCTTTCTGATGTGTAAACTTTTTCCCGTTTCATATTTTGCAGTGCCACAAAGGTCCCTAACCCCAAGGTATTTACTCTTTCTGTGTCAGTATTGTGGAATTTCTGGGCTCTTTTGGTGGAGCGTGAGTTTTTATGTGATGAGGTGCAATGTTATATTGTTTTTGAAAATATGTTTGTTGACTTGGATGTAAGGTTGGTGTCTGAAAAATGTGTTTGGTGTTTGAGGGAGGATTTGTGAAGCTTCGAGTTTTATTAAGAGAGTTTCCTCTTGTTTTATTGAGGCCTTAGTTTTTGTACTTAGTCTCTGAGAGTGTTTATTAATAATGTTTTCTTTCTCTTTATTTATCTGTATTATGTGAGTGTTTTTAATGTAAGTTATGTTGTTTTCTCTCTCTCTCTCTCTCTCTCTCTCTCTCTCTCTCTTTCTTTCTCTCTCTCTCTCTCTCTGTCTCTCTCTCTCTCTTTCTCCTTCCTCCATTCTTCCCTCCCTCCATTCATCCACCCGTCTATCGATGCATCCTTCCCTCCGTAATCCATATTCACACTTTCCCTGCTTCTGACTTCTCTCTCCCTTCACAAGACATCTTCCATCCTTCCATTCTTCCTCCCTTCCTCTCTCCATCCCTCTCTCCTTCCCTCCATCCTTCTTTCCTGCTTCCGTTCACAGTATTTTTTTTCCCCCCCTCCGTCCTTCCTACCCTGCTTCTACCATCCTTAAACCAAACATACTCACCACCATTGCACCACTGTCGTGTCAGAAACCTAATCCATTGTCTCCTTTATGAAGAATAAGGAGAAGGATGACTTACACACACACACACACACACACACACACACACACACACACACACACACACACACACACACACACACACACACACACAGTTGAAGAGACAGAGATAGAGGGCGTGGACGGCAGCCAGTCTAAGGACCGATTCACATGACCCGTTTTGGTCCCGACAGGCAGTCCGCCGGCTTGACGCCGTCAGAATGTTGTGTATTCACACGACACGTTCCCAGTCCGTCCAGGATCGTCTGTGTGCTCATTGTTGCGTGAGGATCGTGGCCGGTCGGTCTCTAAGGAATCTGACGGAAATTGCTCTACTGTTAGAAGAGGAGGAAGAAAAAGCTTGTGGAAAGAGGAAAAGGTTATGGGTACACCAGTCACGGAAAAAGAGAGTATAAAAAACTGGCAGATGATGAAGTAAAATTTTTCAGTAGTCCTGTTGGAGCAGTACCTTAGGAGTGATGTAAAGCATCCTGTATTATGACTTGAAAAAACAGTGAATTTTACTTGCAAAGATTATGAGTTATAATTTCATGTATAATAAACTAATGACACACTCCTCTAGTTTGTTTACTTCCTCGCCAATCGCTTTCCATATCATATCTTTATGCACATTAACTCGTACTTCTTGTCAGTCATATCAATTAACTCTTCATAAGAACGCACAAGTTCGATCAGCCTTTCGTCTATGATGCCAAACAATGAATTGTATGTGTTATCTACATGGACAAGGCGGTAACAGCGAGCCGTGGAATGGACGGGTATGCTACGTGTCCTCGTTCACAAGAGCCATCACCAACCTATCAGGCCGGCGTCAAGTCGCCACCTAGCCGGCCAAGATTTTTCGAGAAAATATCCGTGACGTGTCCGTGTCGGTCGGCTGACGGACGGCTGCCGCCATCAGCTTGAAGGGTCATGTGAACAGTTACATTAGAATGCATGTAAGAAATCTCGACGGTGTCTAGCCGCCGGACTGCCTGTCGGAACCAAAACGGGTCGTGTGAATCGGGCCTAAGATGTATATTGACAGGTTGACAGAAGGAGTGACCACACCCACCACCAGCCCCTCTCTGTCTGTCTCCCAGTTCGGTCTCCATGCCTCCTTTGGTCTCCTTTATTGGTCTTTTCTCCTCTACCTTTTTAATTCTCTTTCCATCATTGCATCTCTTAGCCTCGAAGATCTTTCCTTTTCCTCTTCGTTTTCATATCTTTCATCAGCAGTAATTTTCCCTTCACCCTTTTCTTCATCTTTTGTTACCCTTCTCAATTATAAAACTGTTTTCGCCAATCTTCACATTTATATTTACCCAATTTCTGTTTCTTCTACGTCACGTTATATTCAGTCTATATGTGTAGAGGATGGAGAGTGAGAGACTGACGAGGAGAGTGTATGTGAATGAGGTGGAAGGGGAGAATGGGAGGGGGAAGGCCAAGGATGAGATGGAGGGATGGAGTGGAGAGGAATATAAGAGAGGGGTGTGAGCTGGGAGCAGGGCAATGAAATGGTGGGGGACAGGGCCACATGGAGGCGAATTGTTTCTGGCCACCCCTTACGGGATTAAGGGATCTGACAATAGATAGATAGATAGAATGTCAAGTTGCAATATTTTTTACCACAATCCTTCACAGTTATTCTTACCATTAGATGCTGTCACATCTTACAACCTTGTGAGAGAGAACGAGGCGTGTGTGAGAGTGGATAGGAGGGTGATTCACACACACACACACACACACACACACACTGTCTTACAACTCTGCTGATATGCGCCAAGTTATCGTAGTAAAAGACATACAGACATACAGAGAGACAGACAAATTGAAAACAATACCAGCTTGGTTATCGCGGCTGGTAATGGTAATAGTAATCATCATCATCATCATCATCATCATCTGACCCTGTTTCATCCCTGAGTGGCATTACGTGAGCAATAAACCCCAACCACCCCTTGGATATATACCTACTCAGGCTCAATCAGATTGGAGCGCTTCAATTACCCACTAAACCACCAGGCGCCATAATTTGGTTATATGGGTACCACCCAGCGTAGTAAATGGTTTCTTGGTGTACAGGAAACCATTTGGCTTGTCACTCAGTGAAGAGGCACCCACAGGCAGAAGAAAGGAAAGAAGGAAAGAAACAGAAGAGGAATGAAAGAAAGAATGAGAGCAAAGGACAGTCATCTGAGACCAGCACTTCATCGAGTGAGCGGATGGTGAGAGCCCTCACGTACCACTGCAATAATACCGGCAACAATAATAATAATAATAATCCATCCATCCATCCATCATCCAATCCTACATTGCCCTATGAGGAGCGTAGGAGCCCGGGGCTAGGCAGTTGGTCCCGACATTTAAGATGAAAGTGAAATAATAATAATAATAATAATAATAATAATAATAATATCTATCTATCTATATACCTAGGCTACTTCCCCCATGGAAAGGGAGGTAGCCGAGACAGGACGACACACTCCCCATTTGCTCATCCATTCACACACAGTCAGTCGCATCTTAGCCCCAAAGGGGAGAAGGGACAGATCCTCACCGCACCACACCACACATGGGTCAACTGCGCAATGCAATCAGTGACATCCGCAGCAGGGCCCGACAGCAGAGCTGGTTTACCCCTGCCACATCATAATAGACCCATCCCCTTACTCACACCTGACCTGACTAGCTAATCAGACCAAATGCGGGAGAATATCCCCTCAGGGCTGCGTCATCATTTATTCATTCACAATTTCTCTCCATTTATTTCTGTCACGCACAGCCACTCTTCCTTGCTCAACAGACATCCCTCTCGCATCCAGCGCTCTCTTCACACTGTCCATCCATCCTATTCGTGGTCTCCCTCTCAGCCTTACACCTCTCACATCAGATCTAGTTATCTTTTTCACCAATCGCTCATTATCCATTCTTTCCATATGCCCAAACCATTGCAACACCCTCTGCTCAACTCTACCAGCCATCTCCCGAACAACTCCAGTTCTCCTTCGCACTTCATCATTTCGCACTCGATCTATACACGTCACTCCACATATACTCCTCAGACACCTCATCTCCATTACATTCAAACTTTTCCTCTCTGCTACACCCATATTCCATGTTTCAGCCCCATATAACGCAGTCGGTACCACAACACCCTCATACAGCCTTCTCTTTACATCCACTCTAAGTGAACGACATCTAAACACTTTTTTCATTCCTCCCAGCACCTTTCCTACTTCATTTATTCAAAACTTCACTTCTGCATCTATTCTTCCATCCATAGCAACAGATTTTCGTCCTTTTAGAGCTATATCACGTAGCTCAGGAAAAGACAATACTACGGTTCTACATCCCCTTCACAGCACTTCTTCGTGACTAGCATCATATTCTTGTGTTAATATTCTTACAACTTAGCATTTAGGATGAAAAGCTAGCAATTTTAGGCTAAGTTAGCGTAAAAAGAGCATACAGACTTTGAGGCAGAAAGACAATACTACGGCTCTACTGTACATCCTTTTCACAGCACTTCTTCGTGACTAGCATCATATTCTTACAACTCAGAAATTATGATGAAAAGATAGCATTTTTTTTGCTAAGATAGGGTAAAAACAATAAACTCACTGGCAGAAAAAGACAATACTACAGCTCTTCTTCGTTACTAGCATCATAGTGTAGCGTTAATGCGGTAGTTTTGGGCCAAGTTATTGTGAAAGGAGTATACCCATCCCATACCCAACCACACTACACATCATACTTGCCACTACTTTCCCTTCAAGCAAGATGATATACTGTAAACTCATGCCGGAGCTGCCTGGATTTGTGAGTAGGTTCGGTGTGGAAATTGCTAGGTTGGAAGTGGGAGAGAGAGAGAGAGAGAGAGAGAGAGAATTACAAGCCTACTGTGCTAAATAGACATACTGAAACTTTAAGGCAATAATATAACAACAGATAGACATGCAAAGGAAGAAGGAAGATTAAGATCGGGAAGAAAGAAGGAGGAAAAGGAGAAGAAGGAAGATGATGTTGGAGAAAGAGGGAGAGGGAGGAGGAGGACAACAGAAACAGAAAAATAGGAGGAAGAAGAAAAAGGAGGATGTGAAGAAGAAAAAGGAGGATGTGAAGAAGAAAAAGGAGGATGTGAATTTAAAAAAAGGAAGAAAGAACTGAGGTGGAGAACAAAGATGAGAATAATGAAGACAAGGATGAGAACTAAAAGTGATGTGGAGGAGGAGGATGTCAAAAAGAAATACGAGATGGGAGGAGGAAAAGAGGAATTGGAGGAGGGGGAGGAGATGATAGTGTCGAAACAGAGGAAGGAGGAAAGGAAATATTAAAAAAGGAAGACAATTTAGAAAACAAAGAGAACCAAGAAGATGAAATAGAAAGGAAAGAAGAGAAAAAAGATAAAGAAATAGGAAGGAAGGAGGAGAAAAAAGATAAAGAAATAGGAAGGAAGGAAGAGAAAAAAAGATAAAGAAATAGGAAGGAAGGAAGAGAAAAAAAGATAAAGAAATAGGAAGGAAGGAAGAGAAAAAAAGATAAAGAAATAGGAAGGAAGGAGGAGAAAAAAGATAAAGAAATAGGAAGGAAGGAAGAGAAAAAAGATAAAGAAATAGGAACAAAGGAGGAGAAAAAAGATAGAGATGAAGGAATTAAGTCCACACACTACCAGTGAAGGAAAAACCTCACTGATTCGAAGCAATTTGTCTCATCAACAACAAACATTCCAGTCTCAGTAACTTCATCTGGCCAGCAATTTATTTAATTTTTGTTACCTCCGCTCTCTCTCTCTCTCTCTCTCTCTCTCTCTCTCTCTCTCTCTCTCTCTCTCTCTCTCTCTCTCATACACCCCCTTGACAAACGAATCCTGTCCCAGATAATTGCTTGTCAGTGCTAAATTAGATTAAAAGGAAGGTGGGCATGAGAGGAGGGGTAAAAATAGGGGTTGGAAATGAGTTATTGAGAGGAGCCTGTGGAGTCACATGGTGAGACAGACTGACAAATGAGGAAGTGAAGGAGCGTTGTGGTGTGGATGTGGATGTGATAGGAGGCGTTAGGAGAAACACACTGAGGCAGTTTGGCCATATGGAGAGGATGGAGAGTGAGAGACTGACGAGAGGAGTGTATGTGAGTGAGGTGGAGGGGGGTGACAGGGAGAGGGAGGCCAAGGATGAGATGGAAGGATAGAGTGAAGTGGCATATGAGAGAGAGAGGTGTGAGCTGGAAGCAGGGCAGTGAAATGGCGGGGGTACAAGGCGACATGGAAGTTATTTGTTTGTGGCCACCCCTTACGGGATTAGGGCCTCTGGCAATAAATATATAAATAGGTTTGCTGCTGTCATTGTCGATTAAATCGCACCCAATTGAGTCTAAATTGGTAGATGTCACACACACACACACACACACACACACACAGTCAAAGGAGGCAGACGTTTGACATCGTTGCTCCGTACCGAACCAACACGGCCAGTGGCATTACCTAAATTAGTATCTTTGTATGAGTCAAGCTCTGTACCAGGTTAGACTAAATGGTTTTTCATTATTAAAAGAAAAAAAAATAAGATGGTTAAACAAGATTTGTTCAAACAGAAAAGAGAACCAAGAAAAAAATGCGCTCAGTCAGCTGAGGTTTGTTTACAGCAGCGCTGGGGATGTAAATACATACTCTGTACTTTTAGTATTGCAAAATGGATACATCCTCTAGTAAAGCAAATTTGAAAAAGAAAACGGATAAAGGTAGAAAGCAAAATGATGATTTTTACCAAGAACTGGTTGAAGTGGAGACTCACAATAGACTGGTTGAACGTGTACACACACTGGAAATGGCTTTCAAAAATGAAATTGATGAAATAAAGAAGCAGATGCACTTGCAAAAGGAAGAAATAGAAAAACTAGGAAGGGAGGCCAACAAGAAAGACACAACCATCAGTGAACTAACAGTGGAACTGAGTACACTTAGGAAGAAAATGAGTGAAATGGCAAGTACAGTAGTCAATCACGAGAGTGTTATGGAAGCGTTCAAAAATGGCACAGAGACAATTAGGCAAGTAAGCAGTCTGATAGACCAAAGCAGTGATATTGAGGAGTTAACACAGGTGAATGAAGCTGTGCAAAGCTACAAAAATGATGTGGAAACCATGTATGCTGAAATGGTGAAAGTAAAGAAAAACTTGGAAATAAGGGTGGAGGAAAAAAGCATTAAACAGGAAGTGAAAAGAATAATCCAAAACAATCCAAAGTTAGTCAGAGATTCAGTAGATATAAATAAATCTATAGTAATCACTGGTATAGAAGAGGAAGAAGTAAAAAACAAGACCACAAGAGACAAAAAGGAGATTGCAAATGTAATGAGCTTACTGAAAGAAGTATCAGAGGAAATCTGTAGTAAAGACAAAGAGGAACACAAAAGGTTAGGGAAATATGAGAAAAGCAAGAAAAGACCTCTAAAGGTGACTTTCCAGAGTGTAAATACAGTGGAGGAGATACTAAAAAATGCAAAGAATCTTATGGAAAAAGAAGAGTTCAAAAATCTATGGATAAAAAGATGCCTAACACAAGAGGAACTGGAATTACTGAAAGAGAAAAGGGAGGAAGCAAAAATAAAAAATGAGGGAAGATCAGAAGAGGAGAAGAAGAAATTATTTTTACAAAGTAGTAGGATTGCAGGTACGAAAGTGGTACACAAACAGGATGGAAGAAAAAGGAGGAAGATAGTAAAACCATGTCATGACAAGTATATAAACAAGATGATAAAGTTGATGTACTCAAATGTGGATGGAATGGTATCTAAATTACTAGAGATGAATGATTATGTCAGAGAAAATGAACCACAAATAATATGCCTAACTGAAACGAAATTAACACCAAGGATATCCAATGACATACTAAACTTAGAGGAATACAATATATGGAGAAGAGACAGAAATGTAAAAAAAGGAGGAGGAATTATAATATTAACTAAGAAAAATCTAAAAGTCAATGAAATAAAACTAGATCTACCATCACAAGTAGAACTGATTGCAGTAGAGATCAACACATCTGAAGGTAAAGTAATTGTAACCAATTTGTACATGCCACCCAGATCAAACACATGGGAAAGAGACGAATATGAGGACCTGGCAGAGAGTACAGTTCAGAGTTTAATATCATTACTACATAAAATGAAAGAAAAATCGGAAAGAATTATACTAACTGGAGATTTCAATACAAATATAAATTGGAATACTCTAGATATAATTACCCAAGAAAGCTGTTGGGACCAAAAGCTCCTGGATCTCGTGCAAGAGATTTTTCTAATGCAACATGTGGGGGAAACCACCAGAAAAAGAGGACTCGATGAACCTTCAGTGCTAGATCTAATATTTACTAGGCAAGAAAATTATATTGACAGTTTAATATATCACCCTCCACTCGGCAAAAGCGATCATGCAGTACTAAATTACAACTAAAGGATAGTATATGACATAGTTAACAGCAATGAAAGTTACAAAAAGCGCCTAAACTATAAAAAGGGAAAGTATGAAGGCCTAAAGAAGTATTTCTTAGAAGTTGATTGGGAAAATGAGCTTTGAGGACAAGATTTAAATGCTGTATATAAAATATTCTGTGAATTTTATGAAATAGGAGTCCAGAAGTACATCCCATAGCACAAAGAAGCAGATAAGAAAATACAGAAATGGTTCAATACAGAATGTAAAAAATCAAAAGAAAGAAGAGATTTGTTGTGGAATAGATACAGAAGACACAATAGTGAAAGGGCGTATAATAATTACAAACAGGCAAGAAACGATTATACAAGAATCAGGAGGGAAGCCCACAAACAGTTTCAAGAGGATATAATAAATAAAAGTAGTGATCAACCAAAGCTGTTTTACAGCTATATCAGAAGCAAAACCAAAGTAAAAGATATAATACAATCCACTACGGACGAGAGAATCACTTATACACAAGAGAAAGATATTTGTGAAGCACTAAATAAGAATTTCCAATTACTTTTTACAGAAGAAAAAAAATTTGAGAGGGACTATGTGGAACATGCATGTCCACACGTACTACCAGTTATACAAATAGCAGAAAAAGTAATACAGGAGGAGTTAAGTAGATTAGATAGAGGAAAAGCAAGTGGTCCTGATGAAATTTCATGCTGGGTACTACGAGAATGTGCAAAGGAGTTAAGTAAACCACTATTTTTAATTTTCAAGAAATCCTTGATTCAAGGTTAACTATTTAATATTTGGAAAAAAGCAAATATTGTCCCCTTATTGAAGAAAGGAAATAGACAAAATCCACTCAACTACCAACCAGTATCACTGACCAGTGTTGTACGCAAGGTATTAGAAAAGCTTATAAGAAAAGCTTGGGTAAATCATCTAGAAGAACACAGTATGATAACAGAAAGACAGTTTGGTTTCAGAAAAGGAAAGTCATGTGTAACTAATCTGTTGAGCTACTATGACAGAGTAACAAACACAATACAGGAAAGAGAAGGATGGGTGGACAGTATCTATTTAGATTTCAAGAAAGCTCTTGACACAGTACCACACCAAAGACTTTTATGGAAACTGTACCATCAAGGAGGAATTCGAGGCAAACTGTTTTGTTGGATGCAAGATTTTCTCATAAAAAGAGAAATGAGAACAGTACTAAGAGGAAACTACTCATAATGGAAAGAAGTGACTAGTGGAGTACCACAGGGTTCAGTGCTGGCACGAATCATGTTTTTAGTGTATATAAAATGATATAAACAGTAACACTGGGAATGAGAGCTATCTGAATATGTTTGCAGATGATCCAAAAATACAAAGGAGAATTACTAGCACAGACTCTTGTAGGGAGCTACAAGAAGAATTAAATAAACTTCATGAATGGAGTAGTACATGGCAAATGGAATTCAATGTGGACAAGTGTCATGTAATCAAGTTTGGTAAAAGTGGAAAAAGACCTGATTGGGATTATAAGTTAGGAAATAAAACCCTATACACATCAGAAAGAAAGACCTAGGTGTGATTATCAATAACAGACTATCTCTGGCTGAACACATCAGCGAGAAGGTACTGAACATGTATACACTGCTTGCAAATATCAGAATAGCATTCACATACATAAATGAAGACATGCTAAGAAGGATAATAACATCATTCATTAGACCAACCCTGGAATATGCATCAGTAGTCTGGAGTCCTCATCTCAAAAAACACATTGACAAGATTGAAAAAGTTGAAAAGGCCGCTACAAGATGGATACCAAGCTTAAGGGACCTAAGCTACGAAGAAAGACTAAATAAACTGAATCTACCAACACTACAGGAGAGAAGGAAAAGAGGTGACATGATAATGCTATATAAGTGCATATCAGGGAAGGAGAAAATAAACATAAATGATTACTTAACTTATGGAGAAGCATCAGCAAGAAGACACTGCAAAAAACTGCATAAGAAGAGAGGTGATAAAGACGTAAGGAAATTCAGTTTCCGAAACAGAGCAATTGATCAATGGAATGCACTACCGAATGAAATAGTGTGTGCCAAAACAATTCACAAATTTAAGGATATGTACGATAAATATGGTTTAAGACACGGGACAGTACGAGCTTGACTCATTCCTGTAAAGATACAATTAGGTAAGAACAATTAAGTAAGAACACACACACAAACACACACACACACACACACACACACACACACACACACACACACACAATTCAAAGTGTAAGATCATTGCTACATAAAATGGAAGAGAAATCGGAAAGAATTATACTAACTGGGGACTTCAATACAAATATAAATTGGAATACTGTAGATTTAAATAGCCAAGAAAGCTGTTGGGACCAAAAGCTCCTGGATCTCGTACAAGAGTTTTTCTTAACGCAACATGTGAGGGAAACCACCAGAAAAAGAGGACTTGATGTACCTTCAGTGCTATATCTAATATTTACAAGGCAAGAAAATTATATTGACAGTTTAATATATCACCCTCCACTCGGCAAAAGCGATCATGCAGTACTAAATTATAACTTCAGGATAGCATATGACATAGTAAACAGCAATGATAGTTACAAAAAGAGCCTAAACTATAAAAAGGGAAATTATCAAGACCTAAAGAAGTATTTCTTAGAAGTTGATTGGGAAAATGAGCTTAGAGGACAAGATTTAAATGCTGTATATAAAAAAATTTTGTGAATTTTCTGAAATAGGAGTCTAGAAGTACATCCCATAGCACAAAGAAGCAGATAAGAAAATACAGAAATGGTTCAATACAGAATGTAAAAAATCAAAAGAAAGAAGAGATTTGTTGTGGAATAGATACAGAAGACACAATAGTGAAAGGGCGTATAATAATTACAAACAGGCAAGAAACGACTATACAAGAATAAGGAGGAAAGCCCAAAAACAGTTTGAGGAGGATATAATAAATAAAAGTAGTGATCAACCAAAGCTGTTTTACAGCTATATCAGAAGCAAAACTAAAGTAAAAGATATAATACAATCCATTACGGACGAGGGAATCACTTATACACAAGAGAAAGATATTTGTGAGGCACTAAATAAGAATTTCCAATTAGTTTTTACAGAAGAAAAAAATTTTGAGAGGGACTATGTGGAACATGCATGTCCACACGTACTACCAGATATACAAATAGCTGAAAAAGTAATACAGGAGAAGTTAAGTAGATTAGACAGAGGAAAAGCAAGTGGTCCTGATGAAATTTCATGTTGGGTATTACGAGAATGTGCAAAGGAGTTATTTATTTTTTTTCATTCATTGCCAGACGCCATGTATCCCAAACGGAGTGGCCAACGGCTTAGAGTTAATTGTTTTACAGGGAGGGGCACTAATCCTCCACCAACCCCACTTGACACGTAGGGAAGAAATTCGAACCAGGGCTTAGAACTGCGTTAATACAGCAGCATGCCAAGTGAGCTATTCGGGAACCCCCCCAAAGGAGTTATGTAAAGCATTATTTTTAATTTTCAAGAAATCCTTGAGTCAAGGTAAACTACCTGATATTTGGAAAACAGCAAATATTGTCTCCTTATTCAAGAAAGGAAATAGACAAAATCCACTCAAATACCAATCAGTATCACTGACCAGTGTTGTAAGCAAGGTATTAGAAAAACTTATAAGAAAAGCTTGGGTAAATCATCTAGAAGAACACAGTATGATAACAGAAAGACAGTTTGGTTTCAGAAAAGGAAAATCATGTGTTGCTAATCTGTTGAGCTACTATGACAGAGTAACAAACACAATCCAGGAAAGGGATGGATGAGTGGACAGTATCTATTTAGATTTCAAGAAAGCTTTTGACACAGTATCTCACCAAAAACTTTTATGGAAACTGTATCATCAAGGAGGAATTCGAGGCAAACTGTTTTGTTGGATGCAAGACTTTCTCATAAAAAGAGAAATGAGAACAGTACTAAGAGGAAACTACTCATCATGGAAAGAAGTGACTAGTGGAGTACCACAGGGTTCAGTGCTGGCACCAATCATGTTTTTAGTGTATATAAATGATATATACAGTAACACTGGAAATGAGAGCTATCTGAATATGTTTGCAGATGATGCAAAAATACAAAGGAGAATTACTAACACAGACTCTTGTAAAGAGCTACAAGAAGAATTAAATAAACTTCATGAATGGAGTAGTACATGGCAAATGGAATTCAATGTGGACAAGTGTCATGTAATCAAGTTTGGCAAAAGTGGAAAAAGACCTGATTGGGTTTATAAGTTACGAAATAAAACCCTATACACATCAGAAAGAGAGAAAGACCTGGGTGTGATTATCAAAAACAGACTATCTCCGGGTGACCACATCAGCAAGAAGATACGGAACATGTATACACTGCTTGCAAATATGAGAATAGCATTCACATACATAAATGAAGACATGCTAAGAAGGATAATAACATCATTCATTAGACCAACCCTGGAATATGCATCAGTAGTCTGGAGTCCTCATCTCAAAAAGCACATAGACAAGATTGAAAAAGTTCAAAGGGTCGCTACAAGATGGATACCAAGCTTAAGGGATCTAAGCTACGAAGAAAGACTAAATAAACTGAATCTACCAACACTACAGTAGAGAAGGAAAAGAGGTGACATGATAATGCTATATAAATGCATATCAGGAAAGGAGAAAATAGACATAAATGATTACTTAACATATGGAGAAGCATCAGCAAGAGGACACTGCAAAAAATTGCATAAGAAGAGAGGTGATAAAGACGTAAGGAAATTCAGTTTCCGAAACAGAGCAATTGATCAATGGAATGCACTACCGAATGGAATAGTGTGTGCCAAAACAAATCACAAATTTAAGGATATGTACGATAAATATGGTTTAAGACACGGGACAGTACGAGCTTGACTCATTCCTGTAAAGATACAATTAGGTAAGAACATTTAGGTAAGAAGGTAAGAACACTCACACACACACACACACACACACACACACACACACACACACACACACACACACACACACACACACGCACGCACGCACACACATTTCTTCATGTCAATATCATTTTCTTGCCTAGTAAATATTAGATCTAGCACTGAATGTACATAAAGTCCTCTTTTTCTGGTGGTTTCCCTCACATGTTGCGTTAGGAAAAACTCTTGTTCTAGATCCAGCCTTTGGTCCCAACAGCTTTCTTGGCTAATTATATCTAGAGTATTCCAATTTATATTTGTATTGAAATCCCCTCTTTATATAATTCTTTCCGATTTCTCTTCTATTTTATGTAGTAATGATCTTATACTTTGAATTGTACTCTCTGCCAGGTCCTCATATTCGTCTCTTTCCCATGTGTTTGATCTGGGTGGCATGTACAATTTGGCTACAATTACTTTACCTTCAGATGTGTTGATCTCTACTGCAATCAGTTTTACTTGTGATGGTATATCTAGGTCTATTTCATTGACTTTCAGATTTTTCTTAGTTAATGTTATAATTCCTCCTCCTTTTTTAAAATTTCTGTCTCTTCTCCATATATTGTATTCCTCTAAGTTTAGTATGTCATTGGATATCCTTGGTGTTAATTTTGTTTCAGTTAGGCATATTATTTGTGGTTCATTTTCTCTGACAATCATTCATCTCTAGTAATTTAGATACCATTCCATCCACATTTGAGTACATCAACTTTATCATTTTGTTTATATACTTGTCATGACATGGTTCTACTACCTTCCTCCTTTTTCTTTCATCCTGTTTGTGTACCACTTTCGCACCTGCAATCCTATTACTTTGTAAAAAAAAATTCTTCTTCTCTTATTCTGATCTTCCCTCATTTTTTGTTTTTGCTTCCTCCTTTTTCTCTTTCAGTAATTCCAGTTTCTCTTGTGTTAGGCATCTTTTTATCCATATATTTTTGAATTCCTCTTTTTCCATAAGATTCTTTGCATTTTTTAGTATCTCTTCCACAGTGTTTACACTCTGGAAAGTCATCTTTAGAGGTCTTGTCTTGCTTTTCTCGTATTTCCCTAACCTTTTGTGTTCCTCTATGTCTTTACTACAGATTTCCTCTGATACTTCTTTCAGTAAGCTCATTACATTTGCCATCTCCTTTTTGTCTCTTGTGATCTTGTTTTTTCTTCTTCCTCTTCTATACCAGTGATTACTATAGATTTGTTTATTTCTACTGAATCTCTGACTAACTTTGGATTGTTTTGGATTATTCTTTTCACTTCCTTTTTAATGCTTTTTTCCTCCACCCTTGTTTCTAAGTCTTTCTTTACTTTCACCATTTCAGCATACGTGGTTTCTACATCATTTTTGTAGCATTGCACAGCTTCTTTCACCTGTGTTATCTTCTCCTCAATATCACTGCTCTGGTCCATAAGACTGCTTGCTTGCCTAATTGTCTCTGTGTCATTTTTGAACTCTTCCATAACACTCTCGTGATTGACTACTGTACTTGCCATTTCACTCACTTTCTTCCTAAGCGTACTCAATTCCACTGTTAGTTCACTGATGGTTGTGTCTTTCTTATAACCCTCCCTTCCTAGTTTTTCTATCTCTTCCTTTTGCAAGTGCATTTGCTTCTTTATTTCATCAATTTCATTTTTGAAAGCCATTTCCAGTTTGTGTACACGTTCAACCAGTCTATTGTGAGTCTCCACTTCAACCAGTTGGTAGAAATCATCATTTTGCTTTTTACTTTTATCCCTTTTCTTTTCCAAATTTGTTTTACTAAAGTATATATCCATTTTGCATTACTAAAAGGACAGAGTATGTACTGACAGAGTATGTACACTTTCCCCTTGTTGCTGTAGTCTAAACAAACCCAGCTGACTCAGCGCAATTTTTCCTCGTGGTTCTTTTTTCTGTTTGAACAAGTCTTGTTTAAACTTATTTTTTTTCCTTTTAATGGGTTAAGATGCTCCAGCTGGATGGAACTTGTAAGGGTTTCCATCTCAGGGATGACTGAGGTTTCTTGTTCATATAATGCCTCTCAGGGAATTGTAAGGCTGGTCACCATTGCCTTAAATGTTGGGCCTGAGTAACCTAGCCCCGGGCCCCTACGCTCCTGTGTATATGGGGTACAATGAGACTGGTTGTTGTTGCTGTTGTTGTTGTTGTTGATTGAATGTTGTTGTTTTTGTTGCTACCTGCAGACGAATTGATTCAGCCTTGTAAATACCTCGCTAAGTGAAGTGGAAAAGGAAGGTTTGGTTGTTCTTGCTGCTTTTGTTTTATTATTGTTTTGTTGTTGAGGTTGTTTTATTGAGGTTGTTTTATTGTTGTTTTGTTGAGGTTGTTTTATTGTTTTGTTATTGAGGATGCTTTATTGTTGTTTTGTTGTTGAGGTTGTGTTATTAATGTTTTGTTGTTGAGATTTTATTGTTTTGTTGAGGTTGTTTTATTGTTTTGTTGTTGAGGTTGTTTTATTGTTTTGTTGAGGTTGTTTTATTGTTTTGTTGTTGAGGTTGTTTTATTGTTTTGTTGTTGAGGTTGTTTTATTGTTTTGTTGTTGAGGTTGTTTTATTGTTTTGTTGCTGAGGTTGTTTTATTGTTTTGTTGAGGTTGTTTTATTGTTGTTTTGTTGAGGTTGTTTTATTGTTGTTTTGTTGAGGTTGTTTTAATGTTGTTTTGTTGAGGTTGTTTTATTGTTGTTGTTTTGTGGTTGAGGTTGTTTTATTGTTTTTGTTGTTGAGGTTGTTTTATTGTTTTGTTGTTGAGGTTGTTTTATTTTTTTGTTGTTGAGGTTGTTTTATTTTTTTGTTGTTGAGGATTTATTGTCTTGTTGAGGTTGTTTTATTGTTTTGTTGTTGAGGTTGTTTTATTGTTTTGTTGTTGAGGTTGTTTTATTGTTTTGTTGTTGAGGTTGTTTTATTGTTTTGTTGTTGAGGTTGTTTTATTGTTTTGTTGTTGAGGTTGTTTTATTGTTTTGTTGTTGAGGTTGTTTTATTGTTTTGTTGTTGAGGTTGTTTTATTGTTTTGTTGTTGAGGTTGTTTTATAGTTTTGTTGTTGAGGTTGTTTTATTGTTTTGTTGTTGAGGTTGTTTTATTGTTTTTGTTGTTGAGGTTGTTTTATTGTTTTTGTTGTTGAGGTTGTTTTATTGTCTTGTTGTTGAGGTTGCGTTATTATTGCTTTGTTGTTGAGGTTGTTTTATTGTTTTTGTTGTTGAGGTTGTTTTATTGTTTTGTTGTTGAGGTTTTATTGTCTTGTTGAGGTAGTTTTATTGTTTTGTTATTGAGGTTGTTTTATTGTTTTTGTTGTTGAGGTTGTTTTATTGTTTTTGTTGTTGAGGTTGTTTTATTGTCTTGTTGTTGAGGTTGTTTTATTGTTTTTGTTGTTGAGGTTGTTTTATTGTTTTGTTGTTGAGGTTTTATTGTCTTGTTGAGGTTGTTTTATTGTTTTGTTGTTGAGGTTGTTTTATTGTAGTTGTTGTTGTTGTTTTGTTGCATTTGTTATATTGTTAGTATTGTTTTATTGTTGTTTTGTTGTTTTATTGCGCTTTTATTGTTGTTGCTGCTTTTGTTGTTATTGTTGTTGAGGTTGTTTTATTGTTGTTTTTGTTGTTTTGTTACTCTTGCTATATTGTTGTTATTGTTGTTTTGTTGTTTGATTGTGTTTTTATTATTGCTGCAGTTTTTGTTGTTGTTATTATTATTGTTGAGGTTGTTTCATTGTTCTTGTGTTGTTGCTCTTGTTATACTGTTGTTGTTTTGTTGTTTTATTGTTTTTATTATTGTTTCTGTTTTTGTTGTTTGTTTTTGTTGTTGATGTTACTGTTATTGTTTGACTGTGACGGTGAGGGTTTCATCATCATCATCATCATCATCATCATTATCATCATCACGATCATCATCATCATCATCACCATCATTATCATCATCATCATCATCAACATCATTATCATCATCATCATCATCAACATCATTATCATCATCATTTAAATCTTATTATTATCATTATTATTGTTATTATTATTAGTATTGCTATTATTATTGCTATTATTATATTATTATTATTATTATTATTATTGCTGATGTCGTTCCTGTTGTTGTTATTATTGCTGCTGCTGCTCTTGTTGTCCCCCACTGAAAAATAAAGCAACAGACAGACAGACAGACAGACAGATTTCCCACTGAATAAGACAACAGAGAAAACAGTGGGTAAAACACACACACACACACACACACACACACACACACACACGCACACACACACACACACACACACACACACACACACACACACAGACCGAGACAGAGACAGAGACAGGGACAGGGGGGGGGAGAGAGAGAGAGAGAGAGAGAGAGAGAGAGAGAGAGAGAGAGAATCAAAGCACAAAACTAGAAGAACTACGAATTATCAACTAAAGATGGTGGTCAGGTCGACAGAGAAGTGGGCAGATGACAAAGGATGCAAGGTCGATCCATGGCTGGGCAGGGAATGGTTTGAGGATTAGAACTTCGTTGAAACAGACTTGGCTTATATTCCACAAGACCCACCGACAATGCAAAGAAGGACCCAGCCAATTTTATCAAACCAGCCCAAAATGAGGGAGCCCTTCCGCCTACCCGGTGTGGACGGTGGGTATAGAGCCGAAGTGGTGACATGTAAAAGTGTGTGGCTCGTAGGAGGACCGCTGGGCTGGAGCGCGCTCTTTTGTTTTTGTTTCGAGTTATTTACTTATTAATTTATTTACTTTCTAACATCTTTAATAACCACCAGTACTAACACTACATGACTACTTAGCAGAACAAAACCGTTAGTTGGAAAAGAATACTGGAATTACTCCAATTGTAGGTTAACATTCAACTGCACCTGCAGTATCTCACCTAAAACTATCTTTGCTGCAAACGACACAAATAAAATTTCTCTGTAGAAATTATTTTCGTGAAGTAAGAGTTGTAGTAGTTACAACTGGTCTCAAAATCCACCTAAATTTCACCTTTTTTTTTTTTTTTTTTTTTTTCCCCGAGCGTATGAAGGGAGACAGAGAGAAGTGGGATGAGGAGACCGCGGTACAGCCACCCACCATTACAGTCACGCCACGACTGGCACCAGCCATCCTGCTCAGAGCTTCCAAAAGGAAGGGTTCATCTTAACCTACGGCAAAACTTCAAATTGATAACCCTGGAATACACACACACACACACACACACACACACACACACACACACACACACACACACACACACACACAGTATCTCTCTCTCTCTCTCTCTCTCTCTCTCTCTCTCTCTCTCTCTCTCTCTCCTATTTATTTATTCATCCATCTATCATCCAGTCCTATGTTGTCCCATTAGAAGCGAAGGAAACCGGGGCTTGACAAGATGGCCCTGACATTTAAGACGACAATGACCAGCCTCACACATCCCTGAGTGGCATTACGTGAGCAATAAACCCTAACCATCCCTTGGATAAAAACCTACACAGCCTCAATCCCACTGGAGCACCTTAATTACGCACTAAACCACAAGGCACCATAATTTGGTTATATGGTTACCACCCAGCGTAATAAATGGTTTCCTGGTGTACAAGAAACCAATAGGCTTGTCACTCAGTGTAGAGTTACCCATAGGCAGAAGGAAGAGGAAAGAATGAAGGAAAGAAACAATACGGAGTGTAAAGTCACCCGTATGCAGAAGATTGAGGAATGAATGAAGGAAAGACAGAAGATGATGGAAGGAAGAAAGGAAAGGACAGACACCCAAGAGCAGCACAACATCGAGTAAGTGGATGGTGAGCGCCCCCGCCTACCACCATTTTTTTATTTATATAAATGTGCTGTGAATGAATGTGTCTGTCTGTTCTTTGATCGTTTCTTTCATGAGAACAGTAATATATATCGACCTAAACCTTTTTGTATTAGGTCTGGTTGCGACCAGGGTGTGTCAGTATAATACAGGAAAAAACTGGCGATCGCGCCCCACGTAACGGAGCTAAATTCTCGGAAATATTGACACGCAAAAATATGAGAAAATATTTTGGACGAATTTTTGGTCAGGATTGGTCATTGTGGGCTCAATAACGGCATGGAAACAAAGATGAGAGAGAGAGAGAGAGAGAGAGAGAGAGAGAGAGAGAGAGAGAGAGATGATGATGATGACCTTGGTAAATGCCTGGGCAGTGTACGTCACTGTTACTACATGCACCCCAGTCCACACAGTGTTCTTCTTGTTTTACAGGGATGTTGGCGCCGTAAAATAACAAATGAAGCGAACGAAAGCGAGGGAGATGAGCGATCGGTAAGAGGAGAGGAAAAAAAAAAGGGGGAAGGGGAAACGGTAGAAATAAAAGAAGAGGGATAGGTAATTGGTTTGGGGACGGGCAGATGTAGGAAGGGGAAGAGACAAACAGGAGGGTAAGGGAGAGGCTTGAAAGGATTTAGCACCGAGGATATTGTATATTTTTATACGGTATTACATACTATCAGTTTATTGCATTTTGCATTTCCCATTATTATTACATATATTACATAGAGAATATTGTGTTCCGAGCATGCCTCTGAATGTTAAACATCAACTTAGGCCATTAAAATGCATGTCTGTCAAGTCTTCTCCATACAGTATTACCAGACACTAAGGTTCATTTCATACCTGCTGACCTAACGCGAATTTATGCCTCTGGCTGTACCTACTTATGTATGAATGTATGTATGGATTTATGGATGAATGCATGTACCCTCCTACGTATGCATGCACATAAGTATGTACCCTCCGATGTACGTATGTATCTAGATGTTTATCATTTGTTGTCTGTTATACCCTTGTTTTTAGTTGGTTGAAACATAGAGCTTCATATTGATTCTTATCGTTGTCAAATGTTTAGCCAGTTTTAAACGTTGGCTGCCGGTATATCAAATATATGACCAAGCTTTAAAGCAAATTCTGTACGATCGTCACAGTCGCAGCTCATAGGTAAACAGTTTCATTTTCTCGATCTCATTTACGATTTTCTCCCTCCTTATGCGTCCCCACTTTCTTCCTACACTTTCGATGCCTCAGGTGGGAAGGGGCTGCCTCAGCAGATTATAATGGTCTTACTCTTCCAGCTGCACCTGATACATTCTATTTAATAAAAGTACAGTAATAGTAATAATAATAATAATGATATATTAATCATAATTATTATTACTATTATTATTATTATTATTATTATAATGTATACATATATGTGTGTATATATGCATGTATATATGGATGCATGTATGTATCTATGTATCTTGTTTATCTCTTTCGGCGTACACATCTTCCTATATACTTACCTAGCAACCTGCTAATCTCCTTCCGTGTTTATGTATATATGTATGTATGTATTTTTCAATTCTCGCTGGCACACTTACTGTACACTCTGGCCACACGACAATCGCCGCCCCAGACATTAACCTTGGAAGCAGGGAAACCCATCAAAAGCGTCCATTCACAGGCTAAATATAACACCATGGCTCCCATGGCAACGAAGGACACATCATGTTTTGAAGAACCTCTCTTGGGGACGAGGGGACAACCAAACACGTGTGTGCACATGATCGTGTTTATATGTATGGTCTATCTCTTTATCGATCTATTTATTTATCTGTGTCTATCTATTTGTCCTTCTAGATATCTTCCTTTCATCATCCATCTATTTATAACATATATATATATATATATATATATATATATATATATATATACAGTAAATATATATATATATATTTTTGTGTCCGACTCTGGGCATAGGCTTCACAGCCTGCTATCAAGGCCCAGCAGTCCTCCTACATACCATACACCTCTACATGTCACCACTTCGGCGCTAACACCCATCGTCCATATTGAATACATGCTAGGGCTGTCTCATACAGGACTGGTGTATTGGTATTAGCGGAGGTATTTTTACGACATGTCGGCGGGTCTTCTAGCGGGACTTCTAGTAGATCAGTAAAGCCTGATTTAATTAAATTCAAATCCTTAAACTGTTCCCTGCCACAGCGGGGATTTGAACCTGGGTCCCTTGGGACTGCAAGCCACCTCTCTACCGACTGAGCCACCGCCTCCCCCTTATATATATATATATATATATATATATATATATATATATATATATATATATATATATATATATATATATATATATGTGTGTGTGTGGAGAGAGAGAGAGAGAGAGAGAGAGAGAGATACACTGGCTGTATCGTCCCCACTTCGGTGGGGATAGGTCGGTGCTGCAGTGGACACAAACGGCTGATTATATATATATATATATATATATATATATATATATATATATATATATATATATATATATATATATATATATATATATATATATATATATATATATATAAATTAAAGGTCCGAAACTGTTCAGACGACAAATGTATAGAATAATCACCAGTGTTTGACGGTCATTTCAGGAAGATCTAGTACTACAGTAGCTGATTCAATCATCCTGAGTCCCATATTACAAAGTAATGGCAGAGGCCATATGATGTTCATCACGTGCCTCAGAAAGTGTCGTTCCAAAAGTTAAGGTTCATCTTCTAAAAAAAAAAAAAAAGCCGGAAAATAGCTCGAGGTTACGTGTTCTTCAAGTTTGCATGCTATCCAGATATAATGAGGGATAACAATTACTTCAAATTCTCTCACTGTCTTTCTATCTGATTCTCTCTCATTAGCACAAAATACAGTTACTGCTCTTCACTCACCCTTCCAAGATTTTCTCTTACTGCAACACACTCTTCACTACCTACTCCTTGTGATAAGATGCGAGATTGACACCAGTCTGCGGCAGCGAATATTTTGATGACTTTTATCAGAACAGACCTTATAAATGTTCCACCCTCGCTAGTACGATTACATCAGTCCAAAATGAGACATCCATACCATGTATTTAACGTGGACGATAGCTATTGGGCAGGAGGTGGCGTCATGTTTGTGACACGCAGAACTACGAATGGACCTCAGGGAAAGGACTATTAAGCCTGTGGCCGGAGTCCGACACAAAATGACAACTCATTTACTTCTGCATATTTACTTACTCTAAGACAAGGACAGGCTCTTCCTCTCGTACAGTTAGACAGTCTTAATCACAGACTTACCTGCTAATTCACAGTAACTCCTCCCTCTCACTCCTTCACTCCCCACACTCAATCACATTGTTACACCTTGATCACTCCCTCAAATTTACCTACTCCCTTCTGCCTTTAATCTAGCCATCACTCACTGTCATTTACATCCAGTTTATATCACTCCAACTCTCTTCCTCAGACCCATCTGCATTTACTCTGCCTCGCTATCTCTCAGTCTCACTTTATTTTCACACTTGAATGAGTTAATCACCCACTGTCCTGGGATGCAAGGCAATGACATCATCCAGCTTACCACAGTTACCTCACCGTAGTGTTCAAGGAAGCAACCCATACTATAATGCTTCATGGCAGAAATGGTGCCACGTTCGAGTAACTTACATGGATTTTATGAACTGAAGGGAAGAATGCCACTTATCTTTCACAAATTTTGTACTACTGTATCTGCAAAAGTAACTGGGCTACACTTGAAATTCATGCATAGGTTCCATGAATTTTGAATAAACTAAAGGAACAGTTAAATTAACAAAGTCTGGTCAGAACAGGATACTCAACCTGGGAAAAAATAGATTTTTGTGGGTAACTTAAGGCAAGTTAAATGGAGTAAAAGTGAGTGAATAATGAAGAAAGACATCACACAAGTATGGATGAATAAGAATACTACTGCAAATTACTGTAAAGTAGATTTATGTTTCAGTGAGTGCATGATCCAATTTGAAAATTAGTGTGTAACTCTGAGCTTCCACATAAAGTTTAGTGTGAGAATAGAAGTGTACGTGAATAATTGTGGAAAAGCGGTTGAATGAGGATTTGAAAGAGGCAGTGAACGACTGAGTGATTGCACTGAGAGAAGTAAATGAGTAAAAAGTAATTAATGACGAAATGTGGGAGCGAGTGACAAACTGTTACAATAAAGGTAAGTGTGTGAGAAACTTAAAAATTATCGAATGTGAATGATAGTAAAGGAATGTAGTGAGAGAGTAAGGGAGTGTGAGAGTGCGAGGTAATAACGAATAGAAATTAATAAGTGTGAGTGAGAGTATGAAACTGCATATAAATAAATGTGAAATGAGTAAACGTGAGTGACAGTAAGAGTGTGAAGGGGAATTGTGTTGCAAATTGGATGAATACGAGAGCGTGAGACGATGAATAAAATAAAGGGCTTTGTTAGAATATGATACTGCACAGTAATAATGTGAGATGGCTATGGAGCAAATGAATAGGTGGGAAGCAGTGTGAGAGTGCGATCAGGTACATGAGAAAGAGGAGGAGTGTATATGAGTGTGAGTATGAGTTAAATGAAAAAAAAAAAAAAAATACAGAGATAAAGTAGGAGGGAGAAGTTGCGTGCAAGAGTGGAAGAGTAAATGAGTGAATGAGTAATCTTTGAGTAGGTGGATGAGTGAGCCAGTGGATGGGTCGATGGGTGGATAAGTGAGTCAATGGATGGGTTGATGGGTGGATGAGGGAATATGATTGAAAGAGAAAGCTATTGGATGGGTGGGTGGATGAGGTAGCGAGTAGGTGCAATGACAGGGTGAGTGGATGAGCGATTGAGTGACTGCCAGTACTGTATAAGTGCGAAACTGCATGAGAGAATGTGTAAGCGAGCCAGTGGGTGTGTTTGTGGGTGGTTAGGTGGGCGAATATGTTAAGTAAATGAGTGAGTGGGTAAGATGGAGGGCGGGTGGATGGGTGAGAGAATGGGTGAGTGAACGGGTGAGAGGGTGGGTGAGTGAACGAGTGAGAGGGTGGGTGAGTGAATAGGTATGAGTTAAGTAGATGTGTTTAGGTGAGTAATTATGGAAATGACAGGTGACATGAGATAACAGGAATGGATGTGTGGATTAGTATGTGGAAGGGTTCGTAGGTTAGTGAATGGATGTGGGTGGAGGCTAGTATGTGCGTGAAAATGTGGATGAGTGAGTGGGTGGGATATTAAATGAAAGACTAAATGGCTGTGGGTGGATGAAAGGGCGACTGTGCACGCGAGTGAGCAAGTAAGTGAACAACTGATTGAGTGGGTCTGTGGGTGTGTGAGCAGGTGTAAGGGTAGATAATTGACAAACTGTGTGTGCAAGTGCGTGGTTGGGTTGATATGTGAGCTGAGTAATGTGGCTGGGCATGTGGAAGAGGAGTATAGATGCGTGAGCGAGTGAATGGGCAGGGGAGTGGGTGGGGAATAGGAAGTAGTGTGTGTACTGTATGTGTGTATGTGTGTGTCGGTGTTTGCTATGCCTGCGATGTGTGTGAGTATATGTGTGTGTGTGCACCATTTGTGTATGTAAGTTCGTGTGTCCATTTTGTATGTATGTGTGTGTGTGTGTGAGTGTGTGTGCGTGTGTGTGTGTGTGTGTATGTGTGTGTGTGTGTGTGTGTGTGTGTGTGTGTGTGTGTGTGTGTGTGTGTGTGTGTGTGTGTGTGTGTGTGTGTGTGTGAGGGTGGGTGGGTGTTTGGGTGGGTGAGTGGGTGTTTTTGTGGGCGTCTGTGTGTGTGTGTGTGGGTGGGTGTCTGGGTGTGTGAATGAGTGGGTGGTTGGGTGGGTGAGTACAGTGGGTGTGGGTGTTTGTGGGTGCGTGTGGGTGGGTGTGTGGGTCTGTGGGTGAGTGAGCAGGTTAGTGTTTGGGTGAGTGGGTGCCTGTGTAGGTGAATAGGGTCTGTGTGGGTGTGTAGGTGTGTGAGAGAATGAGTGGGTGAGTGTGTTTGTGTCCATGTCTACGCATGTGTGCGTGTGTACGTATATGTGCTAGTGTGTATGTTCGATTGTGTGTGTGTGTGTGTGTGTGTGTGTGTGTGTGTGTGTGTGTGTGTGTGTGTGCAACTGTGGGTGTGTGTGCGCGCCCGTGCGTATGCTTGTGTGCATGTCAGTATGCGTGTGTGCATGTGTGAATGCGCGAATGTGCATGAGTGAATGAGCGAATATTCATGTATAAGTGCTGTGCGTGTGCCTGTGTGAGCATCCGAACCCGCATGCTTGTGCGTGTGTATGTGTCTGTGCCTGTGTCTGTGCATGCGCATGTGAATTTGTGTATGTGTGTGTGTGTGCGTGATATGCGAGCGTGTGCGTGGTGTGTGGGTGTGTATATTTGTCTGAGTGTGTGTGTGTGAGCGTGTGTGTGTACTCTGTGTGTGTGTATGTGCGTGATGTGCGAGCGTGTGCGTGGTGTGTGTGTGTGTGTGGGGGGGGAGGGAACGTCTCCCGGTAGCAGAGCGGCTCTGTCCATGTTGTGCTGTGCAAACAGAACTGCACGCTCGGAGATGCGTCCACTGACTCAGCACATACGTACAAGGTATAACTTTACTTCCTGGAGCCAAATAATTAGTGACGATGCTCAGTTTCCTATTGAGGAGATAGTGTATAAGGTCCTTTCCTGTTTTGGCTCGTGTCTATTATAATGTTTATCATAGCCTATGTTATTCAAAGTGTATTAATTTGGAATGTTCTTATTCTTACCACGATATATGATTAGGAAATCGTGTGTAAAAATGTCATTTGTCAAACTGTAGTAATATTACTATTCAGAAATGTAATGGTTTCCTGCTTTCATCATGGATAAAATATAGATGCATTGATCAATCCTTCAATATTTCTCTTCTTTTGTGGACCATAATTGTTTGCTAATAACTTATGTGCTTTTTTTCATGTTAATGTCTATTGTTGCCTGAAATCTTGTATGTGTAACTGGATATTGTGGCCAATAAATACTGTGTGTGTGTGTGTGTGTGTGTGTGTGTGTGATGAGCATCGTGTGGTGTGTTTTGTCGTGCGTGTGATGTGATGGTGTTCTCGCTGGTTTCGGTTGTGTGTAATGTGATGTGCTTTGGTGTGTAGTATATTTTTGTGCAGTGTATTTTGTGTGTGATGTGCTTTGCACGGTATCTATGGTGTACCGTGTTTTGTGTAATACTATGTACTGTGTTGTGTAGTATAGATTATATTGTGGTACCGTGTTGGGTGTATGCTGTATACTGTATTGTGTAGCAAGATGTAATGTGGTGTACTGCATGGTCGGATTTGCCGAATGGAGGGTGATATATTAAATTGTCAATATCGTTTTCTTGCCTAGTAAATATGAGACCTAGAATTGAGGGCACATCGAGTCCTCTTTTTCTGGTGCTTTCCCTTACATGTTGCGTTAGGAAAAACTCTTGCACAAGATCCAAGAGCTTTTGGTCCCAACAGCTCTCTTGGCTTATTATATCTAGAGTATTCCAATTTATATTTGTATTAAAATCTCCAGTTAGTATAATTCTTTTCGATTTCTCTTCCATTATATGTAGTATGCTCTTAAACTCTGAATTGTACTCTCTGCCAGGTCCTCATATTCGTCTCTTTCCCATGTGTTTGATCTGGGTGGCATGTACAAATTGGCTACAATGACTTTCCCATCAGATGTATTTCCCTCTACTGCAATCAGTTTTACTTGTGAGGGTATATCTAATTCTATTTCTTTGACTTTTAGATTTTTCTTAGTTAATATTATACTTCCTCCTTTTTTTAAATTCCTATTTCTTCTCCATATATTATATTCTTCTAAGTTTAGGATGTCATTTGATATCTTTGGTGTTAATTTTGTTTCAGTTAAGCATATTATATGTGGTTCATTTTCTCTGACAATCATTCATCTCTAATAATTTAGATACCATTCCATCTACATTTGAGTACATCAACTTAATCATCTTGTTTATATACTTGTCATGATTTGGTTCTGCTACCTTCCTCCTTTTTATTCCTTCCTGTTTATGTACCACTTTCGTACCTGCAATCCAATTACTTTGTAAAAAAAAAAAATGTGTTCTTCTCCTCCTCTGATCTTCCCTCATTTTTGTTTTTGCTTCCTCCCTCTTCTCTTTCAGTAATTCCAGTTCCTCTTGTGTTTGGCATCTTTTTATCCATACATTTTTGAACTCCTATTTTTCCATAAGATTCTTTGCATTTTTTAGTATCTCCTCCACGGTGTTTACACTCTGGGAGGTTACCTTTAGGGGTCCTGACTTGCTTTTCTCGTATTTCCCTAACCTTTTGTGTTCCTCTATGTCTTTACTACAGATTTCCTCTGATACTTCTTTCAATTTGCCCATTATATTTGCAATCTCCTTTTTGTCTCTTGAGATCTTGTTTTTTACTTCTTCCTCTTCTATACCAGTGATAATTATAGATTCGTTAATATCTACTGAATCTCTGACCAACTTAGGATTGTTTTGGATTATTCTTTTCACTTCCTTTTTAATGTTTTTTTTCTTCCACCCTTGTTTCCAAGTCTTTCTTTACTTTCACCATTTCAGCATAAGTGGTTTCCACATCAATTTTGTAGCTTTGCACAGCTTCATTCACCTGTGTTATCTTCTCCTCAATATCACTGCTCTGATCTATCAGACTGCTTACTTGCCTAATTGTCTCTATCATTTTTGAACTCTTCCATAATACTCTCGTGGTTGACTACTGTACTTGCCATTTCACTAATTTTCCTCCTAAATGTACCGATTTCAACTGTTAGCTCATCTATGGTTGTGTCTTTCTTGTTGACTTCCTTTCCTAATTTTTCTATTTCTTCCTTTTGCAAGTGCATCTGTTTCTTGATTTCATCAATCTCATTTTGAAAAACCGTCTCTAACCTGTGTACTCGTTCGACCAGTTTGTTGTGAGTCTCCATTTCAACCAGTTCTTGGTAGAAATCATCATCCTGCTTTCTACCTTTATCCCTTTTCTTTTCCAAATTTGCTTTACTAAATTTGGCTATGTGGTCATTTTGCAGTACTAAAAGCATAGTTAGTACTTACATTCCCTGAGGCAGATTGTAGTCTAAACAACGATCAGCTGATTGTGTGCATTCTTGCGCTGTTTGTTTACTTTTCTGTTTGACCAAGTCTTCCTTAAAACTTCTTCTTTTTTATATTAGAACACCATTTAGTCTAACCTTGTACAGAGCTTGACTCATATAAAGATACTTATTTAGGTAATGCCGCTGGCCAAGTTGGCCAGGTATAGAGGGGTGTCGATGTCCGTCTGCTCTCTCTTGGTGTGTGTGTGTGTAGCCTCTGTGGCACAGTGGTAAAGTGTGCGTTTTTGTACACTGGAGAGCGAGGGTTCGCGCCCCGCTAGGGTAATAAACTTTGGAAGCGTTCTCTCGGCCATGTACTGCTTTGGTGGACACAAGGGGTGCTGTGGTTGAACCAATATCACATACTGTAAAGTATGTTTGCATCCAGGTGGCATGCGTGGGTCAATACACTTGGTTCACAGACTCCACACACTAAAGCCACTACAACACAACAGTTACACTAACAAACACTTCTCACCCTATATACAATCTCTACCAGACAGCCTAAGCCACTTGGTAGAGATACATAGACTGTATCGTCCCTACTTCGGTCGGGATAGCCCGGTCCTGCAGTGGATACTCAAACAGCTCATGATGATGATATATATATATATATATATACGTTACATGGATGCACATATGTGGAAAGTTTTTGATGCTCCAGCTGGCAATCGAAACTGAGACCTCTAAAATGAAGTTAGGCACAGTTATCACTACACCATGGCGTGATAAATACCAAGGAACCTGGACTCTATGGAGAACCAGGTAAATCCTTAATTGGAGGATATTTTTCAGTCTCAACTCATACGATGATCCTTCATACACATTAGGATTTTTGCTAACACACACACACACACACACACACACACACACACACACACACACACACACACACACACACACACACACACACACACACACACACACACACACACACACACACACACACACACACACACACACACACACAAACACACAGTTTGTTTGTTTTTTTGTCCTTCAGTCATACTGGAGACTCACATAACCTACAGTTCGGACACAAGCTATGTGATGTTGACCTCTGAGGTCATTTGAGATCACTTGTCAGAGGGCATTTGAGGTCACTGGTAATATAAGCTCAAATGGCTGGACCCAGCAGCCCATTTTTTAGAATGGAGACTCACATGACGTGCAGTTCGGACACAGGTTATGTGAGGTTGACCTCTGATGTCATTTGAGGTCACCTGTCGAAGGTCTCATGAAGTCACTGGTAATGCACTCTAGAACGACTGGATCCAGGAGCCCAATATTTGGAATGGAGATTCCCATGACCTCCAGTTCAGACTTAGGGTATGCGAGGTTCTCCTACGAGGTCATATGACATCACCAGTAGGAGGTCATTTGAGGACCCTGGTAACAATAAACAAGTCCACACAAATACTGTGCAGTAGTTTCCAAAGTTGAAATAGAACCTCTTTTAATTGCTTTTTAAAAGGATAAGAGGTACCTGGTCTTTCTGGAGTAGAAAGCAAGACTGAACTAGAACAAATACTATTAGAGAGCTTGCCTTTTTGGCCCGGGCAATGCCGGGTACCCCTTATAGTGTGTGTACATATATATATATATATATATATATATATATATATATATATATATATATATATATATATATTACGGCAACAGCAAGGCACACATGTAGGCATAACACAACACCGTACTGTATGTAACAATATAGCTATAGGTAACAATATGTAAAACAGGTAGTTATGTCTGAGTTCTCCAGGAAGAGTTACAGAACACCCTCTTACCTAGACTAACCAGGAATGTCAATTCACATAATGTATATTCACAGCCTTTGTTGTCCCAGATCATCAAGAATCCTTAACCATACGATGTATCTCAAACTTCCTCATAGTCCTGACGACCAAGAATTTCATGACATTCAAACACGTGGAGTAACCAGCCCTAGCCAGTTAGTTCACATGATAGCAAATTTACCGGACATACACATCCTCCTCATCTGTACATAATGTCGTAGAGTTTCCCTTCAGATCAGAGAAAGGGGAGAGAAGGGCTAGAGAGAGGATCTGACGTTAGGGTCATGCTCTGCTAAACTGTAACTCACTTTTTATAACTGTGTTCAATAAACTTTGTACCCCAAGAGTGCTGTAACTCACCTTGTTGACACTACGTCTCACTAGTTTATTCTGGTTGAGCTTAACAATCCATAATCGATTGCCCTATCTCCCTGCAAGTACTTAAGACCATGCTATCGAGATTGGTGAACAGTGGTAAAAACGAACCAACTACGGTAAACTACGAATGGTGGCGAGCGGCGAAAACGAACCAATCAAGTAGACTACGAGAAACTACGCTTTATGAGTTTATACATCAGTATCTACCTCACTACGTTCACTGAGAGTGGCGGCGAGCTGTAAACGAAGCTGATTAATGTCTCAATCACAGCAATCTACGACTACGCTGAATTTGGCGACTTCACGCAATCAAACAAAAGACAAACAAGCAAAGCAGAGAGCGAGAGCTGGCATCGCATCAACACAGCTTAACTTCGTCACCTAATCGTTCCCAAACCACAACTCTATGATTACGAGAAACAAGTGCAGTGACAAATTACGTCTATCAACAACTCTACAAGCCTGCAAGTTAATCTTAACAAGTAAAGAAAATCAAACGTACAAGAAGAAACAACGAAAGTGAGGGAAGTGTCACCTGAGTACAGGACAACAGCTGAATTTCCCCCACCTATTCCACCTTCTCCACAACGACCCCCACCATCTCCTTCCCACACCACCACTACCACAGTCAGACAGCAGGTCAGCATTGTCATCATTTGCTAAGGTCGTCATAACCCGTCAATCAGTCCGAGTGCCTGACAACACCTGTCTGCCATCCTGCACCCGCCCACCTGCCAGCCTGTCTGCCTACCCTAGCAACGACGCTGAGTGCTGATTCTGTCATACCAGGACCTGACCTACCTCAACCAAACCCAAAGTGACGTGTGTGACATCTGACCTCCACCACAAGGAATAGGAGAGCGAGTGTCTTGACCCCAGATGTAATCAACAATCAACAAACACCACAACTGTATCTACACTGCTGTTCTAGTGAGTTGATTTATTCTAACCAAGGTTGTATTAGTTAACACCACCCTTTACATAACTGTTCATAAAATACTATCACTTAGTTAACGAAACAAACAATTATATATATATATATATATATATATATATATATATATATATATATATATATATATATATATATATATATATATATATATATATATATCATAAATATTACAAACTACACAGTGAGACACAATTACACAATTTACACTTACATATGTGTTTTATAATTTTAATTTCATAAGTAATCAAGAGAAAAGTAAAATATGATTCATTGTGTAATCCCCTTAAGCTATGTAAAGTTCCACAATTAGTGACCAAAGGATCAACATTAACAAATATCCTGACACAAACACCAGAAAACGATCTACAAAATATAAATTCCGAAACACCATCAGAAACACAAGAACGAGCGGAAATCCAGACTCGAACAGCAAACAGATGTAATTTATGCTGAAGTAAATGATGACACTTGGTCAGAAATTTCAGATGTAGATAGTGAACTTTATAAAAATTTATTTCCAGTTTACTGTAACTTAGACCACAGAGTATTAAGGCCAGGGAAAAAATATAAATTGTCTGTAAATGACAACTGGAAGAAAAACAAGGTAAAGATGGCTAATGCAGATGCAGCAAGCACTAGTGCAGTACCTTCTTCACAAAATCCCAGTAATTCTCCACTTCCAGTGTATATTTGTCATGAAGACAATGAACTACCAAAATTCTCTGGTACAGAAAAAGATACGATCGACATAAGCACATTTATGGAAATATGTCAACAGTACTTCATTAGGAGACACATTACAGATAAGAAAGAAAAAAACAGCTGTTTTTTCAGCTAGAATAAATCAAGAACGGTGCCCAGCTGACAATTTCCTCAGGCCAGACAAGCTGTTGAGAGCTTCAACATCTGAAAAGTTTAAGACAGAATTCCTTAGGAAATTCTCTAGAGGCAAGAATTTTCTTGGTGATATAATCCCAATTACACAAAATTGTAGACCTACTTAGGCAAATACACTCAGGCTCAGATCTAGGGGAAATTGCAGCAGAAATTTCCACCATTAAGAAGACCCTTTCGTCTAGCCTAGGAAACTCAGACTGAGTCACAGAGGGTGGTAATATATCACCGGTGTATGTCGCCACCATCATTGGCTACATATCAGCCCTATGCCAATTTCCTGACAGGATATTAAAAATTTCAAAAACCATCCCATATAATCCAGGGATGAGTTTACTTGATTTCATTTATGAGGTGGAAATAAACTGCAGTAAAGCTGGCGTGACTGACACATCACAGGCAAACAGGACAGGGATCAACGTGTCAGAAATCGTAGCAAGGATAAGTCAAGTCCTGGCAAGGACCAGAGACAATGTCGACCAATTCAGACACAACCACACAGTCAGGTTAGCTCAAGGACTCGTTCCCGCACACCAGGTAACAGGGCGGTACAAAAGCCTGGCCAAAGTCCCAGTATACATCGATCGGCACAAAGACATGCAAATAGAAGCTCACCTCATAGATCGACCTCAAGTAACACTCTGTTACTATTGTGCAAAGCCTGGTCACACAAAATCGGAGTGTTACTTTAAACGAGAAGATATGCAAAAGGCAAAAGGTTTCGAGGCATTTTGCAGATATCATTGGTCCTCCGGTCATTGGACCTCAGACTGTAGAACGATAGAAAAATAATTATCCATTTAAGATTGTACCAGCACAAAAGACGACGATACATAAAACACCCAAATAAACAAATAGTCAACATAGGAAGTCTCTTTGGAAATGAATGCATTTTGGTCTCTGCTTTATGTGAGGAGAAGGGATTTCATTATTTTTGGATTCTGGCTCACCAGTGAATTTAATAATGCAAGATGAGTTAGCAAGAATTTTAGAAATAGAAGAAAAGTGACGTTTTTGGAACACTCAGACTTAAATTTATACACAGTGGATGGTAAAGAAATACCAGTTATTGGTATGATTGAGTTAAACATGAATATCACAGAGACCACTAAATCATTCACTACCACCTTCTATGGAGTAGAAAAATTATCAATTACAGGAGATGTGTTGCTTGGGCTAAACACAATGAGAACACAATACATAATACTGATGCCACATTTCAATGGAATTCATTATGACAGCGACTTCATGGAGAAAATTTCATCTCCTGATAATACAACCAGCAATTATAGGAAAACTAGCGTCACAAGAGCGATTACACATAAAACCAAAATGAGGGAGTCCGACGTACAACTTCTCAAAGAAAATGGGCGCGTAGACCAGCTGTCACAGCCCAAACTCCACTCCTCACTCATTCACTCACAGTGCAACTGTGACTCACCCACTTACCCAGCCAGCATTAATTATGATATAGATTTACCACCAAAATCATTCATGCAAGTTACGATTAAGAGTAAATTGAAAAATTGTAATGTCATTGCATCAGAAGAGACGGTTAGAATAAATGGCTTTTTGATAGACAGCGCCCTGTGCTGGATGAATGACAAGGGTGAGACGAATGTCATTTTCGCTAACACCATGATTGGAGATATGAAGAAAGGAACCTGTATTTGTAGGGTAGAAATTTGCCCAGCTCCGATACGCGAAGTGACAGTAGCAGGGGCGCCGAGCAGAGTAAACTCGTCAGACAGAGTGCATAAAGGAGAATTTGACTCACTCAGGTGAGTTCAACGTAGAAAACGATCTCTTAGATCTATTAGTGAAACACAAACGAACGATAGCATTACCTGGAGAACAATTAGGGTGTACTAACCTGATTACACTCAAGATTAACGTACATCTGGACACACAGCCAATATATACAGTATATACCGGCTTATAGGGTCGCGCATTCACGACGCACCCTGGCAAATCAGTATGTTGAGGAAATGTTAAAACTAGGTATTATTGAACCATCTGTCTCCCCGTGGAATGCCCCATTATTTTTCGTGCCCAAACGAAAAGGAGAAATGCGTGCGGTAGTAGATTACTGTAAATTAAATCAGCACACAATCCCTGACTGGTTTCCTATGCCATTGTTAAGTGACGTCTTGCAAAATATTGTACCAGAAATTAACGTATTTTTCCACCATCGATTTGCTCAGTGACTATTATCAAATTAGCCTCGAGCAAGAATCACGCAAATTGACTGCTTTCTCCATGAGTACATGGCACTACCAATACAAACGAATGCCTATGGGATTGAAGACAGCAACAGGCACTTTCCAGAGACTGATGAATTACGTATTGTCTGGAATGCTGGGAAAAGGAATATTTGTCTATCTAGATGACATTATTATAGCTACACCAACTACAGATAAACATTTACAGAAACTAGACCAGCTCCTACAAAAGCTTGCTGATGCTGGCTTAAAAATTAAGCTGTCTAAATGTAAACTTCGCTTTAAGGAAATAAAATTCTTAGTCCACAGCCTAGATGCCCAAGGTTTTCACACGTCTGAGGACAAAATACAGGCGGTGAGGAATTTCCCAGAACCAACAAAAATAGACGTTGTACGACAAGTTGGGGGGCTAGCGGGATATTACCGCTCCTTTATTAACCAATTCTCTCATATAGCACAACCGCTATTCATTCCATTAAAAAAGGATGCTGTATTCCAGTGGACAGAGGAACAAAAACTAGCATTTCATGAAATAAAAGATAAACTTACATGTGCCCCGTCCTTGGCCCATCCTAACTTCACAAAACCATTCATAATTTTTTTTTTTTTTTTTTTTTTTTTTTGCACAGATGCCTCCCTCAGAGGTTTAGGTGCTGTATTAATGCAAGAGGATAAACGAGGCAAATATCAAACCATTGCTTTTGCCAGTAGACAAATATATGGAGCAGAGAAAAATTACTGTACAACAGACTTAGCAGCCCTAGCAGTAGTATTTGCTCTACAGAAATTTCGTGACCTCGTGTACGGATACGATATTCACCTATACACAGACCACAAGCCTCTCATGGGCATGTCCCAAGAAAAACTCCTCTCTGGGAGGAGAGCACGATGGAAATGTAATGTCCAGAATTACAATGTAATCATTCACTACATAAAAGGTAAGGTAAATTTAGCGGCGGATGCCTTATCACGAAATCCGTTAGCCAATATATGTCCATGGGAATCACTCACCAACAATGATGAAAAGATCCCCACAAATCAAGAAATTTCACAGGCACAAAGACAGGACCCAGTATGGTCTAATGTAATATATCATCTCAAGTCAGGCGATAATGTACCATTACCCAAATTACATTTACCACTTAACCCCCCCCCTCCCGACGTTTTCTGGGCAGTGGTACGCCCCAGTCCCGACATTTTTGGACCTTTTTATTTGGGGGGGGGGCCTCAAACATCCGCTTTTGGTGAGAAACATCGAAAATTCATAGAGAAATCGCTCACCTGAGGTTTAAAATACTCGATCCAGGTAGGAGTACCTCCTTACCTTACAGGGTTTTCTATCAGGCTGGCTGCAAAGAAAACGAGTTCTATGGGAGGATAACTTGTCCACACCATTCATAAACGGTATTTATTTGGTACGAATTTATATGTAGTATGAGAGTGTATTGGTTTTCAAATGGTAATATAGGCATTATAAGCATTGTTTCATCACTATTCCTGACCTTTTTTTGCCACATTACCTGATCATCATTTCTGACTGTTTCTTCCTCTAATGTTTGTCCTCCACATTGTCATCGACTGGGGAATCACTCTGGCCCTGAATTTCGTACCATGGCATGACATGGCTTTACTGGCCAGGTCACTGATAACAGGTGAATTGCTGAGAAAAGGGCATGCAGGGGGGGGGAGGAGGTTATGCTGGGTAAGGCGTTGTCCCTGCCTGGCATCTTGTAGAGGAAGGTGTCCCGTGTATACGTGCCAAAAATCACTCGCGAAAATTGAAAATTGTGCAAATTAAATTGAAAATTGTGCAAATTAGGGAACTTGCAATGTTGCCGCGTTAATTTACGTCTCCGGGATATGAGTGCACATCATGTGAGGACGTGAATTCACGTCTCTGGGACGGGGCGGGACAATTCACAATGGTAAACAATGCCTTATATAGGGTAAATCCAGGACAAACAAATCATAGAAAAAATATTAGGCAGTTAGTAGTGGTAGTAGTAGCTGTTCCCCAGGCAGTCTGGCCGAACAGCCCCAAGTCCCTTAGGAAGGCCATAGCCGAGACCGGGCTTTCCCACAGAGCTCTCAAAGAATGTATGTTGTGTTGTTGGCATAGGTGATTGTGTGGAATGCAGTCTTCCATAATGTGCTTCATAGTATGGGGTGCTGTGTTGCATCCTGGACAGTCATCAGCGACGGAGTCATCCAGCCTCTTCTGGTAGCCTAAGAGGGCTGGATGGTGCCCACATCTCAGCCTGGCCAGGTGGACCCTGTCCTCACGGGGAAGATAGGATTCAGAAGGGTGGATGTCAGGAGGCAGTGCATGCAACTGTGTGTAGTCTTTAAGTGACTGAATGGAGCAGCGAGTGATCTGAGTGTGGATGTGCTTCTGGAAGCTGGTCTGAGGTGGGCGAGGGGGGAGAGATGACAGTATTTGTGTATGATATCGTGTGCTGGGTGTTGTTTTAATATTCCTTGGTGTGGGTGGATGTACCGCCATGTACTGTAGTGGATGTTGTGGGTTTGTGGAGGCTGCAGCAAGGAACTGGGTGCCTCCCATGTCTAGGTGATCTTTGACTTTGAGGACTTTGGTTTCTTGATGTAGGTGGTCTGTGGGTGTAGTAGCTGTGCAGCCTGTGATTATTTCTAGGGCCTTGTTCTGTATGGTCTGTAGAGTGTTGTAGTGTGTTTTGGTGAGGTTAGAAACCCAGGCAGGGCTTGCATAATTCATCACTGAACGTATGTATTGTTTGAATACTGTGGTGGTGGTTTCTTTGCTGAGTCTGAATGTTGTATGGGCAAGTGACCTCAAAGCATTGAGGATTTGTGTTATTTTATTTTTAGTGTTTGTGATGTGTTGTTTAAATGACATTGATGTATTGTATGTTACATCAAGGATTTTGGGTGAGTGTGTGTGTGGTAAGGGAGTGTTGTTTATGGTGAGGTGTGGGATGTGACTGTGTTCTGCTGTCCAGTTTGTGAGAAGGGTCACTGTAGATTTGGCTGGGACTATTTTGAGCCTGTTTGTGGTGAACCATTCGTGTAGTGTGTTGAGGTAAGGTTGAATGATGTGTGCAGCTGTGTTTGCGTTTTGGTGTGTACATGTAAGTGTTATATCATCTGCATAAGATTCTATGTGTATCTGTGGTGTGTGGGGTGTGGGTACATCGTGCATGTATTAGGTTAAAGAGTGTAGGGGACAAAACAGATCCTTGGGGGACGCCGTTTGTGAAGTTTCTGATGTTAGAAGACTGAGCGGCAAATGTTACGTGTGCACATCTGCCTGCTAAATAGTTTGCCAGCCATCTTTTTGTGTTATTGTGCATGTTTGTGTTGAGTATTTTGTTTGTGAGGTTGTGGCGGGGAATGGCATCAAAACCTTTGCTAATGTCTAGTGTGACTAGGAGTGTTCTGTGTGGTGGCCTAGCTGAATTTATGCCATCGAAAACTCTCTGTGTAAGGTCTGTAAGAAGGGTGTTTGTGGAGTGTAGTGGCCTGAAGCCATGTTGTGACTGGGCTAGGGGAATGTGAGGTGTGACTAGTTGTAGTATCAGTCGTTCAGTGACTTTAGAGGAGAGTGATGGGACGATGTGAGGAGGGTAATGTGGGGTCTTTGTTGGGTTTAGGGATGGTGATGATATTGCCATGCTTCCAGATGTTGGGTATTATGTTGTTTGAGTAGCTGTAGTTTGATATGTTGGTGAGTGCTTGTATGCCTTGTGGTCCTAGGTGTTTAAGGTGAATATTGCTTATGTTGTCTGGTCCATAGGCAGATGAGTGCTTGAGGTTGTTAATGATGTGCTTCGTCTGGTTGTAAGTGAAAGGTGCATAGTCTGGGTCTGTGGGAACTGTCTCTTACGTCTGATGATACGTCGGTCTTCTGGATGGGGGGTTAGATGGCTGACTCGTGAAAAGTGATTGATGAGAGTGTTTGCTTGTTGTTTGTTTGAGGGTATGGTGTCTGTTGTTGTAATGGCAGCGTGTGATTGTGTGGTGTTGCTGTTGGAAAGTGTGATGCTGTTTAGTGTTTTGTAGAGTTTGCTGATGTTTGTTTTGTTGTCAAGTGTTTGGAGGTAATTTTTCCAGTTTAGTGTTTGCTGTTCTGATATTTTATTGTTTATCTGAGAGTTGAGATCTTGCATTTGTTGTATGGTGTCTTGTGTATGGGGTGTTGGGGAGTGTCGCAGTGTTTCCCTTTGTCTGATGAGGCCTTGAATTTCTGGTGTGAAGTTGGGGTTGTGTCTCTTTCTGTTGCCTCTAGGGATGTGTCTTTTGTCTGCATTTTGTGTAATTGTATTGAAAGTGTGCACAGCGGTGTTGATGTTTGTGATGGGTGTGCTGTTTACTGTTTCGAAATGTTGTTCTGTTTCAGTTACAAAGGCCTCCCAGTTGGCTCTCTTATAATTAATGTATGTGTGTCTGTGGCCAGCTGGGGTGATTCTGGTTTTGGTAGTGATGATGATTGGGAGGTGATCCGAACCTAGGGTTTTGACCACTCTCCATGATGTAGTGGGGGCGAGGTTTGGGGAGCAGAAGGTGATGTCTGTAGATGATGGGAGGAAGAGGGCTTGGTGTGGGATATTAGTATGTTGGTCTAGACTGTTTAGTATGAAAAGATGGTCTGTCTGGGATTGTAGTACCAGCCCTCTGTCTGTGTCAGGGTTGTTGACATGCCAGGCCGACGACTTGGCGTTGAAATCACCACCCAGGATGATGTTGGATATGTTAGTGATGTGGTGTATCTGTGGTGAGTAATTGTTTGGTACTGTGGGCGACGATTGGGGGGGAATGTATGTGTTAGCGATTGTTATGTGTGATTTGTTACCAGTGCGTATTTTGATTGATTGTATTTCTGTTGTGGTGTCATGTGGTGGGAGAAGTGACTTTGTGTGTGCACTGGTATCTGCAAAGTTGATGGATTTGTGTACCAGGGTGATGAGTCCACCGCCACCGCCGGCTGCCCGGTCCTGTCGAATGGTGGTGAAGTTATGAAATGTTGGTGTTTTCTGTGCTCTGTGTAGTTTTGTTTCTTGTAAGATGGCAATGTGTATGTTCTGTTGTTTGATGAATTGTGTGAGTTCTTGTTTTTTGGTGTCTGTGCCATCTATGTTTAATTGAAGGATGTTTATGTTGTGTGTGCGATGTGTGTTGGCTGCTGCAGCACGGGGTGGAGGTGGTGTGGGTGGAGGGGAAGGGGTAGGAGGAGGTTGTGATGGAGGTATGGGTTGAGGTTGATTAGGATGGGTTGGAATGGGAGGAGTTGGGGGACTAGATGGTGTGGGAAGGATCGGTGGGTTTGGCTGTGGAAGTGTGAAGGAAGTAGGAGTAGGATTGGAAGGGGGGTTGGTGGGTGGGGGGAAGGAGTATAAGGAGCAGGTCCAGGTGTTTGTGTAATGTTTTTTGGATGCAAGTATTGTGCAGGTGTAATGGGTCCAGTTCTTGCAAGAGTTGACTGAACTGAACCCTATGTCTGTCGGCTCAACGTGACAGGTTTTGAGCACGTTGGACATATGTATTTGTTGGTGGGTCCTGGATTGCTCTCAATGTCCCCGGGTAGAGGTTGTCGAGAAATGACAGCCGGGGAGTCATTTCTCGGTGTAGAAAAACGGTGTTGTTGTGTGTGTTGTGTTGGAGATGTGGTACTTGCCTGGGCGACCGAAGCCACTCTCAGGTACTCGAGCCCCGTGAGGGGCCGGGGGGGGTTTGTGGTGGTTTGGCCCCCATGCTGTCCTCCTCTTCTCTTTGACAGCCTCTGGGGGGTGGACCCACGACGAAGACGCCACCGCTCCAGGTCCTTAGGCAGTTAGTTATTCCTAGTACAATGATACCTCACATTTTAAGGGTAATACACGATAGTCCACATGTAGGGCATCCTGGCAAGGACAGGACAGACAGGTCCAGATGTCATATTATTGGCCAACGTTATGCAAAGACACACATATAATAACATAGACAGATGCGAGTCATGTGTGAAACATAAAGGTTACACAATATCAGCTGCACCTATAGGACAATATCATGTACCTAGACAACGGTGGGACACTGTCGCGGTTGATTTACTTAAATTACCCTTAACAACCAATCACAATCAACATCTTTTGTTGCAACTGATCACTTCTCACAATTTGTGATCTTGGTTCCAATTAAGGATAAAACAGCAGAAACAGTCACACAGGTATTCATTGATAGTGTGATCTGTAGGTTCACCATACCAAAGGTGCTAATAAGCGACAATGGAGGTGAATTTAACTCTGAAATTTTACAAGAAATATGTAAACAATACAATATAAAGAAAGTTAATATCTTGGCCTACCATCCAGCGTCCAGTGGACTGGTGGAAAGGCAGAATGAAAAAATATTGGATATACTACGGCACATTCTCAATGAAAATCACGCAACCTGGGATGATTGGATCCCCAGTGTTGAAGCATCACTCAATTGTGTAATTAATAAATCAATAGGAGATACACCTCATTTCATCATTTATGGGTCAGACAAACGTCTCCCTTATGAGATGTCAGAGGGCGAGCAAAATTCCCGTTTATAGTTATGACGATTATCCAAAACTTCGCTTACGTGAATTTCAAGAAATACACACAAAGGTAACGAAACAGTAAGCGATGTCCAAGGAAGAAATGACAGAATCATTTAATAAGACAGCTAAAAAATCAAATATCAGCATTAGAAAAAACAAACTGCATACCAAACAGACAAACATAGGTGCAACCAATACAGCTCTCACCATAACAAGCCATTTACCTGACTTAGGAATCGATTTAGACTCCTTTAATGAGGAATTTGTCTTGGAAAGATCATATTACATCTCTTTTAAAATCTGCTTCTAAGAGATATGGTGTGCTAAGCCAACTCCGTTCCTTCTTTACCTCTGCAAATTGTTGACTATATACATGGGTCTTATCCGCCCCTGTGTGAAGCACAACTCTTATGTGTGGGGAGGTTTCCCACATACAGCTCTTCTCAATAGGGTGGAGTCAAAGACTTTTTGTCTCATTAACTCTCCTCCTCTAACTGGCTCCCTTCAACTTCTGTCTCTTCGCCACACTATTGCATCTTTATCTCTTTTCTATCGCTGCTTCAATGATCACTGCTCCTCTGAACTGTCCACATGCATTCCTCCACCTCTACGACGGGCGCGTAGCACCCGTCTAGCAGCAAACTCTCATGCCTTTTCTGTCCAACTCTCTAATGCAAGAGTTAACCGTTACTCCGAGTCCTTCATTATGCAACAGGTGAACTCTGGAACTGTCTCCCTCTGTCTGTATTTCCTGCTTCCTATGATTTCCAGTCTTTCAATCGCAGTGTGTCCAGGCATCTCGAAATGATTGGATCTTGAATTTGGCTCTCTCTGGTATTCTGTTTTTCTCTTGGAGGGAACAGTTATTGTAGGCTCGTGGCCTTTGGTTCCTTCTTCGTCACATTTAAAAAAAAAAAAAAAGATTAAACAGGGAAAGATATCTGTATTATTCATCATCACTATTATGACCCTTAGCATAACTTGCTAACAACAGTGGATTAGATCTCTAATACAGTTGTTCCTTCAGTAGGTAAAGATGAGGCGAATAATTCCATGGATCATGTTCCTGTTGATATCAAGAGGATCACCTCACTTAAATCCTCAACATGGAGTCCGACAAGGATGCTTGATAGCCCCAACAGCAATAGTACAGGACATAATAAGTACCAAAGTTAGTTTGGACGTACTGCAAGAGGTACCAGTAATGGTAAAGAAAATATCAGGACCAATTAGAACTCTGGAAGCAGTATTAAAATATCCTTCTTCACATGATCACCCCACACAGGAAGTAGCTGAATTCTATCTATCTTTCTGTCTATTGCCAGACGCCTCAATCCCGTTTGGGGTGGCCACAAACAAATCGCACAAATCGCCTCCAAGTCGCCCTGTCCCCTGCCATTTCACTGCCCTGCTCCCAACTCACACGCCCCTCTCTCATATACCTCTCCACCCCATCCCTTCATCTCATCCTCGGCCTCCCCCTCCCTCTTCCCCCCTCCACCTCACTCACATACACTCTCTTCGTCAGTCTTTCACCCTCCATCCTCTCCTGAATTAATTAAATTAACTGACTGGAAGCTAGAACAAGCTACGCACATAATGATCACCATGATCCAGGATATCCCATCAGCTGGGAGTAACACACTTCAGACAAGAAACGAGATCACAGATACACGTAACAGACGCGGTTTGTTCGACCTACGTGGAGCAATTTTAGGCAACATTTTTGGACTAGCTACAGAATATGATCTAGAGGAAATAAATAACAAGTTTAACAAAATAGCACAAATTCTCTCATACCAACATAAGTTAGTAGATACTCAGAACACCTTAATGCTGACGGTTGTAAAGAACATAAGGAAGGCAGAAGCATCAACTCTAGGAATTGCGGAGAAAGTAAATGCACTTGAAGGTAACAATACACTATTCTAACACCTCTCTATCATCGTAGAACATATTGCAGTAATAATACTACAGTTAGACAATGCTAGAGCTCAGTATTAGGCCTTCATGAAAGGAATTGCTAATGCTGGTAATGCAAAGATCACCATTAATATACTACCCATTCACAACCTCCAACAAATAATTAGTGAAGGCTTACATAAGCTTGGATTGAAACCTTTGTTTGAGGAAAGAAGTCTGACGTTATATTATCCATATTTGGAAGAAACACTCACAACATCAATAGTAGTTCATGTACCATTCATAACGGGTGATTTTTTTCACAGAAAGATGACTCATTAGTCACCATCAACATCAGAACAGAAGTCATCATGGTCTCCAAGAAACAGGATGCTGTCACTTTCACTAGTGAAATAACAACTGAACACAAATGTCACACATCATTTCATGCATTTCACCTTTGTCCTCCGTACATCTTAACGTTTCAGCCAGCTGTGACAGTCCCTTGTGAAAAGGCCATCATAAAAAATCATGACATCCTTCATCTTGCAACTTCACATTTGCTCCAGATAAACCCATCAATCATCAACGCAAGGGACATTCACAGTTCTTCTACTTCACTCAAAATACATCAGTTTTTGTGACTTGCCAGACACACCTCCAGCCCATACATCAGCATCTGGTTTATACTTCTCACCAGATTACTGTGCAGTCCTGACACCTACACTATCCACCTTGCCCACTAAAAACCATTATGACATTCTTAACCACACACACAAATACTTCCAGCCATTGCCTAGGATGAACTTAAATGTAAGTGCACACATGAAGCTGACCTCACCCAAGTATGAAACTATGCAATTAACCCACCCCATCCCGGAAAATTTTTCACCAACGACCTCACCCCCCATCCGGGCAGATTTTCGGAACATCGAAAATTCAGAGAGGAAGTGCTCAGTTGAGTTCAGAAATACGGTAGAAATAACAGTACCATCACCTAGGTACCGTGTTCTCTCAGGCCAGGCTCCAGAGAAAACATTTTCTAAGGGAGAGGTAACTATTTTAAACCATTCATAGTTGGTTAGATATTTAATTATTTGGTACGAATTTATATATAGTACAAGAGTATATTGGTTTTCAGACAGTAATATAGGCAATATAAGCATTGTTCACTCACCAAACACATCAACATATGGCACCTTCTTTTACAACGTTACGGCCTCATCACATCTTCTTTCTTCCTCTGGCCTGATCCTTCCTTTGTCCTCCACCTCAGGAATCACTTTCGCCTTGAATTTCTTCATTGGAGAGATAGTGGTGCGATATGCCTTTACTGGCCAGGTCACTGCTAACAGGTGAGTTGCCAAGAAAATGGCATTGGGGGGGGAGGGGATGTCAGGAGGGGCCAGGCATTATCCACGCCTGGCGTTGGGTAGAGGAAGGTCTCCCACATAGGCCTGCCAAAAATCATCCGTGAAACTTGAAAAATGTGCAAATGATGGACCTCACAATTGCAAAACGTATGGATACATTGTTGGGTATCACTGTGACAAAATGTGGCAACGTATCCATATCTTGTCGGGATGCCTCAGGTTAATAAATCAGACTATAAAACCTTGGGAAGAATACTGTAGGATTATGGTTATTTAACCCATATTATGTATACAGCCCAACTCCAGTCATCTTTGTAATGTTCTCCATCATATTTACTGTATTAATTTTGGCCATGCACAGAATGCAAGCAAGGATTGCTAACTTGGAATCATTGTTTAAGAACTTTTCTGTACAAGTGTGACAAAACTGAGTAAAAATTGTAAATATTGTATATATATTTTATATAAAATAAAAAAATATGGGTTACACATATAATAGGCCTTACTTTGATAGGCCTTACTTTGATTATACTATCATATCTCATTTATACAGAAAGTCCTTCTCGTATACTGTATATTGTATAACTGACTACAGTAGACTTGCCATTGTATCAATTTAAAATTACTATTATAGATGTACAGTTTTGTAACTACATTATCCCAATTATGTAACTTTACAATATTATGTATTTCACTTGATTACAAATTGATTGTAATAGTATGCATTAATATGTTATGACTATTTACTGTCGATCGTATGCCAGTTTCACGTGACCGAGCGATATGTAGGCATAACACAACACAGTACTGTACGTAACAATATAGCTATAGGTAACAATATGTAAAACAGGTAGTTATGTCTGAGTTCTCCAGGAAGAGTTACAGAACACCCTCTTACCTAGACGAACCAGGAATGTCAACTCACATAATGTATATCCACAACCTTTGTTGTCCCAGACCATCAAGAATCCTTAACCATACGATGTATCTCAAACTTCCTCATAGTCCAGATGACCAAGAATTTCATGACATTCAAACATGCGAAGTAACAAGCCCTAGCCAGTTAGTCCATGTGATAAGAAATTTACCAGACATACACATCCTCCACATGTTGTATATAATGTCGGAGAAATTCCCTTCAGATCAGAGAAAGGGGAGAGAAGGGCTAGAGAGAAAGTCCGACGTTAGGGTCACACTCTGCTAAACTGTAACTCACTTTTTATCTTAGTAACCCAAGAGTGCCGTAACTCACCTCGTTGACACTACGTCTCACTACTTTATTTTGGTTGAGCTTAACGATCCATAATTGACTGCTCTATCTCCCTACAAGTACTTAAGACCATGCTGTTGAGACACAAGTTTGGTAACCATCTACACTTGATCATCTCACAGATACCCAATGCCACTACATCGTAGCCAAGAGGCTCAACGAATTCTTGACACTACAGTATATGTACCTAACACCTACAGTCTATCCTCTGCTTCGGACTTCCTTGAAGTCCTAAGTGATGCTCCTCCAGCTGGCGACCACATCATTGTCTCCCTCAATGTCGTAAGTTTCTTTACCAACGTTCCTGTGGATATGCTGATTGGCTTTATACTCGACTGTGAATACCACTGTGAAGACATCTAGCCACTCAACATTCCAGAGAAGGTCTGGAAGACTCTGCTGGTGCTCTGCATGAAAGAAGCCCCATTCACTTGCCCTAGTGAACAGATGTATCAGGAGATCAACATTGTAGTGATGAGTAGCCCTCTCAGAGTCCTGTTAGCTAATTTCTACATGGAGACCATCAAATCGAAACTCCTGGGTATTAGTCACCACTCCCAATACTTCCACTAAGTTGACGAGATCTTTATTAGCATCAAGGACTTCAGGAACTGCATGACCTCAGACAATACTTCATTGCTGCCTCTGGACTTAACTTCACCTGTGAAGAAGTGAACAATGGATGCTTCCCCTTCCTGGACATATACAACACCGAACACAACATAAGGCTCAAGACTACAGTTTTCACCAAGCCCACGAACTATGGACTCTGCCTGAATGGAGATAGTGAGTACCCCACACATTACCTGCACTCCACCATCACTGCCAAACTTAGGAGAGCCCTCTCCCACTGTTCCACTCAGAATGGAGCTATCAAGAACAACTACGCCTCTTTACTCGACTCCCACCTAATGCAACAAGACCTGGATAAGAACATCAAGATAACTGACAGAAAAAGACCCTCGCCATTTCTTGTTTCTAGAGGCAATCAAGCCTACGTTATTAAAAAACAACTTACACATTAAATTAAATTAGAATATTTCGAAATCATACCATCCTCAAAATGCCACATAGGCTTAGCCAATGAAGCAGCCAATGAGCGATCAGCTTAGCTGATGAGCTCCGCCCACTTGTCTCCACCAGAGTCACCAGAATCGTATACAAGCAACCACCCATGACAGGATCATCATACTTTGATGCATGGTCGCGGACGGTCCAGACATGTTTTCAAGTGCTCACTCCTCCAGCTGTTAGGGCTGCCCCACTTACATTAGATTTTTTTTTTTTTACTCATGTGGTGATGTTAGGGTTAGCTAGTTCTCCTTTTCCTTCCCTCCCTCATAGCTTGGTACAGTAGGTCTCTGTATCTTAATACTGAGATTTCCTTAGCTTACTCGCCTCTAGAGTGTACCTCCACTGATTGCTTTGGGGTGTGAGTTATCACAGATGCATCCTCCTAAGACACTATGGGCCAGAACGATCTGAAAAGGACAATTTATTCGAATATTTAATTTCATGTAAACATGGAGGTTTCACTGTAGATAGTCTATAAAATGTTTGTAGTATTCGAAAATAATCAGTTGTCCACGATGAGTCAGCTCCTGTATCCACAAATTAGGCATAAAAATGCACAACCATAGCATGCTCATCTGTGTTGTTAATCCGCCGCGTGCCGGTGCCGTTTTAAAATGGTTTGACATAATTCCGTGACCAGTGCCAGTGGCATTTTAAAACGGTTTGAAATAAAAATATTCAGTGACTGCATTTTTCAAGATTCGCAGGTAAAAATTGGCAGGTATGTATGGTAACTGTTACTCTACCATCCCCCAGGCTGTCAAGCCATACACTCATTTGCTCCTTCCCTCACGTTCACTCTGCCTCACTCTGTCTGTATGCCTCACCCAGTGCTGTACATAGTGAAGGCATTTTGTAAATATTTTAACATAAATGTAAATTGTAAATATTTTCTTCTAAGTGTAAGGACTATACAGAGAAGTCAAGTTGTAAATACCTTCTTGTAAGTGCCAGGACTGTACATAATAAAGTCAGGTTGTACCTATCTTCAAGTACGTGTAAGATAATGCATTCACAGTGAGAAAGATACGCAAATTGTGATAGATGTTGATGTTATAAGCAATCAGAATATTGTACTGAACATTGCTATACCTTCCCAGCATAAATATCTGAGTATACTCTACATAGAAAACGGCTTTCTCTCACATACGTGGTGAGCGTGAGAGAGTGGCTATACCTGTACACGAGTATGCAGAACTCAATAAAACCCATTTCCAAGCCTCAGTGAACATTTTAATGACAAAATTCGTTGCTTCCACATCAAAATCTGTCATTTTAGCCAAGAAAAAAAGAAAAGGGCGAACAATGGCCGGCACTAGGGCGACCCACAGGGCTAAAAATAGCCGGCATGTGGCAGGTTAAGAACAGAATATGCAACTCTTAGTTTCTCGATAATCTCTGTCTTATTTCAGAGCACGATACACAAATCCATAGCGTTACATGATAGGCGAGATCATGAAGATACTCTTGGTATAAACATTGATGATGTACAGAGTGATTAGTTACACGATGTTGTAAGCAATGAAACCATGAAATTATAAAGAAATAAAAAAAAAAAAAAAGCTTCAGCTCCCTAAGCACCAATTTTTGTCTCATAGTTTAGATTAATGCTTCAGTTACCTGATACCACTTAGTGTTGCTGTGCATATTTGCACTCGTTAGAATAAATACACCTTTAACTGGATCGGTGTTCTGTACAGCTCCATCAATATGAACCAACCAAAATTGACACTGTTGCAATTAATGGTTGCAAAACAACAATGAAACACCAATTTTTGTTGAATTACTATTTTAATCATATGGGCAACGTATCAGTATGTGAATATATGGTGCTCTTCCCATCTGTATCCGGGTAATTTTGTTCGTGAGAGGAGCGGACTGGGAGAGGTGAGACTACATGGCAAACCGTCAACCAGAATAATTATGCCCATTCGTGGGACTGTGTGTGACCATTCCGTCTTGTACATATACTCATGCAAATGGATTCTGATTTACTTAGTGATCAATATTGCCATTTTCAGTTATTGAGCAATGAATGTTTGATTCATGAACTGTTATTGAAAATATTTGTTCTTCCATTATTTGTTTTGATGAGTCTCCATGTCCTGTTTATGGTGAATTTTCTCAAATAAATTTTTTGCCAGTTTTTTCAGCAATACAGTATATCACACACAACCCTAATACTCTTCATCACAGATCTTATCCATCAGATGCACAAAGCGTATTTCCTAAACAATTGTGCTTGCTAATAATAACAACAAAAACAGCAAAACTTGTAAAAATTACTGTCATATGGGAAATTAATTATCATATTCATATTCTGGGTTGAAAAAAAAAAAAAACTAGAATTGGACCTTTAATGCTTTAATTGTAATGTATTGGAATTTAGATACCTCCGGTGTAATGCCGAGAATTTTAGAGATGATAGAAAAATAGGGTAGTGTGATCTTATTTGAGAATATATATGTACATATATGGCTTTATGAGAAATGAGGTAGCGTGATCTTATTAGAGAGGGCGTGAGTAGCTACATATTAGCACACCTTGCAGGCCATTCAACCTCGTCTGAACCACTCCTTGGAGGATAGCAAAATTCAAACTCAAAATGACTTAACCTAAAATTTACTAAGTACTAAGAGAACTGAGATACAGATTATTCCTCAAACTGGGAGTGATACCAAGCATAATATAATGCGGATCTCTAACAACAGAAATATGAATCTTCTCACTCTAATTATTCAAAGAATACTTACTCTTTTCACATATATGAATCTTCACGAACTAAATTAATATTCAATAATGAGGATTTACAGTATAACTCCCGAAATACGTATTTTTACACACTAGATTAATATCCCAAGAATACTGATATGCATGGATATAGTCCCGTGGTCTCTGACGGACTCGTCGGGAAGAAACTTAATGATTATCATCAAAGAATATTCTCTAAGACTAAATGCACGATAATTGAAGAATCTTAGATAAACTAGACACAATAATTAAAAGAACCAGTAATCACATGGACCGTAATCAAATGGACAAATGGACCAGCCGATATTCACTTTGGTTCCATGAACTAAAAGGGGGCGGGGAAGATTTAGTGTGCCAGCGGCTAGGCCGTGGCTAGAACGCCCGAATTCTTGGGAAGCGAGCCACAGCCCTCCACAACTCTTCGTCTGCAACGATGAAAATGAGCGATGATCTCATTATTCAGCACAAGAAGGATCAGCGGAAAATATCACTGATAAAACTCACGAACGTATATGACGACTTAAGAGACAAGAGAAAGAAAGGGGAGGGGGGTGCAAGAGAGCTTGGGCACTAACCTACAACGATAAAAAGGAGCGATGATCTGATTTTTTTTCTTTCCTATCGACCACTGGGGCCGAAGCCCCTGGTCATTAAGGCAAATATATATATATATATATATATATATATATATATATATATATATATATATATATATATATATATATATATATATATATAATTCTTATTTGATTTTCAGTGTTTTTATTTTTTTTAATTTTTAAATATTTTTAGCCTTATATTATTTATAAACAAAAATACCTAATCTAAAGACTCTAAAACTAATCACCTAACAGACAAATCGCTAACCTATACTAAATCCTAGGAGACAAATAACTAGACCCACACTAATGGTAAGAAAGCCTCGACCAAGAGAACACCATCGACTGCAGATATATAATGCCTTTCTACATTAAACACCTGCACTCATCACCTGGTGACTGTCAGTCGAGGCACAACCTAATATAGGGGACATCAATACATGAAAGGGAACCAGACGAGTCAGGAACATTAGTTTATACGTCAGCTGTCGGGCCTAGTTAGGACAACTTAATCAAGATGGTATACTGTATCTACATAATTGTACAAAAAGTGAAGAACCTCGCCCAACAGACCACAATCGACTGCAAGTGCCCAATACTTTTCTATATTCCACACTTGCACTCATCAGCTGGTGACTGTCAGGGGCGGAACGTACGTGGCTTAATGTAGGGAACATCTATATTAGAAACAGATCAGTGGGAAGGAGGAACTCTTTCAAAAATGTCAACTGTCAACCCTAATTAATAATACAATATATACATATTTACAGTCGATAAGAACTATAACCATGAATTGTTTGGCAGTGTTGCCAAATGGTCCCCATAAAATTTGTTGATTTCTTACCAAAATTCCTGGATTTTACAGAAAATTTCTGAAGATTCAATTTTTATCCCTTAAAAACATATATAGCAATGAAATATGGGCTACAACAAATCATGTAAAATATATAAATATCTTTAAACCAATCATGGCAGAATAAGCGGAAACAGCTGATATCAGATATAAACACAATTTTCGTATATCTTGGCACAATTATACTAACTGCACAAATAATGACAGGTACCTTCATTCACTGAAGATAACATTAAATATCTTGCATAGATCCTAAACTATGAAGGCAAAAATTAAAGAAATAGGCCTAAACTGTGCGTGGGTGCAGAAAGATCGACTTAGGACTCTGCTCAAAGCACATTCTGTTTTATGTTGATGCATTATTCTGTCTGCACTTTATAATGGCAAGTAGCCTGCCTATATGCATTGATTCTGTAGTTATTTACTTATTTAGCATAACTCTAACCTTGAGAGGGTCAAATGCAGGCCTCTGAATCAGAGCATGGGTGTCGTCTGTGTACTGGCAGTGGTCACACATTCGCTGACTGCTGCTGCCTGACGGGGATCTTTACGTGACCATACCGAGTCTGTTGGCAGTTTCTACGGAGCAACTGTCGTTGGAGTTCGGTACATTCCATTTTTGTGGAATTTATTCATTTACAAAAGTTGCTGAAAGTGGATTTTTAGTGAAGGAGTGCACATTGTTTAAAATCTCGGTAATAATTTCCAAAAATCTGAAGAATATCTGACAGATATGTTAAAATTTCTGAAGATTTTAAAGTAATTCCTTAAATTCTGACAATAGGTCAAAATTTGAGTAGATCTCCAGAAATTTCTGAAGATCTGGCAACACTGAGTATGGCACGGCTTCTCGCCTTTTATAAGCATCAAGACAGTATTCGGGAATCAGCTAAAATTTTGACTGATTACTTTATACTAATATCGATTCTCTAGGATCTTCAAAGAATACAAAAGATACGTTTGCACTCAACGTACATAGAAAAGTGATTTACGATTTGAAATTTTTGGAATAAGCGTATAGGAACTTTAATCATAATGAAGCCAAATTAATTAAGAATTCGGAGTGTTTTATTACCCTTTGTCGGTTACATGCCTATGTGACTGCAGTCAGGATTCAATGACATAAATTTCGCGCTTCACAAGTGACAATCTTCAATATTCTTGCTTCAGACATTCTCAATTCACCACTGCATAGTACAAAAAGGGGAAATCTATTAACTTCGGCAGGTAAATATCTAGATTAGAATATAAAGTAAAAGGAAGATACTCGCGATTTTTACCTCTGCTATATTTCGTGGTTACACGTCTTTGTTGGCAAGCAGCTGGTTCATTATTCACATTAATACTTGACTTAGTAGCCTACTGTCAATATCAGAATCATGTTCACATTATGAATATCTACTAAGACTAGACATTAATATAAGATTTAACGGTTAAATAATGAGCTATACTTATAAACTTAAGATTACACTTACAATACTAGCTTATACTAACTTACACTAATACTTAAAATTATGGCACCACATAATGCTGTACATGGAAAGCCAGAATAAATCCCACTTTTCAGATCGTTCTGGCCCATATTGCAAGAGTGGTTTGAGAGTGTAATCTTAGAATCGGTGTTTATTCTCTGGTTACTTTGTCCCTTTCTCACATTCTCTCTCTCCCCACTTCCTCCGTGCAGGGGAGGTGGTTGCTATGTTGGACGTTTCTGCTGCCTCCTCCCCTTCAGAGGGAGAGGTTGTCCTGGCTGACCCTCGACTGTCTCATGGACTGACTTATCGAATGACCACCCTTGAATTCGAGAACCGCTTGACATATTTGTAAATAATGTTACTATGTCTTGCTGCACACTGTTGGTCCTACTTGATTGGTTAGTCTAAGTCCTTTTCTTATCAAGAAAGTACTTGATGGCTGTGCTGGTGAAGCTGAACAGGTAAGAAAACTTGCTTCTGGAGATCTTATTAAGACAATAAATTCAGCCCAGATTAAAGATTTGTTCAAGCTACGTAATTTTCATAGCTACAATGTTGAGCCAATGATCCTTCATCCTATGAATTCCTGCAAGGGAGTTATCACCTGCAGGGTCGTCGTGGTTAAGGAAGAGGACGATACTGTACGTGAACTTATTGAGCAAGAGGTTTTTAATGCTCGATTTATTATACGACTTCAGGGACATGAGGAAGAAGGCTCCAACCATTGTCTTAACTTTCGGTAAGGTCACACTCCCCTCGAGGGCTGAAGTTGGATATGAAGTTCTGAATGGCAGACCTTATATACCCAAACCCCTTCGCTGTTCTAAATGCCAGTTTTATGGACATACGGACAAGGCTTGTTGGGCATCTCAGTCAGTGGGTGGAGTTCACGTACAAGCATTCTTGAATATTTCCCATTCCCCCAAATGAGGATGTGTGCAAGAGAAGGGAAAAATAAACCTGTGGTCTACCGGGTGTGCAGCTCTGGGTCATAATGCTGAACACTGCACATCCATGTCAGTAAGTTACTTTCATCGAAAGGGTCTTTACTCCACCTCCTCAAAGGATTGCCCAAAGTGAAAGGAGGGGGAGGTCTGCACAATGAAACCAACAGAGGGCATATCCCATTATGATGTTAGGTAGAAGATGAGGGAGTTGCATGTGACCCCAAGTCTAATGTTTCCTGTGCATGATGTGCACAGTGGAGATTCTGACTGACCCTGTCCCCAGTACGCTTGTCACTCACTCTGCCCACTCGTCTACTCCTCTAGTATATATTTTTTTTTATGTGAGGAAGAAGGAACCAAGGGCCACGAGCCTACAAAATTGCTCCTTCCAAGAGAAAAACAAAATACAAGAGAGAGCCAAATTCAACATCCGATCATTTTGAGATGTCAGGATACACTGTGTTTTAAAGACCGGAGATCATAGGAAGCAGGAAATATAGACAGAGGGAGACAGTTCCAGAGTTGACCTGTTGCATAAATGAAGGACTGGGAGTAACGGTTAACTCTGCATTAGAGAGTTGGACAGAAAAGGGATGAGAGTTTGCTGCTAGACGGGTGCTACGTGCCCGTCGTAGAGGTGGAGGAATGCATGCAGACATTTTAGAGGAGCAGTGGCCATTGAAGTAGCGACAGAACAGAGATAAAGATGCCACAATGCGGCGAAGAGACAGAGGTTGAAGGGAGTCAGTAAGAGGAGGAGAGTTAATGAGACGAAAAGCCTTTGACTCCACCCTATTGAGAAGAGCTGTATGTGGGGAACCTGCCCACACATGGGAGTTGTACTCCACACAGGGGCGGATAAAACCTCTGTATAGAGTCAACAATTGAGCAGGGGTAAAGAAGGAATGGAGTCGGCTTAGCACACCTAATCTCTTGGAAGCAGATTTTACAAGAGATGTAATATGATCTTTCCAAGATAAGTTCCGAGTAAATGAAATCCCAAGCATGTTCAAGGATGATGCTGGATTAAGCTGATTATTATTAAACATTAGTGGGTATACCTATGGAAGATTTTGTCGGGTTGATAGGTGTAAAAACTGAGTCTTTGATGCATTAAAAACAACCAGATTATTTTTACCCCAGTCAGAGATTTGAGCCAAGTCAGACATTGGGTGTGCCATAGCCTCATCCCTTGTTTGTTGATGCAACTGCTGAGATGGACGTTGCGGGAACCGAATGGAAAGGTGAAGGGTGGAATCATTAGCGTATGAGTGGATAGGGTTAGATGTACAGCTTAGAAGGTCATTGATGAATAAAAGGAAGAGAGTTGGTGATAGGACAGAGACTGAGGAACATCACTGTTAATAGACCTAGGAGAACGATGGCCGTCTACAACAGCGGCTATAGAACGACCAGAAAGGAAGCTAGGGATGAAGGCACAGATAGAAGGATAGAAACCATAAGAGGAGTTTGGAAATTAAAGATTTATGCCAGACTTGATTGAAAGCCTTTGAAATGTTAAGTGCAATGGCAAAGCTTTCGCCAAAGTCCCGAAAGGAGGATGACCAGGAGTCTGCAAGGTAGGTGAGAAGACTGTTTCTGATATTCCAGCTGCAACCTCATACTCTCACACTGCTACTGTTTCTCAGTCAGCACGGCCTAAACCACACTTCAACAAGCCTGATAAGATTAACTTGACCTCCCTAACCAAGTCACAACCTCATGTGATACCAGCTCCTGCTCCAGCGAGGAAGAGAAGTGTTAGTTCTTTTCCAGGAGCGTCTTGGAATGTAGTTATTGATGATGATCGTATGGTGGTTTCTGTTAGCAATCAACTGGATAATTCCCTCGGTAGCCACTCGCCTGGTGACGAACGGCATAATAAACTAAGCACACTGGCCACGCTCGTAAATCTTAAATCTTTACATTCTCTGTTTTAGCGGAATTGTAGGACTCTCGGGAATAAATTACATAATATAGCAATCTCGTCATTGGTACACATGCCAGACGTTATTTGTTTATAGGGGACGCACCTGGTGGATCACCCTGATCCTCCACAGTTCAAACACTACAAATCGTATAGAAAGTATGAGGTTCATGGAGTTGCCATTTGCACACACACATCACTGCCACAAATGGAAGTGGTCCTAAACTGTACTCTGGAATCAGCCGTGTGGATAGTAAAATTTAATAACACGTATTTGTCTATTTACTTTCTGTACTGTCCACCACATGACCCCATTGACAGTCATGCTTTAAATTCACTATTTGAACATCTTGTTGGGAATAAGTTAGCGCTGGGCGACTTTAACGCCCATCACTATTCATGGGGTAGTTTGAAAGAAGGTGGTCGTTTGGAGCGAGTAGCCAAACTAATACTACAGTTCAACCTCTGTCTTCTGAATGATGGTAGAGCAAATCGTGTAGATGAGTGTACTGGTAACTTTTCAGCAATTGACTTATCTCTGGCTTCCCCAGGTTTACATCAATATTTCTCATAGGACCCTTATGACGACTCTTAGGGAACTGATCATTTACCCATCGTCTTTCTTATGAACACAATATTATTTCGGACTCTTCACCTCCAAAATTTAACTATAAGAAAGCAGATTGGTGATCCTTCTCACGGATCGCCGACTTAGATATATGTGGGGAGACCATAGATGTAAAAGTAGAAAATTTATCCAATTCCATATTTCACGTGGCTGAGACTGGTATTCCCAGGACTTCTACAGTTCATGCAAAGCATTAAGCTCATTGTAGGATGCCAGATTGCCGACATGCATTAAGGAAACGCAACAGGAGATTCAGGATTTTTGATAGTCAGCCTACTATGGAAAATTTTATTGCATACAAACAGGTGCGGGCTGAGGAAAGGAGAATAGGTATTAAGAAGAGTCAAATGTGACTCCTGGCGGTCTTTTTTGTCCACGGTGAGTCATGTTATCTTATTAACTTTATATAAAACACAGCAACAGTTCTAGCTATAAACTTTTCGTATTGCGAGTAATTCTACTGTTACCAAATAAAAATTATAATAATGATATTTTCTCATTATTACTTTAATTTAATTGCAGTAATAAAACAAAACCTATTTTTTTAACACTATTACTATTAATTAAAACATATAAAATTGTCTGGTATTTTGAATTTCAGTCAAATAATAATATCATACTTTTCTGTTTTACATCAAATGCTCATGATTGTGTATTTATTATTTGTTTTTCTTAACACCAATCGAAATATTCATGCGGCCATAATATTTCAGTTCTTATAATTTAATTTCCTTGCATATAGTAATTTGCAGTTACATCCTTTAATTTCTTTGACCTATTCTCTGCAAGAGTTCTCCACAAAGCTGCATGTACCTGCAGTAACGTAACAGGATTAAGCTTGGAACAGTTATCATACCATGATAAGTTATTACGGTAATATCAAGATATTAATTAAACAAGAACGTAAACAAAAATGACAAGGAAATAATTTGAGACTTGCAGATAAATCACTGGCGAGAACTTAACGTGATAAAATGAAGCGGTAGGTGTGAGAATCGTGATTATGGCTTGTGGTACATCAGCGTCAGGTGCCCAGCACTACTCTACCCAAGTCACTCTCTATCCAGCCCGTCTTTGGAGATTGTCATTAGGGTGGTGGGTAAATGTCACGTCCATCAGTGTGCGGTGGTGAAGCATCGTCCACCCTGCTTAAATTGCTGGTATTGTCACTTACACCAAACAGCAGCTTGTACTTTGTTCTACCTGGCATAAGAAACTTTGTAGCATCCCTTCCTTGTCTATTTATTATGGATAGTACTCCATAACATTTTCTTATATGTTATTGATATCATATTAATAATGTCAGCATAGTTTGCATCAATATCATACAAGGAGGTATAGAGATATAACGTATAGAAATAGTCACTAAGCGAGAGGGGTTACGAAATCTCCAGAACCACAGAGAATCCAGCATCTTGTCTTGTACCAACTGCCGGCCGAAGTTCATAGTAGTCTCTTCAGCCCCATGACTTCATATGTTTAGAAGTGCATTCAAGCTGGCATTAGACAGTCGGCTTCAACATAATCCCTTGAATCCCAGTGGCATCCACTGTATGATAATTTATTCTTGTGTCTGGCAGACGATTTTGTTCAACTTGAATAATAAGGCCTTTTGATCTAAAGGGGTTATTAAAGCTACCTTTGAAGCGTTATGTTCGGAAAAACGCTCCTAAGCTGCATAAAATTTTTAGTAGATGGCAAGACTACAATGCAAAAAACATTCCTGGACGCACTGGGTTAAAAATGGCCCTTAGTAGTGACGGGGTTTACGAAGATGGAAGTTACCACCTCTATTTGGAAAAGTAACTCCGAAGGTGAATGCAAAGATCTGAGAACACAAGAAACAAAACTAAAAATCCCTCATCGGACATAAGAACTTAAATCTGCACAGGAACGTCATTAAATATCACAAACACTATAATATTACATAGAATTTACATAATGCTACATTAGTTTTGCCAGGTACCTACGAAAAGAAGAACAAAAAAAAGTATCGGTACCCTTGGGTCGGATAGTGTTGGCATGCCTGTTTAATTCACAAAAATTCACAATGCCTTTTATAATACAGTATCATATGAAAGTGCAAGGTAATGTATTACTAAATGTCAACTCTGTCAAAACTGCAGTACCAACGTATCCACGTCATTACCTATATATTTTAGTCCGTGTATGATAATGTCCCACACGTAAAGCGTGCCGAGGCTTTTTTTTTTTTTTTTCCTGGGGTACAGTTGTCGACATTAGTACATAATCACCGACGATGAATAACGAGACAGCAGCACCGATTCGAAACCTATGAACCCTGTATGAGGATGGATTCTCTTCTGCTAAATGGATAATCTGACGTTACCTAGAAAAAAAGTATCGTCCTGACTAATCATCTGCCAGCTATAAGTTTTATTAACATAGTTTTGTAATGCAGTATTACGAGCTTGTCATCAAAAATTGGTTTCATAATTATATATTTGAGAAGTGCAAAATTATATATATATATATATATATATATACAGTATCTATATACAGAGAGAGAGAGAGAGAGAGACATACATATATAGCTAGATTATAGCCCAATACGCAAATAAGAAAATGGCACCCACCTTACTCTCACAAAGTGGCAGGGTAGGCTACAGTATCGCAGGAAAAGGACGGGGGGGAGGGGAATTGTAGGATATTAATTTTTTAAATGCCAAGAATATTGCGTAAAATGGGTAGAGTATCGCTGGCATAACTCTTTCAGCAAAATGTCTTTGTTCTTTTCCTTAATACCAACCATTCAATTCAGCAGCAGGAAGACCTGTTGTAGTGAAGAGGTAATGCAAGGTTTACCACTCCTCTCCAGTTTGAAATATCTCTTGTAAACCGTGCAAAAATACAGTAAGCATAATATAGTAGTCGTGATAAAGTTGTTCAATTGCTAGTGTTAAAAATTATTAGTAAATGGAAATGCTCAACTACAAACTAATTTTGCGCCACATATTTGGTGAACATTTTCTTTTTCTTTCCTTTTTCCTTTTTCACACGATGTTCTGAAAAGTTAAGTGCAGTTCTGAAGATACCGTCACTGGATTTCAAAAGCCATTGTTCACTGTCTTGTAATCATATCGAAGAAGATTAATATTCATGTGGTGTTGATGTGGATGTGATAGACAGTGTTAACAGAATTACTCTGAGATGCTTCGGCCAATTGGAGAGGATGGAAAATGAGTATGAAAGAGTGTATGTAAGGGAGGTGGAGGAGGAGACGAAGGATGAGATGGAAGAATGGAGATTCATAACAAGGGGAGGGGGTGAGTTGGAGAGAAGACAGCCAAATGGCAGAGGACTGCGATATAATTTCTTTTGTGACCACCCTTTACGGAAGTGAGGCGTCTGACAGTAGCTAGACAACTGCTAGCTGGCTAGATAGATAAGATTTATACATTTCCGGCGGCTATTCTTGCAGACTTTTGTACGGTCACCCGTTCACCACATCTGCACGCAATAAGAACGTAATGGGAGAATAATAAAATACGTACCTCATTTTAATACTCCTGCTCGCTAGACATTAAATTCAATTCCTTATTGGAAGTTGGTTTCTGTAGCATTTAAAATGGCAACTCTCGTAGCTTACTTCTCATACCCTTGATAAATAATTCCAGGCCACTGCTGTAGACTGATAGGCCTAAATATCGAAAGAGATTTACGGTAATTTCCCTCACTGATATGCTACAATAGACCGTTAAATGAAACTCAGTGTCTTTAGCAGGGAAACTGGCAGCTTTTTCTATTAACAGATATAGGATTGAGAAAAATATCAGAACATAGCCCCTTGTAATTAAATCAAGAAAGACATATTGTAGTTTTTTTTTTTCTTTTCGTTATACGCAAGGAATATTTAACACCAGCTAAACAGGCAACCCAAACTGCGAGATTAATTCTCGTATCAACCTCACACATCATGAATGCCAAGAAATAACTGTATGAAATTCCCATCACGTCATAAAAGTATTCGTTTGAAAGGAAAAAAGAATAACATTTTAAGGAAGTATAGTTCTCTAATAGCTAAATCCTACGTTGCCTTTCAAAGGCTGAATGTCAAGAGAGTGTTGCTAAGCATGTAGGCTGGTAGTATATTTCTCTTTTATTTCAAGTCTGATAAATTGTCAATTAATGGACCGGTACTATTGCCTCCAAAAAATCCGTTCCTTCTTCTACCGTTTAGTACCTCGTAACATTATGCTAGACTGAACAAAGTTGCATGTAGACACCATAATCTGTGTGTGTTGTTGTTTAATAGGCAGTTTTAACCAACTGTTAGCTTTAATTACCCTAGATATGCTGTGTAATGGGAAACAGAAGGGATGGAGAGGAACGGAATTTTTGGAGGCAACAGTACGTCTATGGCAGGTAAATTCGCAACTTTCGGCTGATTCACTTACCGCAACCTCACACAGCAACCAATGGTCACAAATGCCTCTTTTTACATGATTCAGTGGCGCAATAAGACAGTACTACAGCCCTACGTTCCTTCCACAACACTGCATGACAAGCATTACTTTTAATGTTTATTGTGTATTCAAGATATGTATCATTGGAGGTGGGGCAATGGCAATTTAAGACCAAGATATCGTACAATGAGAATGATAGAGGGAAACACCAAGTACAGAACAGGAGCCCAGTTTATTCGACGTTTCGCCAAGGCTGGTTTCAGAGTGCCTCTCTACCTGTGTATGAATACTAATCCCTCACACTGTATTGTTACTCTTTATCATCATCATCATCATTATTATTATTATTATTATTATTATTGTTGTTGTTGTTATTATTGTTGATCTTGCTGTTGCTGACGTTATTTTTGTTCTCGTTGTTTTGTCCTGATGATTATATTCCGCTTAGGAGAGCCACCTTATAGTCAGCGGGTTAATGAAGGCTATATATCAAATCCCTCCAGTTCGAAAGGCCTCTCCTTAACTAGTGGAAATGGTTTGATAGAAGCAAACACTCCTACTGTGCATTCATAGATCTGCTAACAATGGTCCCAGGGCCTGTTTAGTTAGGACCATTACACAACACGTACTCTATTCCAGCTTTGTTACAAATTCCTTACTCGATTGTTAGTAGTAGTAGTAGTAATAATAATATTAGTAATTACTACTACTACTACTACTATTACTACTGCTGCTGCTGCTGCTATTACTACTACTACTACTACTGCTGCTGCTGCTGCTGCTGCTGCTGCTATTACTACTATTACTACTGCTGCTGCTGCTGCTGCTGTTTTCTGTCTATCTATCTACCTATTTATTTATCTATGTCTATTCATCTCTTTCTGTCTATCTATTTGTCTATATCTATCTATCTGTCTGTTCATCTATCCACCTATCTATCTATCTATAAACATAAGGTGCATAAACGACACGTCACTTTATATGATTGCTGCTGCTGATGATGATTTATATTTATTATTCTTTTCATTCTTGATGAAAAATGCAGTTCGCTTAAAGAGTTGTTAACAAGAGACGTTGGCTAAGATAAATGCATACAGCAGATGTACAGTCAAGTGTAAATAGTCAGGTAAATCACTATTTTATTTGCACATGTATTGAATAAAAAAATTGCAATAAACTAAAGTCAGTCACCTTACACAGCTGTTAGTGTGCCAGCAACATACCTTGCCAGCACAACCACCAAGCTATAAAATTATATCTTACCCTTGGGATTACTGAAGGCTACGCGTAGGTGTACCAAGACTAGCAGCCTGCCATCTTAATAATTAACTTCATATTAATGACAGCAACAGTTGTAGCTATAAACTTTTCGTATTGCGAGTAATTCTATCTATCTATCTATCTATTACCAGACGCCTCAATCCCGTTTGGGGTGGCCACAAACAAATCGCCTCCACGTCGCCCTGTCCCCCGCCATTTCACTGCCCTGCTCCCAACTCACACCCCCCTCTCTCATATACCTCTCCACCCCATCCCTCCATCTCATCCTCGGCCTCCCCCTCCCTCTTCCCCCCTCCACCTCACTCACATATACTCTCTTCGTCAGTCTCTCACCCTCCATCCTCTCCACATGGCCAAACAACCTCAATGTGTTCCTCATAACGCTTCCTATCACATCCACATCCACACCACAACGCTCCTTTATATCCTCATTCGTCAGCCTGTCTCTCCATGTGGCTCCACAGGCTCCTCTTAAATAACTTTTTCCACTGCTCTCACTCTTGACTTGTGTCCTTCCAACAACGTCCAAGCTTCACTTCCATACGTTAGAGTTGGTATCACAATACTGTCATATAGTAACTTTTTCACTTCCATGCTCACTTCACTGTTTCTTATCACTGCTTTCAAAGAATCAGCAACTTTTTTTCCCTGCTGTACCCTTTCAAGCACCTCACCCTCCAAACCACCATCCTTACTCATCACACTACGCAAGTACTTAAACTTACTCACATTTTCCAATTCCTCACCATTCAACCTCGCTGTACATTCACTGACTTCACCTCTCTCAAAGACCATCACTTTACTCTTCCCTACATTCACCCTTAGATTCCGTTTCTTTCACACTCTCCCAAACTCATCCACCAAGCCTTGCAGCTCCCCTTCGTCTTCACTCAACAACACAGTATCATCTGTAAACAACAGTACAGGGAGTTTCCAAACACTATCCTCTCTCACCAGGGCCACTCCAACATCCACTACCCTACCTTGTACCTCTTTTATTACCCCATCCATGTACAGATTGAACAACCATGGAGACATTAAACATCCCTGTTTCAACCCAACCTTCAAAGAGAAAAATTCACTTAGTTCACCATCCACATGCACTGCAGCCTTAGCACCATCATACATACTCTTCACAGTATTCAACAACTTCCCATCTACTCCATAATTATATTCTTAATACTTTCCACAATCCTTGTCTATCCACCCTGTCATATGCTTTCTCCAAATCCATGAAAGCTGCATACAACTTCTTTCCCTTCTCTAGAAACTTTTCCACTAAAGATCTAAGAATGAATATCTGATCTACACAACCTCTTCCCTTCCTAAAGCCTCCATGTTCTTCTCCAACTAATTCCTCTGTTCTTTCCCTAACTCTGTCAATAAGTATCCTACCATACACTTTTATTAACAGTAATTCTACTGTTACTAAATAAAATTAATAATAATGATAATTTCTCATTAATACTATTAGTTAATTGCAGTATTAAAACAAAAAAAAATATATTTTTTTAACACTATTACTCTTAATTAAAACAAAAAAAATTGTCTGGCATTTTGAATTTCAGTCAAATAATAATATCCTACTTTTCTGTTTTACATCAAATGCTCATGATTGTGTATTTATTATTTGTTTTTTCTAAACACCAATCGAAATATTCATGCGGCCATAATATTTCAAGTCTTATAATTTAATTTCCTTGCATATAGTAATTTGCAGTTACATTCGTTATTTTCTTTGACCTATTCTCTGCAAGAGTTCTCCACAAAGCTGCATGTACCTGCAGTAACGTAACAGGATTATGTTTGGAACAGTTACCATACCATGATAAGTTATTACGGTAATATCAAGATATTAATTAAACAAGAACGTAAACAAAAATGACAAGGAAATAATTTGAGACTTGCAGATAAATCACTGGCGAGAACTTAACGTGATAAAATGAAGCGGTAGGTGTGAGAATCGTGATTATGGCTTGTGGTACATCAGCGTCAGGTGCCCAGCACTACTCTACCCAAGTCACTCTCTATCCAGCCCGTCTTTGGAGATTGTCATTAGGGTGGTGGGTAAATGTCACGTCCATCAGTGTGCGGTGGTGAAGCATCGTCCACCCTGCTTAAATTGCTGGTATTGTCACTTACACCAAACAGCAGCTTGTACTTTGTTCTACCTGGCATAAGAAACTTTGTAGCATCCCTTCCTTGTCTATTTATTATGGATAGTACTCCATAACATTTTCTTATATGTTATTGATATCATATTAATAATGTCAGCATAGTTTGCATCAATATCATACAAGGAGGTATAGAGATATAACGTATAGAAATAGTCACTAAGCGAGAGGGGTTACGAAATCTCCAGAACCACAGAGAATCCAGCATCTTGTCTTGTACCAACTCCCGGCCGAAGTTCATAGTAGTCTCTTCAGCCCCATGACTTCATATGTTTAGAAGTGCATTCAAGCTGGCATTAGACAGTCGGCTTCAACATAATCCCTTGAATCCCAGTGGCATCCACTGTATGATAATTTATTCTTGTGTCTGGCAGACGATTTTGTTCAACTTGAATAATAAGGCCTTTTGATCTAAAGGGGTTATTAAAGCTACCTTTGAAGCGTTATGTTCGGAAAAACGCTCCTAAGCTGCATAAAATTTTTAATAGAAGACAAGACTGTGATACAAAAAACATTCCTGGACTCACTGGGTCAAGAAAGGCCCATAGTAATGAAGGGGTTTACGAAGATGGAAACTACCACCTCCATTTGGAATAGTAACTCCGAAGGTGAATACGAGGATCTGAGAACACAAGAAACAAAACTGAAAATCCCTCATCGGACAAAAGAACTTAACTCTGCACAGGAACGTCATTAAATATCACAAACACTATAATATTACAAAGAATTTACATAATGCTACATTAGTTTTGCTAGGTACTCGCTACGTACTCTCCATTAAAAAAACAAACAAACCAAAAAAAAAAAAGTATCGGCACCCTGGGGTCGGATAGGATGAGAAATGCATCTTCTCTGTTTCAATCGGTAGTGTTGGAATGCCTGTTTAAATCACAAAAATTCACAATGCCTTTTATAATACAGTATCATATGAAAGTACAGGGTTATGCATTACTAAATGTCAACTCTGTCACAAGCGCAGTACCAACATATCCATGTCATTTCCCTTAAATCTTAGTCCCTATATCATAATGTCTTACACTTAAATGGTACCGATACTTTTTTTTTTTTTTTTTTTTGAGGATAAAGTTGTCGACGTTAGTACATATTCACCTAAGATAAATAACGAGACGGTAGCACCAATTCGAAACCCATGAACCCTTTATAAGACAGGGTTCTTTTCTGCCAAATGGATAATCTGACGTTACCTAGAAAAAGTATAGTTCTGAATAATCATCTGCCAGCTGTAAGTTTTATTAACATAGTTTTCTAATGCAATATTACAAGCCCGTCATCAGAAAATAGTTTCATATATATATATATATATATATATATATATATATATATATATATATATATATATATACTGTATATATATATATATAGATAGATAGATAGATAGATAGATAGATAGATATATATGTAACTAGATTATAGCCCGATACGCAAATAAATATGACACTCACTCTATTTTCAAAGAGTGGTGGGCTACAATATCGCTGGAAAGGAAGAGGAGGGGAAATTGTATTAATTTTTTAAATGTCAGGAATATTGCGTAAAATGAGTAGAGTATCACTGGCATTACTCATTCAGCAAAATGTCTTTGATATTTTCGTTAATACCAGCTATTCTATTCAGCAGCAGGAAGACCTGTTGTAGTGAAGAGGTAATGCAAGGTTTACCACTCCTCTCCAGTTTGAAATATCTCTTGTAAACCGTGCAAAAATACAGTAAGCATAATATAGTAGTCGTGATAAAGTTGTTCAATTGCTAGTGTTAAAAATTATTAGTAAATGGAAATGCTCAACTACAAACTAATTTTGCGCCACATATTTGGTGAACATTTTCTTTTTCCTTTTTCCTTTATCACACGATGTTCTGAAAAGTTCTGCAGTTCTGAAGATACCGTCACCGGATTTCAAAAGCCATTGTTCACTGTCTTGTAATCATATTGAACAAGACTAATATTCATGTGGTGTCGATGTGGATGTGATTGACAGTGTCAACAGAATTACTTTGAGATGCTTCGGACGAGTGGAGAGGATGGAGAATGAATATGAAAAAGCGTATATAAGGGAGGTGGAGGGGGAGACCAAGGATAAGATGGAAGAATGGAGATACCGGTACATAACAAGTGGAGGGGATGAGTTGAGGAAAAGGCAGCCGAATGGCAGAGGACCGCGGTGTAATTTCTTTGTGACCACCCTTTATGGATATAAGGTGTCTGGCAGTAGATAGACAAATTGATAGCTAGCTGGATAGATAGATAAGATTTATACATTTCCTGTGGCTATTCTCAGAGACTTTTATACTGTCACCCCGTTCATCACATGTGCACGCAATAAGAACATCATTGGAGAAAAATTAAATACCTACCTCATTCTAACACTCCTGCTTGCTAGACATTAAATTCAGTCCTTTATTGGAAGTTGGTTTCTTTAGCGTTTAAAATGGCAACTCTCGTAGCTTACTTCTCATAACCTTGATAAATAATTCCAGGCCACTGCTGTAGACTTATAGGCCTAATTATCGAAAGACATTTACGGTAATTTTCCTCACTGATATGCTACAATAGATCGATAAATGAAACTCAGTATCTTTAGCATTTAAACTGGCAGCTTTTTCTATTAACAGATATAGGATTGAGAAAAATATCAGAACATAGCCCCTTGTAATTAAATCAAGAAAGTCATATTGCAGTTTTTTTTCTTTTCGTTAGACGTAAAGAATAAATGACCAGCTAAACAGGCAACTCAAACTGTGAATTGGCTCTTACAGACTGATTCTCGCAGAAACCTCACACATCATGAATGCCAAGATAATTACTGTATGAATTCCCATCACGTAATAAAAGTTTTCGTTTGAAGGAAAAAAAAAAAAATCACATTTTAAGGAAGTATAATTCTCTAATAGCTAAACCCTAGGTTGCCTTTCAAAGGCTGAAAGTTAAGAGTTTTGTTAAGCATCTAGGCTAGTAGTGTTTTTTTTTTTTTTTTTTCACGTCTGAAAAACTGTCACTTAATGGACCGGTGCTATTACCTCCAAAATGTCCGTTCCTTCTACCGTTTAGTATCTCGTAACATTTTACTAGATTGGACAAAGTTGCATATAGACACTTGAATCTATGTTCCTTTACAGGCAGTTTTAACCAACTGTTAGCTATTAGTTTCCCTAATTTATACCGTGTAATGGTAAACAGAAGAGATGGAGAGGAACGGAATTTTTGGAGGCAACAGTAAGAGTACGGCAGGTAAACTGGCAACTTCTGGCGTCTGGACGGCCTAGCAGTGATTGGCTGATTCACTTTCCGGAACCTCACACAGCAACCAATGGTCACAAATGCCTCTTTTTACGTGATTCTTGGGGAGAGGGGGAGTAAGAATGAACTCGAGATAACAGTGGTGGTGTTGATTTTTTCGACCGATTTCTCTCTCTCTCTCTCTCTCTCTCACACAATCGATACAGTCTACTCAAGATTTCAGCTAAGAGTAAAAGCGTGTGACGATGTATTACCGCTTCACTCAGTATTAATGTTTATAATGAGACACTTCCTTTTCGATGCCGATGACACATCAGTAAAATCTTGGAGTAACAGTTAATATCAGAACTATGAATGTGGGAAATATTTTCTCCCAGAGCAGTTGCGCTCTCTACTTTAAAAATAGTCATCCCTAGTTAGAAAGCAGAGGAAAACCTGAGACCGTTAATACCTGTTCAGGCGGTTTTTATAACCCAGAAATTACGTTCTCTTTAATAATTCTTATTATTAATAAATTAAATGCTACTGCATTTAACCCTTGTGGACAACTATAATGTAAATGCATGTAATTGCTTTGGAAAGTTCCATTGACTTAAACTGGGTCTGCGTGGTAGATGACGTATCTTGAGGATGAAAAGCCTCAGATAAAAAGCAGATGTAGGTTTAACATATTTACATAGATAAGGGGAATATTTGGTTTGGCTTTAATTTAATTAAAACTAAGATTATTTAGTTAGATTCGCCCTGTATATATCATAATGTAATCTGACTGTATGTAGCATTGTAATTATTATTAATAGTTGACACGTTCAAATCCTATGAGGGAGAAAGAAGCTTGCCATGTTGCTCACTCTGCTCATAGAACTCGTTGAATTAGCATGCTGTAAATACACACCTCAAGGACGCTTGGCAGACCCAGGCAAACGGCCTAAAGATCTGGCTCGTCGTCATCTGCTGTCGGACTCTTTCTAGCTAAGTAACCTTTACGAATTGGCCAATTCTATGGAGAATTAGCTAGGAGATAGGAGATAGGAGAATAATAACTAGGTGAGTTGGAGTATCAGTTAAATCTAATCCTCCTAAGAGACTTATGTGATTTACTTAAGATTGTCTCAGATTAACACACGTCAGACAAAGGAGTGTATAAGAATTTTCTGACACATGTTTGGTGTCCCTGGTGAGGATATCGACTTGTATAATTAAATTTCTGATAATTAGATTAATTTCATACTCATCATATTTGAGCTGATATCTATGACTGAACTTGGTAAACCTTATCAACGAGAAGTTCTGTTCACATAAATACCTGCTGCCATACTAGGCAATCATCCTCCATGTAAACTTAGTGAGGTATGGGCATTCATTACGAGCGAGTGAGTGCATGCATGTTTACGTTCAGCTGAGGAATAAGCACCCGACAAGACGCGGCCTGACAGCGATTGGTTTCATAGGATAATAACTTTTTTTGCTATTTAAGATAGAGAAGAGATTCCTTCACCAGGTAGTAGATACACCCAATTAATTTATTTTTTGCTATATATTTACTTATGAAATTAAAGAAACACCTTGGAATTCCAGCTTTCAAAGGGAATGTACCGTGGGCCTCTATTGACATGCTCACAATGAAATCGACTTAAAGCACTATGAAAATGACACTTTTTTTTAATGTGAGGAAGAAGGAATTGAAGGCCATGAGCCCGCAATAACAGTTCCCTCCAAGAGAAAAACAAAATACGATAGAGAGCCAAATTCAAGATCCGATCATTTCGAGATGCCTGGACACACTGCGTTTGAAAGACTGGAGATCATAGGCAGCAGGAAATACAGAGTGAGACAGTTCCAGAGTTGCCCTGTTGCATAAATGAAGGACTGGGAGTAACGTTTAACTCTTGCATTAGAGAGTTGGACAGAAAAGGGATGAGAGTTCGCTGCTAGACGGGTGCTACGCGCCCGTCGTAGAGGTGGAGGAATGCATGCAGACAGTTCAGAGGAGCAGTGACCATTAAAGTAGCGATAGAAAAGAGATAAAGATGTAACAGTGCGGGGAAGAGACAGAGGTTGAAGGGAGTCAGTAAGAGGAGAGTTAATGAGACGAAAAGCCTTTGACTCCACCCTATTGAGAAGAGCTGTATGTGGGGAGCCTCCCCACACATGAGAGTTGTTTCCACACAGGGGCGGATAAAACCCATGTATAGAGTCAACAATTTTGCAGGGGTAAAGAAAAAACGGAGTCGGCTTAGTACCCCTAATCTCTTGGAAGCAGATTTTACAAGAGATGTAATATGATCTTTCCAAGATAAGTCCCGAGTAAATGAAATCCCAAGCATGTTCAAAGATGATGCAGGATTAAGCTGAATATTATTAAACATTAGTGGGTATATCTATGGAAGATTTTGTCCGGTTCATAGGTGTAAGAACTGAGTCTTAGATGCATTAAAACCAACCAGATTATTTTTACCCCAGTCAGAGATACGAGATATGAGTTGTTTTTCACTTTCATATAATAATTACACGTGTGTGTGTGTGTGTGTGTGTGTGTGTGTGTGTGTGTGTGTGTGTGTGTGTGTGTGTGTGTGTGTGAAAGAGAAACGGTGAGAAAGTAATTATTTTAGGTCAATTATTCTTCTGTTTTTGTTCAACTACTATTGAAAGTTTACACTAAAATGAAATGATGATGACAGACGTAGGTACAAACGCTCGCTCGCTCGTCACGCGCTCACAAAGCACACTTAACTGGTAACTTAAGAATATCCCATTAATTATGCGTGGTATATACTGGTGGCCTTAAACAAATCGCAAAGCGCCTCCATGTCACCCTGAGCCCCGCCATTTCACTGCCTTGCTCCCGTCTCACAACCCCCTCTCTCACGTGCAGTCACTCATAAAAGAAGCGATCCCTCGCTAGCCAACCCCTCCGCGTTTCGTCTGGTAACACTGTAACCTTTACAACTTCAAGTACATCGAGTTGGGCATTGAGATACTATGCCTGAGTGAACCCCAACTCGAATTCAGTTTCACTTCCTGATGAACTAATGTAGTTATGGTCTGTGCGGAAATTTTTTTAATAATATTGCTTTGTCTATTAAATCATCACACCATAGTGCAAACGGGAAATCCTTTGACAGTATAGATAATCTAATCTTGAACACTTCATTATATAGCATCTAGCATTCACATTAAAACATGTCAGTCACATTAAAACATAATGAGTGGATGCACAAAACAATTACGATGTCGTATCTGCCAGTGATTTTCAACTATTCCCCACAGGATCCAAAACATTCCGTTGAAGTGTTTATTATAACTTTCACCCCGCAACCTAACTTGTGACGTTACGTTTTAAAAAATTAATGTCACATAACCGACTTTGAGTTTCAATGTCGGTACACGTCCCCGAACGACCAATAATTAATCTTGTACTGACCACCACATGTTAAACATCTTAAGGCTAAAAAAAAAAAAGTCAAGTCATTCACACGAGGCTGCTTATTTTTAAAGGCGGCATGTCTTCATCACGTGTAATTTCGAGGCACCCCTCGTGAGCATGGCAGCGTCCGGATTGACTCAATCGGATACGTTTGTGCGAAGCTGCAGAATGTGGTGAATGTTGTTGGCGTATCCGGTAGAGCCAGGATTCCGGGTGCTTGAATGATGAGTGAATGGAAGTGTGGCCTATTTGGATTGGGTAAGTTAGTGCTGTGTGGACATTGCTACTCCTCAACCTTCCCTTGGGTGGGAAAAGAGGTCCGGATGATGATGATGATGATGATGCTACAACACCATGATGAAATAGAGACGCCTCTTTGACAAAATTATGGTTTTATTGTTCTGACGAGGTTTGTAAAACAACTGTGATCTCGATGACCTCTTCAGAAGACATATATTCTGTGATGCCTAATCTACATCCGATTTGTGACGTATTACTGGATAAAATATTTTGCCGTGGGAATGATATTGTTATAACAAAAACAGCAATTTACTACTAAAATAAAGATGATTGTTGTACTTCTATTAGGCTAAGCGTTTCAGATCACTTCTGTATAAATGCTGCATTACGCGTCTCGTGACATTTTCATTGACTATGAATTTATTCATTATCATTCGTTTATTGATTTTTTTTTTCTCCGTTTAGAGTTAGGTATTTTGTTTCTCCAGAAAAATAATATGGCACTGAAATGTGTAACTGCATCAGTGTTACGTTTTTGTACCATAAGTCTTAGGTATTGCTTCCTCTTAATATCTTACATGAAATTTTTGCATTACACTGTTTGCGCCATAATGATCATGCAGTACAAGAAGAATTTTTGCAGTAGTTAAGTTACGTATTACTGTCCGAGTTGCATTCTAATGCAAATTCTCCCTTTATCATCTCAATCCCTGAATTTCGTAAATTATGCCTGTTCTTCAGGATATACTGTAATTTTAATGTCCGATATTCGGACTGAATTCGGAAGTTGCAATCTCCGTCGTGGACTGTGATTTCAAAGGTTGAAGCTCAAGAGCTGAGTTTGTATACCCGGCTTAGTATCCATATCAATAATTTCTCCTCTGTAGCTTACCACATAACTGTGAGTGAAGGGATGTGTCAGTGCCAGAGTAAACGCTAGTTTGTCCACTTCTCAACATAAGCGTGGGTGAAGGGGATGTGTCACTGCCGGAGCGAACGCAAGCCTGGGCATGTTTCTACCACATTATATGTGAGCTGACATGTGTCAGTGCCAATGCGAACGCTAGCTTGGCCACATCTCTACCGTATATGCATGGGTTGAGGAGGTGTGTCAGTGCCAAAGCGAACGCTAGCCTGGCCACGTCTCTACCACATATGCATGGGTTTAGGACATGGATCAGTGTTAAAGCGAACGCTTGCCTGGCCATGTCTCTACTACATACGAGTGGGTTGAGGAGATGCATCAGTGTTAAAGAGAACGCAAGCCAGGCCGCGTCTCTACCACATATGCATGGGTTGAGATGTGTCAGTGCCAATGCGAACGCTAGCGTGGTCACGTCTCTACTACATATGCATGGGTCTAGGAGATGAATCAGTGTTAAAGCGAACGCTAGCCTGGCCATGCCTCAACCACATAAGCATGGATGAAGGGACGTGTCAGTGCTAAGCACATGCTAATCTGGCCATATCTCTGCTTCATATACATTGTTGAGGGAAAGTGATAGTGAGCGATTACTCCTTTTCATGATCGCATCTCTGTCACATACAAGTTCATGGGTTACCGTAGCAGGACACATATGAACTTCAGAAGACTTAAGCTCAAAAGGACGGAGGGCATATTCTTTTCCTAGTTCAGTTTGCTTAATGTCCTACATATTTTGGCAATGGGCCCAGTAGTTTTCCCCTTGAGTGCGCGTTTATGCAAGCACGCACACATACATGCAGACATACATGTGCGCGCGCACACACACACACACACACACACACACACACACACACACACACACACACACACACACACACACACACACACACACACTTATGCACACATGCGCGCACGCACGCACGCACGCAGGCACCCACGAACGCGTGCACACACACACACACACACACACACACAAACAAGGCACGGATTCTGGGTAGGGAGAGGCGTGGCGAGTGTATGTCCCCGTACTTTCGCAAACCAATGACTATTTATAAAAAAAAAAAAAAACTGTGACAGCAAAATAAAAGTACTAAGTATCTTATATAAATATTTTCATGGAATCATTTTGATGAAAAGAGGGAACTGGTGATACACTGTGGAGGGTTTGACAATGAGTTATCAAGAATTCATTTTTGTAAACCCAGATACAGGTAGAATCATCCCACCGTTCTCCAGAGTGTTACATCCAGCTCTGGTCAACCCCCCTCCGACATCATGATATAGGCCTCCCTTCCCCCCGACACACACACACACACACACAATATCCAAGCATATATTTCTTTGCGGTAATATATATATATATATATATATATATATATATATATATATATATATATATATATATATATATATATATATATATATATATATAAAGCGAGAAGGAAAAAGTGGATGTCAGATGAAACATGGAATATAATTCAGAAAAGGAAAGAGGCTAAGTTAAGAAGTGAAGAACAACATGTTGATGGCCAGGTAGTTGAAGTACTTAGAGCAAAGTACTGGAGTTTACATTCTGAAGTAAAAAGACTCGTTAGACGTGATAAGAGGAGACTATATGATGAAAAGGCGACAGAGACAGAAATTAAATTAAGTAAAAATGACGGTCAGAGCACAAGAGCAGCGTATCAGGCCATAAAGGAGTTAACTGGGACTGAAAAGAGAAGGAAGGAAATACCTGTACGGGTTAGAAACGGTAATTTGATGACTAAAGATTTGGATATAAAAGGAAGATGGAAAGAGCACTTTGAATCTGTTCTAAATAGACCAATCCCAGCTGAAGAGGACATTTTGCCAGCCGAGAGAGATTTACAGATAGAAACAGGGGATATAACTTTGGAAGAGGTAGCAAAATCTATAAAGGAGTTAAAGAATTTTAAGGCTCCGGGTGAGGATGGAATATTCCCTGAAATGCTTAAGGTGGAAAATGACGAGTTGATGAATGCACTTTTGAAACTTTTTAATGTGGCTTGGGATAATGGTGGAATTCCAGAAGAGTGGAAAAATGGAGTGATTATAATAATACCAAAAAAGGGAGATTTAAGTGTGTGTAGCAACTGGAGGGGGATAACTTTGACACCTGTAGTTGCAAAAGTCTTTTCCAAAATCTTGTTGAACAGAACAGAGCCAGTAATTGATAAAATTTTAAGAGAAGAACAAGCGGGATTTAGAAAGGGTCGAGGTTGTAAGGATCAGATTTTTATTGTAAGGCATCTAATGCAACAAGCTAATGAGATGAAAATGCCACGTAACATGTGTTTTGTGGATTTTGAAAAGGCGTTTGATAGTGTTTCACGTGGAGCTATGTTGAAAATTATAAGATTCCATGGTATACCAGAAAAGTTTGTAAATATTATTAGAAGCCTGCATGAAGGTACTTTTTGTAAGGTAATGGTGGGTGGTTCTTTGAGTGATCCATTTCAAGTTAGGTCAGGAGTGATTCAAGGAGGAGTTCTTTCGCCATTGTTGTTTGTTTTGGTTATGGATTATGTTATGAAAAAGGTTGTAAGGAGAACAGGTGCAGAAATTAACAGGAAAAAAAATAAGAAGCTGATGGATTTGGACTATGCTGATGATATTGTACTGATTTGCGGAAGTATTTACGAGATGCAGAGGGTGCTCGATTGTCTGGTGGAGGAAGGAGAAAAAGTGGGATTGGTAATAAATTGTGGAAAGACTGAAATTATTAATATGAACGTGGAGAATCAAATCGATTGTGTAATTGGGAATAATGTGGTGAAGAATGTAGAAAACTTTAAATATCTGGAAACGATTGTATCATCTAATGGATCATTAAACAATGAAATTGAGGAGAGGATTAGACAGGCTTGGCGAGCTGTTGGAATGTTGAAATCTGTTTGGAATAATAATATGCTTTCGGTACATACTATAGTGAAAATTTACAAGTCCATGGTTAGACCCATTTTAATTTACGGGCATGAGTCATGGTACAGTACAATTGCAACAGATCAGAAAGTATTAGGATTTGAGAATAAAATACTGAGAAGGATTCTTGGGGTAAAGTGGCAAGACAGAGTTACAAATGAAAGAGTAAGGGATATTACGAGAGTGGAACCAGTTAATGAATATGTGAGACTGTCTCGCTGGAAGTGGCTGGGGCACATATACAGAAAAGAAGGTTGTTTAATACAGGATGTGCCAAAGTGGATTGCAAGAGGAAGAAGAGGTAGAGGTAGGCCGAGGGAAACTTGGTTGAGGACAATGAAAAAAGAAGCAGGAGAGGAGTGTTGGTGGGACCTGAAGGAGATGGCAAGAGACAAATATTGGTGGAGAGAGTTCATTGAGACCCTATGCATTCCGTGGGGTGCCACAGGAAAAAATGATATATATATATATATATATATATATATATATATATATATATATATATATATATATATCTATATATATATAGATAGGTAGATATCTATCTATCTATCTATATATATATATATATATATATATATATGTATATATATATAGATAGATAGATAGATAGATAGGTAGATATCTATCTATCTATCTATCTATCTACTGTATATATATATATATACATATATATGTCTATATATATATATATATATATATATATATATATATATATATATATATATATATTGTTACATAGCCTATGATTTCATCATCCTTTGTGTAATTTTAACGCACAGTATGCTGCATGTTTGATCACGAGCGTGTTCTGCCTCAGTCCCCCCCTTCTACCGTTATAGTAGAGTAAGTCGTCCTTTCTGTTGTTCAGAGCGGGATTGTCAGCTCTTCGTCCCCATGGCTTCATTTGCGCGTCCTTCTTACAAGTTGTATCAAGCTCTGCTGGCCCCTATATAATGAGCTCAGTCTCTGCATCATTGCCACTTAGATCTGCTCCTCATTTTGTTCACATCTCTGTCCTCCCCTGTACAGTTGTTGTTGTGAGTGCTCCGGAAGTCTCCAACCATCTAGCAGCTGTGTAATTTGAGTATAACTGTTATTGCATTTTTTCCTTGTACTGTATAGCATAAGGTGTTGATTTGTAGGCCTAGTGAGGTTTTTTTGTAATTTATGTAGGATTCATTTTGTCAGCCAGTTTTAATATTATTTTGTATCTGTAATAATTTATCTTGCATTAACTGAGCATTACCCAGTGTATTTTCATTTTATCAGGGCTGATTTAGGTAAATTTACTCTTGCTAATTTCATGTTAATAGAGGCTATTGCAGTTAACCATATATTTAACCTGTTTTTTTTCCATTACATTATCCTTATAAGTCCTGAATGTTTTGTTGTTAGTTTGTGCATTAAACTTTAACTTGTAATTTTACCTAACTCTTTTGTTTTGAACCTGGAACTTTACGGGACAGTAGTGATTTTTAGCATTCTCACTTAAAGTGTACATTATCTTTCTCTGTTCCGTAACATAATTTTGGCGACCTCATATCAGGATATTCAGGATATTATCATAAGGATATTGCTTGATATTTTGTGACTGTTACTTATTCATGATGTCTACTATTACTACACTTGATGAAGCCAAAGATTTTTTGTCAAATGTGCAAACAGTGTGTGATGTAGAAAACAGAACAAAGAATGAACTTAAGCTTGTTGCTCAACAATTGGGAATTGCTGTTCGCTCTCATCATTCTAAAGATGAAATTGTTGACATGATTAATGAAAGCTTGTTTAATGTAACTCCTTCAAATGAGCAAACGCAGATTGAATTAGCTAAGTTACAGCTAACCCTGCAGGAGGCTTGCGTTAAGGAGACACAGATACAGGCTCAGGGACAAGTTGAACTTGCCAGGATTCAGGCAGACCATGAGTATCGCATGAAACAAGGTGGAACTGGATCATCTAGCTCTGATGATTTTAATGTGGCTAAAAATGTTAAACTTGTCCCTCCTTTTAATGAATCTGATTTAACAAAGTATTTTCAGTTGTTTGAGAGGGTAGCTACAGGTTTTAATTGGCTAAAAAAGTATTGGCCAGTGCTCCTTCAAGCTGTTCTCACCGGTAAAGCTCAAGTAACTTATGCATCTTTGCCTCAGGATCAATCTGATAATTATTATGTAGTTAAGAGCTTGATTCTTAAGGCCTATGAGCTTGTTCCTGAAGCTTATAGAGTAAAATTTAGGACAACTTACAAGCAAGATAAGCAATCCCATGTTGAGTATGCAAAAATCAAAGAAGATCTGTTAGAGCAGTGGTTAAATTCTAAGAATGTGGATTCTGATTTTGGTAAATTTAAGCAGATGATTTTGCTGGAGGACTTCAAAAGGTGTATTAGTAAAGATGTAAGCCTATATCTTGATGAGAGAAGAATAGATATTTTGTCTGATGCTGCAGTTTTAGCTGATGAATATGTTCTCACTCACAAGAGATATTCTAGAGAAAAAGGGAAAGCTGAGAGTAAGTACGTTGCCTCTACTCAGAGTACAGGTAACAGGAAAGAGAATAAAGATGATGTTTCTCAGGAAGTAAATACCAGCTTCACCTCTAGATTTCAGAAAAGTAAATGTACTTATTGTAGTAAGCTTGGTCATACTACGGAGAAATGTTTCAGGAGACAGCGTGATGTGAACAAAAAGGAGTCTTTAAATATTCAGTCAACTGGTCTAGTGTCCACTCTTGAGAGTTCCCAGAATTCTTTAACTGAGTTAACTGAACCTGCTTTGAGGGGTAACTTAAATTCTCATGATGAAGCTCCTCTTTTGAGCAGTAACGTGGGTGACACTCTCAAGAGTTCATGTGCTAATTTCCTGTCTGATGGTTTTGTCAGTCCTCTGGACAGTAATGACAGGAAATCAGTTAAAATATATCGTGATACAGGTGCTTGCCAATCCCTTATGCTGACCAGTGTTCTAGGCTCTAATGTTAATTCCTCTGATGAAACTGTAATCTTACAAGGTGTAGGGAATAATTACTTCTCTGTCCCTCTGTGCAGAGTGAATTTAGAGTCTGGTTTTGTTAATGGTGCCGTTATGGTTGGGTTGGTTGAGACACTCCCAATGTCAGGTGTAACTTTCTTACTTGGAAATGATATTGGTGGAAGTCAAGTGTGTCCAGCTCCTCAGTTGTCTAGTGAGCCAGTGGCTGCGTCCCAGGATTGTGATGTCCCTATGTGTTCCCTGTATGTGCTGTCACTAGGGCTAAGTCTAAAGTTACTGGTGATTTAGAGGATAATGATGATGATGATGTTATCCTGGCTGACACTTTTCTTGCTAATTTGGACCACTCACCAGATGAGGCAGTACCCCGTAGTGTTGATAATTTGTCTCATCAAGAGTTGGTTGAGTTGCAGGTTGCTGATCCTGAGTTGAAAGGTCTAGCTAACTCTGCTTGCAGTGAGGAAGAGTCAGCTGGTGCTTCTACTTGTTATTATGTAAAGTCAAGAGTACTTATGAGGAAGTGGAGACCCCCAACAGCATCAGCCGACTGTGAGTGGGAGGTTGTACATCAAGTTGTCATCCCTCGTGTTTGTAGGCAGGATATCATTAGAGTGGCTCATGATTCCAGTTTGGCAGGACCCCTTGGAGTGAGGTAGACTGTGGCACGCATTTTGAAACACTTCTACTGGCCAGGTATCTTCAGGGATGTTTCCTGGTATTGTAAGTCTTGTCAAACCTGTCAAGTTGTGGGGAAGTGTAATCAGACCGAAAAGGTTGCACCTCGAGTTCCCATTCCTCCTGTTGAGGCGCCTTTCACCCGTGTGTTGGTGGATATTGTGGGCCCTCTTCCTAAGACTTCTTCAGGATTTTCTTATGTGTTGACCCTGATTGATATGGCTACTCGTTATCCTGAAGCCATTCCACTTAGAAATATCTCAGCAAAGAACGTGGTTAAGGAAATGCTAGGGTTCTTCACAAAGTTTGGTCTGCCCAAGGAGGTACAGTCAGACCGGGAAGTAATTTCATGTCAAATGTTTTCAAGCAGTCTCTGAAAGAGTTGAGCATCACCCAGATCACGTCTTCAGCTTACCATCCCCAGACCCAAGGAGCGTTGGAGAGATATCATCAAACACTCAAATCGATGCTCAAGAAATACTGTTTGGAACATCAGAAAGACTGGGATAAAGGTCTTCCATTCGTTGTGTTTGCTGCAAGAGAATCTCCAAATGAATCACTGGGTTTCTCACCTTTTGAACTACTGTTTTGCCATGAAGTAAGAGGACCCCTTAAGCTACTCAAGGAATGCTGGCTGTCGGAGGAAGATGACGTCACCCTGCTGGAGTATGTGATGAAGTTCAAAGAACGGCTGTCCACTGCTTTACAGCTGGCGAGAGAGAATTTAGGAGCTGCTCAGGAGAAGATGAAGACTTGGTATGATAAGAAGTCCAGGTTACGCCACTTTCAGCCAGGAGATCAGGTTTTGATTCTGCTACCGGTGCATGGGCAACCTCTTCAAGCCAAGTTTAGTGGTCCTTATTTCGTGGAGAAGAAACTCAGTGATGTCAACTATGTCATCGCCACACCAGATCGTAGAAAGAACAAGCAACTTTGTCACATCAACATGCTAAAGTTATATCACAGGCGGGACGAAAATAACCCAGTCTGCACTGTAGCTGTTCCACCCGAGTCTGCAAGTGAAGCTCTCCCATGCAGTATGAGCCTGAGTGATAGTTTGGGGAAGAATCCTGATATCACGAATGATCTCCAGACTATGCTTTCTCATCTACCTCCCGAGGAAAGGCAGGAGTTTTCGGCATTACTGCAGAAGTACCCGCAAGTGTTCCGTGCCACTCCAGGAAGAACTACTGTGTTGATGCATGATGTCGATGTTGGAGACGCAAAGCCAATTAAACTGCCTCCTTACCGTGTGAACCCAGTGAAAGTTCCTCTCATCCAGAAAGAGCTTGGCTACCTGTTGGACCACAAGATGATTGAGCCCTGTCAGAATGAGTGGAGTTCTCCTGTCACTCTAGTCCCTAAGCCAGGTGGGTCACAGCGGCTTTGCATCGACTACAGACGTGTTAATCAGATAACCAAAACAGACACTTACCCTCTCCCTCGTGTGGAAGATTGCATAGACAAGATTGGAAAGGATAGGTACATAAGTAAGTTTGATTTGTTAAAGGGATACTGGCAAGTACCTATGACTGAACGTGCTAGGGAGATCTCATGTTTTGTAACACTAGGAAAGACTTTTGCATGTTCGGTAATGCCATATGGTATGAAGAATGCACCAGCCACATTTCAGAAGCTCATGAATGTTGTAACAGAGGGTTTGGCAGGGTGTGTTGTTTATATTGATGATGTATTAATCTTCAGTGACAACTGGAAAGATCACCTATGCCATGTCAGTAAATTTCTTGAGCGTTTAGTTCAGGCTAATCTTGTAGCTAATTTATCAAAGTGTGAGTTTGGTCAAGCTAAAGTTCAGTACCTTGGGTACGTAATTGGTGATGGACATGTTGCACCGCCAGGAGCTAAGGTTCAGGTTATAAGTGATCTTCCCAGACCTAAAAGTAAGAAAGAGCTACAAAGATTTTTGGGAATGGTAGGTTATTACAGGAGATTTGTTCTTAACTTTTCAATTCTTGTATCACCACTTACAGACCTACTGAAAAAGGGAGTTGAATTTGCATGGACCGATAACTGTGAATCCTCTTTCAACAAACTTAAGCTATCCTATTAAGTCAGCCAGTGCTCGCTACTCCAAATTTTGCTAAGCCTTTTAAGATGTCTGTTGATGCAAGTGATACAGGAGCTGGGGCTGTTTTGCTGCAAGAGGATGATCAGGGTATTGAACATCCTGTATCTTATTACAGTAAGAAGTTCACTCCACCTCAAAAGAACTACTCAACTATTGAGAAAGAGCTTTTGGCCTTGATTTTGGGTTTACAGCATTTTTCATTTTATTTGTGTTCTGGTTTTGACCCCATAGTCATTTATACCGATCATAACCCACTGAAATTCCTTAGTAAGTTTAAAGATAAAAATCAGAGATTGACAAGATGGAGTCTACTTCTTCAGGAGTATTCATTAGACATACAACATGTCAAGGGGAAAGAAAATGTTATTGCAGATTGCTTATCCCCTTAACCACGGGGCGTCACTTTCGTGACGCTTGGGAGCAAGGGATCATACCGCGGGGCGTCGCTTTTGTGATTCTGTGTTATTTTGAATTCACCCGGGCTTTCAAGTGGGGGCTTGTATCATCTATCAGTACTGACAATGTCCAACACTAGTCAGCACTCCTAATCTCATCTGTACTCCCATCCATTGTTGACAATTTAGCCATTTCTCCCCGTTCTTGACTCCCCTCCCTACCCCCCTCCATTACCTTATCCTCTCGCCTGCCCGGCCATGCTACGCTAAGTAAATCTTCCCTGGAATTTTTCACTGATTTCATCCATTGAAATAAGCCCTATGTCGTATTCTTATACCAAATAATATATACAAGAAAGAAATCAGGTAAGTGAGAGTGCCATACACCTGGAATTGGCTAATTATCACCTGACAACACCTCACGTGCACTCGTTCGCTAATTTTCGCTGTTTTTTTCCCCTTGAAATATGCCGTATAATCTATTTTCGTAATAAATATACATGTAAGGAGAGAAGGGAGAAGCCTAAGTGATATTTACATTCACCTGGAACTACCTAATTTATAATGTATTGTCTAGATTTCCTGCCAATCATATCAGTGCTACACAAAGCTGTTTCAAGATTTAACATTGGTAGCTCTGATTATATATCTCCTAAGTAGGCCTCTAATCTATTTTCGTAATAAATATACCTGTAAGGAGGGAAGGGAGAACCCTAAATGATATTTACATTCACCTGGAACTACCAAATTTATAATGTATTGTCTAGATTTCCTGCCAATCATATCAGTGCTAGACTTAGCTGTTTCAAGAAGTAATATTGGTAACTCTGAATAACCCCTAAAGCAGGCCTCTAGGCTAGCTGGCCTGGCAACTGCGTTATCAGTGTAGTCTCATCTTCCGAAGTGAGAGGACGTATGTTTCATCTTGCTGACTTCAAGGCCTTTTTTCACCCCCATGCAAATGGCTCTGTGACCTTTACCCCCTACTAAACCTCGTGTGGAAAGAGGTAAAGGGCTGACAATTGATAAAAGAGTGACTACGATCTTTCTATTGTGTAAAACAGTGCAAGTGGAATTGTAAATAATGTGTAAATAATGTGTAAACAGCAAGTGAAAGTAATGAATGTAAATATACGTGAACAATGGAAAATAGTTTTATAAGTTATTTCAAGTGACAGTGCATAACACTGTAAATAAAATAGAAATGTAAATAACGTAAATAAAATAGAGAACGTAAATAGAAATGTAAATGAGTAGTATTATAAGAATACGAGTATATACCCTAGGAGTAATGAAAGTGAAAGTTTCACTCTAGCATGTCTGAATGCTATGAGTTATGAGAGTGAAGATGAAAGTGACATTCACTCTCAATGCCAGTATACAGGACGAGAAAGTGAATGCTACGTATTTTACTGAAAGAAATTGAATCCCTACAGTGACAATAAACTAATACTACTGAAGGAAACTTATGGATAAAGACTGTAGATATATATAAGTGTTATATAGTAATAGAAATATAAAGTGTGAGGGGTTTTATGAATAATAAATGACAGACTACCATGAGCGAACTAGTGCCAGTGCGAAGATCAGACGCGCTCGTAATTTCCATTGCTTTCACAGTGTTTTTTTTTTGAGTATGGATCCCAAACTACTTGAAAATTGTAGAATAGTGTTTATAGTGTTTGTATCTGGCTGTGGTAATCATATTACGGGTTGTTGGGAAGTGTAAAGTGGAGACTTCGTTACCCTACTTCAGAGGTCTCCACAAGTCCTACGGTAACCGACGAAGGCTCAACAATCATTCCAGGAGAAAGCTGAAGGTATGTGCCATAAGCATATGTAATTTTATTATTCTAGGACTAATAACTGATTTTTGGCAAATATTTTTTGAGAGTCTGTCGGAGCCCAAATAACCCCGCGGCACACGCAAGTAATTGGTAAACAAGCCCGCGGTGTAGGGGTTATCTAGACTTTAGACAGATTGTTTTAGAGTAATAAGAAATTTCCTTTGTAAATTTCTTTTTCTTTGTGGGGAGGTGTTACATAGCCTATGATTTCATCATCCTTTGTGTAATTTTAACGCACAGTATGCTGCATGTTTGATCACGAGCGTGTTCTGCCTCAGTCCCCCCCTTCTACCGTTATAGTAGAGTAAGTCGTCCTTTCTGTTGTTCAGAGCGGGATTGTCAGCTCTTCGTCCCCATGGCTTCATTTGCGCGTCCTTCTTACAAGTTGTATCAAGCTCTGCTGGCCCCTATATAATGAGCTCAGTCTCTGCATCATTGCCACTTAGATCTGCTCCTCATTTTGTTCACATCTCTGTCCTCCCCTGTACAGTTGTTGTTGTGAGTGCTCCGGAAGTCTCCAACCATCTAGCAGCTGTGTAATTTGAGTATAACTGTTATTGCATTTTTTCCTTGTACTGTATAGCATAAGGTGTTGATTTGTAGGCCTAGTGAGGTTTTTTGTAATTTGTGTAGGATTCATTTTGTCAGCCAGTTTTAATATTATTTTGTATCTGTAATAATTTATCTTGCATTAACTGAGCATTACCCAGTGTATTTTCATTTTATCAGGGCTGACTTAGGTAAATTTACTCTTGCTAATTTCATGTTAATAGAGGCTATTGCAGTTAACCATATATTTAACCTGTTTTTTGCCATTACATTATCCTTATGAGTCCTGAATGTTTTGTTGTTAGTTTGTGCATTAAACTTTAACTTGTAATTTTACCTAACTCTTTTGTTTTGAACCTGGAACTTTACGGGACAGTAGTGATTTTTAGCATTCTCACTTAAAGTGTACATTATCTTTCTCTGTTCCGTAACATAAATTTGGCGACCTCATATCATGATATTCAGGATATTATCATAAGGATATTGCTTGATATTTTGTGACTGTTACTTATTCATGATGTCTACTATTACTACACTTGATGAAACCAAAGATTTTTTGTCAAATGTGCAAACAGTGTGTGATGTAGAAAACAGAACAAAGAATGAACTTAAGCTTGTTGCTCAACAATTGGGAATTGCTGTTCGCTCTCATCATTCTAAAGATGAAATTGTTGACATGATTAATGAAAGCTTGTTTAATGTAACTCCTTCAAATGAGCAAACGCAGATTGAATTAGCTAAGTTACAGCTAGCCCTGCAGGAGGCTCGCGTTAAGGAGACACAGATACAGGCTCAGGGACAAGTTGAACTTGCCAGGATTCAGGCAGACCATGAGTATCGCATGAAACAAGGTGGAACTGGATCATCTAGCTCTGATGATTTTGATGTGGCTAAAAATGTTAAACTTGTCCCTCCTTTTAATGAATCTGATTTAACAAAGTATTTTCAGTTGTTTGAGAGGGTAGCTACAGGTTTTAATTGGCCAAAAAAGTATTGGCCAGTGCTCCTTCAAGCTGTTCTCACCGGTAAAGCTCAAGTAACTTATGCATCTTTGCCTCAGGATCAATCTGATAATTATTATGTAGTTAAGAGCTTGATTCTTAAGGCCTATGAGCTTGTTCCTGAAGCTTATAGAGTAAAATTTAGGACAACTTACAAGCAAGATAAGCAATCCCATGTTGAGTATGCAAAAATCAAAGAAGATCTGTTAGAGCAGTGGTTAAATTCTAAGAATGTGGATTCTGATTTTGGTAAATTTAAGCAGATGATTTTGCTGGAGGACTTCAAAAGGTGTATTAGTAAAGATGTAAGCCTATATCTTGATGAGAGAAGAATAGATATTTTGTCTGATGCTGCAGTTTTAGCTGATGAATATGTTCTCACTCACAAGAGATATTCTAGAGAAAAAGGGAAAGCTGAGAGTAAGTACGTTGCCTCTACTCAGAGTACAGGTAACAGGAAAGAGAATAAAGATGATGTTTCTCAGGAAGTAAATACCAGCTTCACCTCTAGATTTCAGAAAAGTAAATGTACTTATTGTAGTAAGCTTGGTCATACTACGGAAAAATGTTTCAGGAGACAGCGTGATGTGAACAAAAAGGAGTCTTTAAATATTCAGTCAATTGGTCTAGTGTCCACTCTTGAGAGTTCCCAGAATTCTTTAACTGAGTTAACTGAACCTGCTTTGAGGGGTAACTTAAATTCTCATGATGAAGCTCCTCTTTTGAGCAGTAACGTGGGTGACACTCTCAAGAGTTCATGTGCTAATTTCCTGTCTGATGGTTTTGTCAGTCCTCTGGACAGTAATGACAGGAAATCAGTTAAAATATATCGTGATACAGGTGCTTGCCAATCCCTTATGCTGACCAGTGTTCTAGGCTCTAATGTTAATTCCTCTGATGAAACTGTAATCTTACAAGGTGTAGGGAATAATTACTTCTCTGTCCCTCTGTGCAGAGTGAATTTAGAGTCTGGTTTTGTTAATGGTTCCGTTATGGTTGGGTTGGTTGAGACACTCCCAATGTCAGGTGTAACTTTCTTACTTGGAAATGATATTGGTGAAAGTCAAGTGTGTCCAGCTCCTCAGTTGTCTAGTGAGCCAGTGGCTGCGTCCCAGGATTGTGATGTCCCTATGTGTTCCCTGCATGTGCTGTCACTAGGGCTAAGTCTAAAGTTACTGGTGATTTAGAGGATAATGATGATGATGATGTTATCCTGGCTGACACTTTTCTTGCTAATTTGGACCACTCACCAGATGAGGCAGTACCCCGTAGTGTTGATAATTTGTCTCATCAAGAGTTGGTTGAGTTGCAGGTTGTTGACCCTGAGTTGAAAGGTCTAGCTAACTCTGCTTGCAGTGAGGAAGAGTCAGCTGGTGCTTCTACTTGTTATTATGTAAAGTCAAGAGTACTTATGAGGAAGTGGAGACCCCCAACAGCATCAGCCGACTGTGAGTGGGAGGTTGTACATCAAGTTGTCATCCCTCGTGTTTGTAGGCAGGATATCATTAGAGTGGCTCATGATTCCAGTTTGGCAGGACCCCTTGGAGTGAGGTAGACTGTGGCACGCATTTTGAAACACTTCTACTGGCCAGGTATCTTCAGGGATGTTTCCTGGTATTGTAAGTCTTGTCACACCTGTCAAGTTGTGGGGAAGTGTAATCAGACCGAAAAGGTTGCACCTCGAGTTCCCATTCCTCCTGTTGAGGCGCCTTTCACCCGTGTGTTGGTGGATATTGTGGGCCCTCTTCCTAAGACTTCTTCAGGATTTTCTTATGTGTTGACCCTGATTGATATGGCTACTCGTTATCCTGAAGCCATTCCACTTAGAAATATCTCAGCAAAGAACGTGGTTAAGGAAATGCTAGGGTTCTTCACAAAGTTTGGTCTGCCCAAGGAGGTACAGTCAGACCGGGGAAGTAATTTCATGTCAAATGTTTTCAAGCAGTCTCTGAAAGAGTTGAGCATCACCCAGATCACGTCTTCAGCTTACCATCCCCAGACCCAAGGAGCGTTGGAGAGATATCATCAAACACTCAAATCGATGCTCAAGAAATACTGTTTGGAACATCAGAAAGACTGGGATAAAGGTCTTCCATTCGTTGTGTTTGCTGCAAGAGAATCTCCAAATGAATCACTGGGTTTCTCACCTTTTGAACTACTGTTTTGCCATGAAGTAAGAGGACCCCTTAAGCTACTCAAGGAATGCTGGCTGTCGGAGGAAGATGACGTCACCCTGCTGGAGTATGTGATGAAGTTCAAAGAACGGCTGTCCACTGCTTTACAGCTGGCGAGAGAGAATTTAGGAGCTGCTCAGGAGAAGATGAAGACTTGGTATGATAAGAAGTCCAGGTTACGCCACTTTCAGCCAGGAGATCAGGTTTTGATTCTGCTACCGGTGCATGGGCAACCTCTTCAAGCCAAGTTTAGTGGTCCTTATTTCGTGGAGAAGAAACTCAGTGATGTCAACTATGTCATCGCCACACCAGATCGTAGAAAGAACAAGCAACTTTGTCACATCAACATACTAAAGTTATATCACAGGCGGGACGAAAATAACCCAGTCTGCACTGTAGCTGTTCCACCCGAGTCTGCAAGTGAAGCTCTCCCATGCAGTATGAGCCTGAGTGATAGTTTGGGGAAGAATCCTGATATCACGAATGATCTCCAGACTATGCTTTCTCATCTACCTCCCGAGGAAAGGCAGGAGTTTTCGGCATTACTGCAGAAGTACCCGCAAGTGTTCCGTGCCACTCCAGGAAGAACTACTGTGTTGATGCATGATGTCGATGTTGGAGACGCAAAGCCAATTAAACTGCCTCCTTACCGTGTGAACCCAGTGAAAGTTCCTCTCATCCAGAAAGAGCTTGGCTACCTGTTGGACCACAAGATGATTGAGCCCTGTCAGAATGAGTGGAGTTCTCCTGTCACTCTAGTCCCTAAGCCAGGTGGGTCACAGCGGCTTTGCATCGACTACAGACGTGTTAATCAGATAACCAAAACAGACACTTACCCTCTCCCTCGTGTGGAAGATTGCATAGACAAGATTGGAAAGGATAGGTACATAAGTAAGTTTGATTTGTTAAAGGGATACTGGCAAGTACCTATGACTGAACGTGCTAGGGAGATCTCATGTTTTGTAACACTAGGAAAGACTTTTGCATGTTCGGTAATGCCATATGGTATGAAGAATGCACCAGCCACATTTCAGAAGCTCATGAATGTTGTAACAGAGGGTTTGGCAGGGTGTGTTGTTTATATTGATGATGTATTAATCTTCAGTGACAACTGGAAAGATCACCTATGCCATGTCAGTAAATTTCTTGAGCGTTTAGTTCAGGCTAATCTTGTAGCTAATTTATCAAAGTGTGAGTTTGGTCAAGCTAAAGTTCAGTACCTTGGGTACGTAATTGGTGATGGACATGTTGCACCGCCAGGAGCTAAGGTTCAGGTTATAAGTGATCTTCCCAGACCTAAAAGTAAGAAAGAGCTACAAAGATTTTTGGGAATGGTAGGTTATTACAGGAGATTTGTTCTTAACTTTTCAATTCTTGTATCACCACTTACAGACCTACTGAAAAAGGGAGTTGAATTTGCATGGACCGATAACTGTGAATCCTCTTTCAACAAACTTAAGCTATCCTATTAAGTCAGCCAGTGCTCGCTACTCCAAATTTTGCTAAGCCTTTTAAGATGTCTGTTGATGCAAGTGATACAGGAGCTGGGGCTGTTTTGCTGCAAGAGGATGATCAGGGTATTGAACATCCTGTATCTTATTACAGTAAGAAGTTCACTCCACCTCAAAAGAACTACTCAACTATTGAGAAAGAGCTTTTGGCCTTGATTTTGGGTTTACAGCATTATTCATTTTATTTGTGTTCTGGTTTTGACCCCATAGTCATTTATACCGATCATAACCCACTGAAATTCCTTAGTAAGTTTAAAGATAAAAATCAGAGATTGACAAGATGGAGTCTACTTCTTCAGGAGTATTCATTAGACATACAACATGTCAAGGGGATAGAAAATGTTATTGCAGATTGCTTATCTAGACTTTAGACAGATTGTTTTAGAGTAATAAGAAATTTCCTTTGTAAATTTCTTTTTCTTTGTGGGGAGGTGTTACATAGCCTATGATTTCATCATCCTTTGTGTAATTTTAACGCACAGTATGCTGCATGTTTGATCACGAGCGTGTTCTGCCTCAGTCCCCCCCTTCTACCGTTATAGTAGAGTAAGTCGTCCTCTCTGTTGTTCAGAGCGGGATTGTCAGCTCTTCGTCCCCATGGCTTCATTTGCGCGTCCTTCTTACAAGTTGTATCAAGCTCTGCTGGCCCCTATATAATGAGCTCAGTCTCTGCATCATTGCCACTTAGATCTGCTCCTCATTTTGTTCACATCTCTGTCCTCCCCTGTACAGTTATTGTTGTGAGTGCTCCGGAAGTCTCCAACCATCTAGCAGCTGTGTAATTTGAGTATAATTGTTATTGCATTTTTTCCTTGTACTGTATAGCATAAGGTGTTGATTTGTAGGCCTAGTGAGGTTTTTTTGTAATTTATGTAGGATTCATTTTGTCAGCCAGTTTTAATATTATTTTGTATCTGTAATAATTTATCTTGCATTAACTGAGCATTACCCAGTGTATTTTCATTTTATCAGGGCTGACTTAGGTAAATTTACTCTTGCTAATTTCATGTTAATAGAGGCTATTGCAGTTAACCATATATTTAACCTGTTTTTTGCCATTACATTATCCTTATGAGTCCTGAATGTTTTGTTGTTAGTTTGTGCATTAAACTTTAACTTGTAATTTTACCTAACTCTTTTGTTTTGAACCTGGAACTTTACGGGACAGTAGTGATTTTTAGCATTCTCACTTAAAGTGTACATTATCTTTCTCTGTTCCGTAACAATATATATATATATATATATATATATATATATATATATATATAGATATATATATATATATATATATATATAGTTTCATTTAGTCTTTAAAATCTCCAGCATATGCGTCAGCCTTTGTCACCTAATGGCGGCTGTCCATGATGTTCGATCTCTGGCAGCCTCTCTCTTCCTTCCTTTATCTCTGAGGTCACACTGAGTGAGCTAGTCCCCGGCCTTTTTTCGGTCTACCTTTTTCAACCCTACCCCTAAGGTTAACACTTCTCACTTTATGTATTGCTCTCCAGATGCCCAAATCACCTCAATCTACCCCTCCTTATCAGAGCACCAATACACTCCAGGCTTTTTCAAGACCTTACGTTTCCCATTGTAAACCTAGCCCCCCCAGGCCGTGCATTTAAGGACGCACTGCACATCCACGTTATCACTGGCATTTCTGTATGTTTGATCCTTGGAATATCCTCTTCCTTTACTGCCCAGGTCTCGCCACCATACATCTGTACACTCCTAATACTTGCAAGATACAAAAATCCCATCGAGTGGAGGAAGGGCCCTCTCAGTGTCGGGGAGGCAACAGCTCTCTGAACTTCTTCCAGTCTTACCTCTAGATAACAAGACTCTTCTACATGTCTTCCAGGTAACATGACTTTTCTACATGTCTCCCAGATAACAAGATTCTTCTACGTGTCTCCCAGATAGCAAGACTCTTCTACATGTCTCCCACATAACTAGACTCTTCTACCTGTCTCTCAGATAACAAGATTTCTACACACTCGAAACACTCGCCAGCAAGATCAATCCTTTCACTCCTGAAGGTCTCCACATGCTCTCCCTGACACATAACATACATGAAATCGCATTATCTCACAGTCTGCCTCTAATATCACTACATCTCCTAAGCACCCACTTATCACAAACACTACACAAGATGGAATTATTTCCTATGTCCTTGTGGCAAACCGCAATGGCCACCATCCCTCTTCTTTGACAGTACCACCACCAACTCTAGATACTTTTGCCTTGTTTTATCTGCATCTACTCTCAAACCCTTGTGCCTCGTACCATCTCTCCACTTCCTAAATCTTTCCTCCGCCTCCCTTTCATTCTCTACAATCAACACCAGATCAATGGCATACAACATCTTCCACGGGAATCCACTTCTGTAGTCACTTGAAAGGGCTTCAAGGAACCTGATAAACAATAAGGGACTCAAGACTGACTCCTGATGCATACCAACAATCACGGAAAACTCATTAATCAAATCTCCATTCACTCTTACCTAGGTGTGAGCACCCATGTGCATAGCTGTAACCATTCTAACCACTCCTCGATCCCAAGCTTTCTCTTTGTGCACTTCACCATCTCCGAAGAGACTGTCAAAGGTCTCCAAATCAACTAGAACAAAGTAAAGAGTCCTTTCCTTTCTTAAATATTTTTCCTGAACCTATAGAACAATGAATATGACATCAGTGGTCTTTTTGCCTGGCATAAACCGAGACTGCGTCTTGTCAATATCTACCCTTTCTCTTATCATACCTTCCAGAGCTCACTCCATTACCTTCACACTCTGGTCCAAAAGTTTTGTTTCTGTAATTTTCTCTTTCCAGGTCACCACCCTTCCCCTGTACACATTTACAATCACACTGTTTAGTCAGTCATCTTGGACAACACGCTTATAAATAATCGTACTTATCAAATCAGTAATCAACCCCATTCCCATATCTCCTGAGGTCTTCAGCATTTCAGCAATCAACCCAGACACACTTGCAGCCTTCTTCACCTGCATCCTGCCTATTGCCCTGCTAACACTAGCAGCGTCAATCACAGGCCAAGGGCCAAACATTGGATCGGCTGACTCCAACCATTCCCTTTCTCAGACAAATTGCTAATTCAGCAACCTGTCATAATGCTCTCTCCAGGCGTCTTTAATATTCACACTGTTCACCACTACTCTTCATTCATCATTATTCACACACTGCTTACCTATGATATCCATGTTTTCCCTCTTCATCTAATTTTCCACCTTAATTATCATAATATTCCTTTATACCCTATTCCAGTAAAAGTCTCCGAGATTGATTTTGCCCCGTAGACCTCTTTTCCAGCCCTACAATTGGCAGCCAAATATGCCTCGTTGTTACTACCCCTTTCCCATTCTCGGAAAAGCCTTCTTTTCTCCTTGACTGCTGCTTCTACACCCTCATCCCACCACCAAGATACTTTATACCTTGGGGGGGGGGGGCTGCTTGTCCATCCACGTACTGAATCACTAACTCTCAGGAGATTGTTCTTGAGTTCTCTGTACTGTCCATTTATGTTTCTGTCAACAGCTCCCTGTTCAGCCACCACTACTCACCTCGAAATAGAAGGCATCCCTTACTGTTTGGTTCTTCAACTTCCATATTTTCCTTCTAGGTCCATAGGTTCTCTTTTTCTTCACCCGCTCCTTAGGTATCAAGTCACATACCAATAATTTGTGTTGCTGCACGCACTCTTCACTCCCAGTAACTTTAATATCCATCACCAATCTCCTATGAGCCCTCCTGATGAGGAAATAGTCCATCTGGCTACTATTTTCCACAGAGTCGTATTCAATCAACCATCTCTTTCTTTTTCTAAAGTGCACGTTGCACACAATCATGTCCATTGCCCTCGCAAATTCGAGTGTCCTTTCCCCGTCCTCGGTTTTCGTACCATATGCTCATCCAGTCTTTTTTTTTTTTTTTTTTTTTTTAATCCAAGGGTGAAGGAACGAAAGGCCATGAGCACGCAAAAGTTTCCTTCCAAGAAAAAACAAAACAAAACAAAACAAAAGAGAGCCAAGTTCAAGATCCGTTCATTTCGAGACGACTGGACACATTGCTTTTGAAAGACGGGACACATTACTTTTGAAAGACGGGAGATCATAGGAAGTAGGAATTGCAGACAGAGGGAGATGGTTCCCGAGTTGGTCTGTTGCGTAAATGAAGGACTGGAAGTAATAATGAACTCTTGGAATGAGGAGTTGGACAGAAAAGGGATGGGAGTTTGTCGTTAGACAGGTGCCATGAGCCCGTCGTAGAGATGGAGGGATGCAGGAAAGTAGTTCAGAGTAGCAGTGACCATTGAATCAGCAATAGAAAAAAGATTAAGATGCAACAGTGCGGCGAAGAGACAGAGGTTGAAGGGAGCCAGTAAGAGAAAAGTTACTGAGAAGAAAAGCTTTTGACTCCACCCTATTAAGAAGACATGTATGTAAGAAGCCTCTGCACATATTATGAGAGTTGTACTCCAGCGAATAAAACCTGTGCATAAAGTCAACAACTGTGCAGGGGTCAAGAAGGTACAGTGTCGGCTTGGGACACCTAATCTCCTGGAGACAGATTTTACAAGAGATGTAATATGATCTTTCCAAGATAAATCCCGGGAGTATGAAACCCCAGGTATGTTTAACCTGCCGCGTGCCAGTGCCATTTTAAAACCGTCTGACATAATGCCGTGGCCAGTGCCATGCCATTTTAAAACAGTTTAAAATCAAAAACTTCACTGTGACTGCATTTTTCAAGATTCGCGGGTAAAAATTGACAGACATGTAACTGTTCCTCTACCATCCCCCAGGCTGTCAAGGCCATACACTTACTCGCTCCCCCCCTCACACTCGCTCTGCCTCACTCTACCTGTGTGCCTCACCCAGTGCTGTACATAGTGAAGGCATTTTGTAAATATTTTCATGTATGTGTAAGTTGTACCAATTTTCCTGTAAGTGTAAGGACTATATAGTGAAGTCAAGTTGTAAATACCTTCTTGTAAGTGCCAGGACTGTAGGTAATGAAGTTAGGTTGTACCTATCTTCAAGTAAGTGAAAGATAATGCATTCACAGTGGGAAAGACACGTAAATTGTGACAGATGCTGAAATAGTAAGTAAACAGAAAAGTGTACTGAACATTACTATGCCTTCCCAACATAAGTACCTGAGTATACCTTACACAGAAAACGGCTTTCTCTCACGTACAGGTGAGCGTGAGAGAGCGGTTATACCCGTACACGAGTATGCAGGACTCAATAAAACTGATTTCCGAGCTTCGGTGAGCATTTTAATTGCAAAATTCGTTGTTTTCACATCAAAATCTATCATTTTAGCCAAAAAAAAAAAAAAGGGTCGAAAAATGGCCGGCAGTGGGGTGACCCATAGGGCTAAAAATAGCCAGCACGCAGCGGGTTAAGGATGATGCAGGATTGAGCTGGATATTATGAAACATAAGTCGGTGCTCCTATTTAAAATTTTGTGTAGTTGATAGGTGTAAGAATTGAGTCTGATGCATTAAAAACTACAGGATTACTTTCACCCTATTCAGAGATACGAGACATTAGATGTGCAATAGCCTTATCCCTTGTTTGTTGAAGTAATTGCTGAGACGAACGTTGCGGGAACCGAATGGATAGGTGAAGGATGGAATCATCAGAGCATGAGTGGATAGGATTAGATGTACATCCTCAACGGTCACTAATAAATGAAAGGAAGAGAATTGCTGATAGGACAGAGCCCTGAGGAACACCACTATTGATAGATCTAGGAGAAGAACGTCTACAACAGTAGCTAGCTATAGAATGACCAGAAGGGAAGCTACAGATGAAGGCACAGTTCGAAGGATAGAAACCGTAAAAAGGTCGTATGGAATTTAAAGATTTATGTCAGACTCGATTGAAAGCCTTTGAGATGTCAAGTGCAATGGCAAAACTTTCGCCAAAGTCCCGAAAGGGGGATGTAACTTTTTATATCCTTGAGCTGCATGATCTACATGAACATTTCAGTCTTCGCACTAAACTACAATCGCATCATCCGCAATACCACTTACCACATATATTAAGACAAGAATCTGCTTTTTCTACATCATCTATTTCATATATATATATATATATATATATATATATATGTGTGTGTGTGTGTGTGTGTGTGTGTGTGTGTGTGTGTGTGACACCATCCCCCCCTTCCTGAACCTTTTCAGTGTTTCAGTAACACAAAGAGTAGTTGGGCGTGCTCTGCAGTACAAGTTCCTTTAACTGTCAACACCAAACTATATGCACATTACACACTGCAATTTCAAAAAACTTAAACAAAAACAAAACAAGAAGCAGTGAAAAAGCACATCAAACCCCTTCCCGGCAGTCATTTTAGTGGTGACGTAGCAATACAACAGGATATCTCGTCAAAGACATCACATATCAACTTTGGAGTAAACCGGGAGGAAATTGATGATCTTATGCCCATTTGAAAATTTAGGTTCCACCCACCTGACACTGACCCCCTACAGCTAACTTGGGGGTGAACCCCCTGATATAATGAACCATGTTATAAAGTTGCGGATTTTAAAGATAAACTTTTAGGTTTTGGTTTCATTTTGATATGACGAATCTGAAAGGAGTTATGGTGAAAAACGATTTTTTTTTTTTTACATTTCGGAGGGCTTTCCGCCTGGGCCTTGGCCCAATTTGGCCCAAAACTTAACAGGTGATCAGAAGGCCATAGCTCACCATCCCTGTAATTTTAGTCAAAATCGCTCCAGTAGTTTTCGTGTAACGTTGTTAGCACACAGACAAACAGCCTAATCAAGTGAAAACAATACCCATTCCCAAGCCCCACCTGAGTGGGGACGGGTAAAAATGGCATCTCATTACAAAGTCTCAAGTCCCTAGGGGGTGGGGGGGAGGGGGTGGTATCAAAGCTCCTATCATTCCCCCCTCTCCCATTGACAACACGAGATGCATGGAACCACTGTCTGACTCACTTTTCATTTCTGCATCATTCGCAGCCTTTCCTCGTATTTTCTCTCTGTTGAACACCATCTCTCCTCTAAATCTCACCATCTCTTCCTCACTGAGACTCCACTGTCTGAGGCAACTTATAGCAAACACTTCTCTGTATCTGACAATTTTCACTATGCTCTTTTCAAAGCCAAAGTTTGCTGTTGTGTGTATGTACGCTAAAGCATATCTTGTTCTCATGTTCCTGAACTTGAATCTTCTGAATTCTCTACCCTCTGGCTTCGGCTTTCCTGTCATTCTTTGACTAAATATATCTGTGCTGTTTACTTTTCCACTAATTCTACTGACTATGAGACTCTCTTAGACTATCTTACTTCAGAGATGGAACACATCCTATCAATTTCTCCTTTCTGTGAAATCTCCATTCTAGAAGATATCAATGTTCACCACCACCTTTCGCTCACCTCTCCTTGTATTGAACCACCTGGTGAATAAGCTTACATCTTTTCTATCCTTAATGACCTAGAGCACCTTGTACAACACTCTGCCCGTATTCCTCACGGCCTTGGAGAAAGTTCTAGCATACATGAACGTCTTCTGAAAACTAATCCCTCTGCTTATGCTGTAAATCTTTTCTCTGCACTGGGCTCTTCTGGTCACAACCATGTCACCTCAATCTGTCGTGTTGCTCCAGTAAGACCTGTGGACCCTCATAGGTAGCGGCGGCTTTGCCACTTTGCAGCTGCTGCTTGGGAGGTCCTCAGGTAGTACGTCGTTGATTTTCCCTGCATCGATTATTGCTTCCATGGACAAGAGCGATCTGAGTGTGCTTTGCACATAACTAAGGTTGTAGAAACATACACTGGTTTCTTATATATGACTAATGCAAAAAAAAACTTCGTTTAACCCTTCTTTAGTTCTGTGGGGTATTCAAACGTGGTTAGTCATGTGGGGTGTTACAACACCCCAATACAAAAATACATTTAGTGTTGCTAACACGTAAAATATATTCATTTTGCCGCTTCAGCATATCTCTGCAATCGCTAATGAAACGATTAAATGCCTTGTAGGGGGTGTTTATTAATTTATAATAATAAAATACAATAAATTATATCATTAAAAATGACAAATAGACTCATATCTCATTTGTCAGGTAAACACGCACAGGAAAATACATTTTGTGATTTTTAAAATCAGTATAATGATAAACATAATGCAACAATAAGATTTAAAAAAAAAAATGTATATCAATATGAGGTTAGTTTGATGGGGTAACTGGACTCACCGGGGGGGGGGGGGAGGAGTGCTCCTCTCTCTCACTACAGCAGAGGCAGGACTAAACCAACCCACATGCTCCCTCCCCTCACTGAATCAGGAGAGTACTGGTACAGAGAGAAATATTCGAATAACCGGCTAGGAAATATGAGCTTTTAAAAAAATTTGGGGTCCCAAAACATCCCACCTGACTAACGAAGGGTTAATCACGCTTGTGGTAATGCTGCCCACAATAAGGAGACCTACAAAAGGAACCGGAGCCAACCCACCCCTTCATCTCATCTCTTTTAAGTTTCTGCCCAGAACTGTGCTATCTATTCTTTGCTCTGCAAAAAATAATTTCTTTCATACTAAATGCTTTGAACTCTCCAACTCAAATTCTTCCTGTTCCCTTTGGCGGCTTACCAAAAACTTTTCTAAAAACTTTACTTAATCATCCTTTCCTCTTCTTTTCTACTCTGATGGCTTTGTAGCTATTTCTTCTAATAATAAGGCAAAACTCTTCACTATGACTTTTTCCTTCATTTCCACCTTAGACGATTCTAGAGTGTTCCTTCATCACTTCCCCTAACTGACTTCCTCATGGCTGACATTAAAATTTCTTCAGTTAACCTATTTTCGGTCATCACAGGCCTCAATACGAACGAGGCATATGAACCACATGGGGCCCCTGTTGTTGTCCTCAAGAACTGTTGTTTTGTGCTTACATCCTGCCTAGATAAACTATTTCAATTTTGCCTGCCAACTTGCACCTTTCCTTCTTGCTGGAAGTTTGCTCTCACTCAGCCTGTCCCAGAGAAGGGTGACCATTCCCATCCCTCTAACTATCGCCCAATTGCTTTAACGTCCTTTGCTTCAATAGTATTCTCGTCTATTATTAAAAGAAAAAAAAAAACATAATTCCTATCACAAACTTCAATCGTAGGTATAGGATCCGCCATGGACGCTTAACTGGTGATCTCACAAGACTTTCAAACTCCTGGTCATCCTTTTTTGGAGACTTTGACGAAAGCTTAGTCATTGCACCTGTCTTCTCAGAGGCTTTCGATCGAATCTGGCATAAGTCGTTAATTTTCAAACCTGCCCTCTTACGGATTCTGTTCTTCTATCTGTGCCTTCATCTCTCGCTTCCTTTCAGGTCATTCTATAGTTACTGTTGTAGACAGCCACCGTTCTTCTCCTACATCTATCAATAGTTGTGTTCCTCAGGATTTTGTCCTTTCACCAACTTTTCCTTTTGTTCATCAGTAAACATCTAAACTGCACATCAGCATAAGCTGATGACCCCATCCTTCACCTTCCCATTCGCTTCCTGCAGCGTCCATCTCAGCAGCTGCTTCAGCAAACAAATCGATGAAGATATGGCACACCCGGTTTCTGACATGGCTCAGTTCTCTGACTGGGGTAAAAGAAATCTTGTTTTTAAGAAAATAGATACTCAGTTCTTACATCTATGAACCTGACAAAATCTTCTCCACGAGTATCATCTAATTTTTAATAATATCCGGTTGAGTCCTACATCGTCTTTGAACATACGAGATATTTCATTTTCACAGGATTTTTCTTTGAAAGATCATATTACCTCTCTTGTAAAATTTACTTCCAAGACATTAGATGTGCTAAGCCGACACTGTGCCTACTATATCCCTGCACAGTTGTTCACTTTATGCACGGGTTTTATTCGCCCCAGTGTAGAATACAGCTATCATGTGTGGGGAGGCTCTCCACATACAGCTCTTGTCAACAGGGTGGAGTCAAACTTTTCGTCTTATTTACTATCCTTCTTTTACTTTCCTTTCAATCTCTGTCTCTTTGCCACACCGCTGCATCTTTATTTCTTTTCCATCTTCAGTGGTCACTGTTCCTTTGAACTGTCAGCCTGCATCCCTCCACCACTACAGCAGATGCATAGCATTCGTTTTACAACGAACTCTCATATCTCTTCTGTCCAACTCTGTAATGCAAGAGTTAACTGTTACTCCCAGTCCTTCATGTATACAACAGGTCAGCTCTAGGACTGTCTCCATCTGTCTCCATTCTTTGAAAAGCAGTGTGTGCAGGCCTTTGGAAATGAACGGATCTTGAATTTGGCCCTCTGTTATCTTGTTTTTGTTATTTCTTGAAGGGAATAATCTTGCAGGTTCTGGCCTTTGGTTTCTTCATTCTTGAATAAAAAAAATCTATTTCTCTATCTGTCTATTTCTTAATCTATCCAGCCATTGATCTATCTATCTATCTATAGCTATAATCTCTCTCTCTCTTTGTCTATCTATCTATCTGTTACATCCCCGTCCCACACTGACACAGGCTCCAACAGCAGTAGTTCAGTATAGAAAGGATGTTGCCCAGTGAGTTACTCTTCCTATGGTCAGCCTCTCGGTGTACAGCATACAAGATCAGCTGAGATGAAGATAAACACTGGCTTCATAAGTTCACTGTCTTATTTTCCCAAATAAATACACTTAATGCTTTCCAACTTCACTTCAATGTTTTCACAAGCACTGGAGTTATGCAAGCATTACTAGATGAAGTTACACTTAATGCTTGACAACACTTCACTGTTTTCACGAGTACTGATGCTATACGAAGTTCAATAACACTTCACTGTTATCACAAAAACCAAAAATATACAAACTTCAAACTTCATTGACACTGCACTACACTCAAACTGAACTGAAAACCAGTTAAACTTGCTCTAGTCTCTTCCCCATCCTTATATAAGATTGCATTGTACTATCTATCTATCTATCTATATACCTAGGCTGCTTCCCCCAAGGAAAGGGAGGTAGCATTGTACTATAAACTAATAAATTTTTCCACAATTCTGGTGTAGTCTAGTGAGAGAGCACAGTTATCAACTCGGACACAACCCAAAACATACAAGAGTTTTCTTGCGTTACATAACACTGTAAATTATTTAGCATCCAGACTTAAGTTGAATTATCTAATTTAACAAGCAATCACGAAAATAAAACATTATAAAGAAAAAGAGCAGAAAAATTAATGCATAACTTACGAAATAACTACTCTCACAAACAGCAGGCAAACTGGCAACTCACTCGTGCTGGAACTAGCTTCTGTAAACATCGGGAAATGTCGAGAAGCTGCTTCATTACTTAACTGGCATATCTCGCTTCTTAACACTGCCCCCTCCCTAGTTCTTTGTTGTCTCAACAAAACTCCACTATAAATACACACATAAACCTTAATGCTAATGAAACATCAAAGTAAACACAAAACAATCCTTGAACTTCTCAGGTCTTCTTCTTTTCCACTTCCAACAGCGTCCTTGTTCCTCCACACAGTCCACTCCTCCTGGAAGGTCTTGGTCCTCTTCCTGATTCACGTCTTTCCATGGGAAACTGTCACCATCCTCTAGTACTTTAGCTCCTTGGTCCTCCTCGACTTCCTCAGCTGCAGATGAGTGCGATTCTTCGGAGACGTCCCTACTGTACTGTCGTTGCCCATGGTACTGCCACAGACGATTCACGTGTACCACTTTTGGGTGAGAATTCCTGCCACCCCAAATCCAATATGTTACATCTAATAGGAAGTCCAATACAGTGTAAAGCCCATCCCATGGGCTCTGTAGCTTCGGTAACTGTCCCTTCTTTCGCTGAGGATTGTATATCCAAATTTGGTCACCATCCTTGAAGCTCACCTCACTTGCCTTGACATCATACTTGCACTGCATCACCTCTCCTGAAAACCTGAGGGCTCCTCGCACTTGATGATGTACCTCAGCCAGCCTTTCCTGAAGGTGCTTTGCATAGCCGGTGGTGTCTGTAGGCAGCTCTTCACCAGGTGGTCTTCCCATTAACAAGTCAACATGTAAGCGTAACTCGTGGCCCATCAGTTTTGCAGGGGTGTAGCCAGTAGACTCATGGGTTCCAGAATGATATGCCATCAGCAACGCAGGTAATTTCTGGTCCCGTTCTTTTTGTCACTGTACGCAGTACTTGGCCAGTTCTCGTCCCAGGAACCATTCTACTTTCTCCACCATCCCATCTGACTGTAGCCTTAGTGGGGTCGTCCTGGTCTTCTTGAATCCCAATAACTTCCAGTTTTCATGGAACAGAGCAGATTCAAAGTTTCTACCCTGGTCTGAATGTAGCTCTTGTGGCACCCCAAAACGTCAGAAAAACTGGTCAACCAACACCAGAGTAACAGTCACAGCCTCTTGATTGGGGATGGCATAGGCTTCTGGCCTCTTTGTGAAGTAGTCCATGGCAACACATATATACCGGTTTCCTCTCTCAGTGAGTGGCAGAGGTCCAGCAATGTCCACCGCGACCCTTTCCATCGATGCACCCACTTGGTACAGCTGAAGAGGAGCGGAACCACGTTTCTTGGGTCCCCTCTTGGCACAACACACATCACAGGCCCGACACCACTCTTCAACATCCTGACGCATGCCAATCCAGTAGAACCTCTGTTACAGATGGCTTAGAGTTTTCTTCACTCCCAGGTGCCCACTAGTGATGTGGTTATGAAACTCACCCAAGACCTCGCATCTCATCTTCTGCGGAACCAACAGGAGCCAATGCTTGCTGAGACCATTGGGTGTCTCCCACTGACACTCCAGGATCCCGTTGTTCAGACGAAGAATGTCCCACTGACTCCAGTAACTATTGGTCACAGGGTTTAACCTTGAAACTTCTTTCCAAGATGGCTGCACTGTACTCTGCTGCAGCCACTCTAGCACTGGTTGTAAATCTGCATTCTCCATCTGTATCCTCTTCAGGTCTTCTACATCCGATGCTGGCCCTGTCACAACCGTATGGCAGTATTTCTTGCCAAGAATCTCATTCCTACTATCCTTCTTGCCATCTGTTCTTCTGTCTTCTTGCACACTATTCATCAAGGTTCTCCTGAATTTCTTCAGTGGTGGGGCTCCTTGGGAAAAACTGGCTGGTTGTTGTCTCTCGTCACCAGCATTCAATAATTTACTCTCATCCTTCTCATTTGGACACTCATAGCTGAAGTGTCCCACCTCACAACATGAACACCCGTTTGTTGGAATCTGAGATTTCCTTGCACTGTTCTCTTCTTGCTCCTTCCATTTGTAACAATCCACCTTCTTGTGTCCCAGCTTCCCACAGAACCAGCAACCCCCTCTAATCTTCTGCTCTGTCTTCCACTTCTTGCAATCCACTTTCCGATGTCCTGGTTTCTCACAGTACCGGCACCATCCTTCAAAATTTTCCACTTCCTGTACCTGTGCCTTTCTTGACTTGAATCCTGCACTATGACCTGCCTGAAAAGTGGATGTACTGGACCTGACATTGGACTCAAATTCTAGAGCCCTGGCTAGTGCTTCTTGCATGCTTCTGGGTTATGCCTGCTTTACTTGCACTTTCAACTCTGCACTATCAACGGCATCAATGAACTGGTCCCTCAGAAGAATGGCCGGCTGGTTAGGTGCAGCTCCAGGGTACGCCTTATATGCCATACACTCCGGGTCATAAGCAAGCTGCTGTAGGGATTCTCCTCAAGTTCATACACGGCTCCGGAATCTTGCTCTGTAAACTTCAGTCTGGTACATGGTTCCATAACTGCACTCCAGCACTTACAGAAGGGACTGATAACTGTTCCTCTCCATCACTGATATCTCACCCAGAATATCCATTACAACACCCTTAAGGCTAGTAACAAGCTGCACTGCCCTCTGCCTATCATCCCAACCATTCTGATCCTCAAGTAACTCAAAATGTGCATGGTAAGCTTCCCAAGATACTCAACCATCAAATTCCTGAGGTTTCTTTTTAATTGGTCCCCCATTATAGTCATGCACTTCACAGGTTTGGGGCCTAAAAACTGGGGCATCATAAATATCCTACATTCTGATCATTCAACCCTGTAATGTTACCTTTAAATGCTTCGGATCTGTCAAGATTCGCCATACGCTGTCCAATTCTTTCATATGCTCCTTGTACACTAACCTGAGGTTCAGCAGTGCAATATTTCTTGACAGCCTCCATTTTCTCACTAAATATCTTCACATGGTCGACTACATGTTTCAACTGGTTACCTACATGCTGTTTGCACTCCATCACTATTTCTTCACCAATTGTCTTCAACTGGTCGTCTACCTGTTGTTTGCACTTGGTCACATTATTGCTTACCTCATACTTCTGCTGCTGTAGCTCAGTGTATACCTTCTCCTTCAGTTTTGTTCCTGTTCTTCCTTCATTTCCCCTATGAAAGCATCTAGCTGTCCTTGCATCCTCCATTGTATTTCCCTCTGTTGCTTCTGTAATGGCTCTTGAAGTTGTTCATATCATTCTTTCAGTCCTTCATTCTGTGACTGTAACTGTTCTTTGATTTCGTTGCTGAGCTCTTTCTGTTCTTCACCTTGTGCTTGTAACTGTTCTTTTTGTTTTTCACGTTGTGCCTCTAGTTGTTCACTCTCAGCCTTCAGTTGTACACATTGTGCCTGTAGTAGTTTCACAATTGTCACCAGGGTCCTTTCCTCCTCCTGCCCAGGTCGAGATCTTGTCTGCACACCTCCTGTTTCCATGTCAAAAGTTAGACTCACTGCAGCACTTTCTAAAAAATCCACACTCCTGACACCAGTCCCCGTCCCACACTGCCAGAGGCTCCAACAGAATGATATACGAAGTTCAATATAACTTCACGGTTATCAAAAGAACCGAACACATATAAACTTCACTGACACTGACACTGCACTACATTTAAACTGAACTGAAAACCAGCTGAACTTGCTCTAGTCTCTTCCCTATCCTTATATAAGCTTGCATTGTACTAGAAACTAATAAATTTTTCCACAGTTCTGGTGTATTCTAGAGGGAGAGCAGTTACCAGCTCGGAGACAGCCCAAAACATGCAAGAGTTTTCTTACATTACATAACACTGTAAATTATTTAGCATCCAAACTTACATTAGATTACACAATTTAACAAGCAGTCACAAAAATAGAACACTATAAGGAAAAAGAGCAGAAAAATTAATGCATAGTTTATGATATAACTATGCTCACAAACAGCAGGCAAACTGGCAACTCGTTCATACCAGAACTACAATAGCTACCGTAAACATCGGGAAACGTCGAGAAGCTGCTCGATTAACTAACTGGCAAATCTCGCTTCTTAACATACGTATCTATTTTTATATCTATATCTATATCTATCTATCTATCTATCTATTCGGGTGCAGCAAAGTACAGATTTCCAAAAAGATTGTTTGCCTGAGTGATAAAAGTGTTCCATTGTATTCTGTTTATATATACATATATATATATATATATATATATATATATATATATATATATATATATATATATATATATATATATGAGATTGACCAGCCTCACTCATCCCTGAGTGGCATTACACGAGCAATCAACCCCAACCATCCCTTGGATATAAACCTTCACTGGCTCAATCCAACTGGAGAGTAATAATTACCCACTAAACAACCAGGTGCCAAAATTTGGTTATACGGTTACCACCCAGCGTAGTAAATGGTTTCCTGGTGTACAGGAAACCATTTGGCTTGTCACTCAGTGTAGAGTCACCCACAGGCAGAAGGAAAAGGAAAGAATGAAGGAAAGAAAGACAGAAGAGGGAGTGTAAAGTCACCCGTAGGCAGAAGGACGAGGAAAGAATGAAGGAAAGACAGAAGAGGATAGAAGGAAAGACGGATGGAAGAGAGGAAAGGGCAGAAACCTGAGAGCAGCACTACATCTAGTGAGTGGATGGTGAGTCCCCCAACCTACCACAATATATATATATATATATATATATATATATATATATATATATATATATATATATATATATATATATATATATATATATGTGTGTGTGTGTGTGTGTGTGTGTGTGTGAGTTGTAGGTGGGGGCGCCCATCATCCACTCACTCAATGTAGAGGTGCCATATGATCTCTACACTGAGTGACAAGCCAAATGGTCTCCTGTACCCAGGAAATCATTTACTACGCTGGGTAGTAACCATAAAACCGGGTTTTCTGGCAGGGTTAAGTGTCCCCCAGATTACCCTATCCAAAATCACTTAATCATGGCAGTTGTTTCAGAGAGCCTTAGAGGGTCCAATACCTGCCCAGGGGCCCCAACCAAATGGACAGATTAGCATGGCCATGTGGAATGTGAGAGGTGTGAATTAGGAGAGCAAGAGGGTGGAAGTGGTGAATGTGTTCAAGACTGCGAGATATGCTGTGATGGCATTGTGTGAAACGAAGATGAAAGGGTGCGAAGTGGAGGAGCGGGAGGGTGTGAAATGTGTAAGATCGAGAATGAATGGGCGAGGAAGATGCAAGGAAGTTGTTTTGTTGATGAATGAGGTGTGGCAGAGGGGAATGAGAGACTACAAATGTGTTAGCTCGAGATGTATGTATGTCAAGTTCAAGTTTGAGAAGGTGAAAGTGGCAGTGATTGTAGTATATGCACCATGTGAGGACAGGAGTGAGAGAAAGAAAGACAGGTTTTGGGATGAGCTGGGTGAAGTAGTGTGAGAAATGCCCAGGAGCTATAAGTGATGGGGGTTATGAATGGAAGAGTAGGTACTGGTCCTGAGGATGACATAATGAGTTGCTATGGAGTACCAGGAGAAAATGATAATGGGAAAAGACTAAAGGATATGTGTCGGGAGAGGAGGTTGTGCACTTGTAACTCGTATTTCAAACACAAAGATGCACATAAATATACATGGTATAGAGGGAACGGGGATCGTGTTGAAAGAAGCCTTATTGATTAAGTGCTCGTAGAGAGGTCAATTATGGGAATGGTTGCTGATACGAGGGGTGTGAGAGGACGATGTGGAGGTCTGTCAGATCATATGATTGTGGTATGCAAGATCAAGCTGAAAGGAGTGAGGTGGATCAGGAGAGAGAGAGAGAGAGAGAAGCAGTCAGGGAGAAAGACTGAAAGTTGAGAAGCTGCGGATCAAAAAAATGGCAGATGAATACAGGACCAAAGTAGAGGACGAGTTAGAATTACTGAATTGGGATGAAATGAATCTGGACAGACTGTGGAATGCATATAGGAATTGCTTAGTCAGGAATGCTAAAACGGTATGTGGTGTGGCAAGAGTAACAACAAAGAAGAAAAGTACATCATGGTGGGATGAGGAGGTAAAGAGAACGGTGGAGGAAAAGAGGAAGAAATGGCTAAAGTGGTTATAGGATAGGGGTTCAGTTGAAATAAGAACTGAATATGTTGAAAGCAAGAAGCATGTAAAGAGATTAGTGAAGAGGAAAAAGAAGGAGGTATATGAGGATCTAGGAAGAAAAATGAATGCGAACTACTCTGAAAATAGAAAGTTATTCTGGGAAGAGGTGCGGAAATATAGAAGTGAAAGCGGTAAGAAATGGGATGGTGTGAAGGATGCAGGTGGTAGATAATTAACCCATGGAGATGAAGTAAGGACCTGATGGAAAGAATATTTTGAAAGCCTGATGAATGGGGATAGAGAGAGCAGAGCAGCTGTAAGCATGATTGGTTTTGGGGGTGTGCAGAGAAGGAATGCAGTGCCAGGAGACGTGAAACTCGCACAGGTGAAGAGTGCTGTGAAGCGGCTGAAAAATGAGAAAGAAGCTGGGGTTGATGAGGTGTATGCAAAGATGCTTAAATGTAGTGGTGAGAATGGAATGAAGTGCTTGTTGGAGATATGTAAGAAGGCATGAATGAATGAAACTGTGCCTGCAGAGTGGAAAAAGGCTGTGATTGTACCCCTGTACAAAAATAAAGATGAACGAAATGAGTGTAAGAATTATCGTGGCATAAGCTTACTGAGTGTGGTAGGGAAGGTATATGGAAGAATTATCATAGAGAAAGTAAGAGAGATATCAGAAGCCCTAGTGTGATGAACAGGGTGGCTTTTTATGAGTGGCAGAGGATGTGTGGACCAAATACTTGCAGTGAGACAGATAGTAGAAAAGGCTTGTGGGAAGGACCATAAGGTGTTTATGGCATTCATGGATCTGGAAAAAGCATATTATGGCAAAGTGGACAGAGAAGGATTGTGGAAAGTTTTGCGCATTAACGGTGTAGAGGGTAAGCTGTTAGGTGCCGTCAAGAGTTTTTATGATGGTATTGAAGCATGTGTCAGGGTTAATGGGCGTCTAAGTGAATGGTTCACAATCAGTGTGGGCGTGCGACAAGGTTGTGTGATGTCCCCATGGTTGTTCAATGTATATAGGGATGGGGTTATGAGAGAAGTGAAAACACGAGTAATAGAGAGAGGGATGGCATTGGTAATAAATGGTGATGGATGGAATATCTCAAATTTGTTGTATGCTGATGATGCAGTACTGCTTTCAAGTACCGGACGAGAACTTGGTAGGCTAGTGCAGATTTTTGTTGATGTCTGTAAGCGTCAAGCCTTGAAAGTAAATGCAGAAAAGAGTAAAGTGATGGTTATTGAGAGAGAAGGTGACTCCTAGTGCAATGTAACAGTGAATGGAGAGAGACTGGAATTGGTGAGAGAGTTCAAATACCTGGGTACAATGATAGGAAAGAGAGGAAAATGTGCAAAAGGAGTTGAAAGTAGAGTGACACAAGGAAGAAAAGTAGCTGGTGCAATGAAGGCCTTGATAAGAAACAGAAGCTTGAGTGTTGCAGCTGCACGAGGCTTACATGAAGGAGTGTTAGTGTGTATATATATATATATATATATATATATATATATATATATATATATATATATATATATATATATATATATATATATATATATATATATATATATATGTGTGTGTGTGTGTGTGTGTGTGTGTGTGGTTACATATAATATTATATATATATATATATATATATATATATATATATATATATATATATATATATATATATATATATATATACCATTATCTTCATTATCAGCTATTACAAATCCACATCCACTGCTGAACAATGGCCTCCATCAACCTTCTCCACGAATTCCTTGACTGACCCAATGTTCGCAGCATTTTCCTTGCAAATATCTCAATCTCCTTTCCCCTCCTCCTGTCTGGACTTATTCTGTTACGCTTAGTCTCTTGGTGTCCGGTCAGTCAGCCTCTTGCTCCATCGATTGTCCTTTATTCTTGCTACATGGCCTACCCTCCTCCATTTCTGTTCTTTTATAATTTCTATATTATCTTTCAGTTTAGTCTACTCTCTCATCCAAGCTCTCGTTTTCATGTCTCTTAAAGATATTCCCAACACTGACTTTTCCATTGATCTATGTGAGCGGATCATTTTATTTTCTATAGATTATATTAGTTTTCAGGTCTCAAAACCGTACGTCATAGCTGGAATTATACAATCGTTGTATACTTTTCGTTTCATACATATTGAGAAGATACTTTTCAAAATGTCTCTATGTTTGCCAAAAGCTTCCCATCCAATTGTAATGCGTCTTTTTATTTGGCAATCATGGTCTCTTGTTAATTTTAGTATTTGTTCTAAGTAATTGTAAACCTCGACTTCTTCAAGAATTTCTTCATTTATTCTGATGACTCACTTTGGTGTGCGTGGATTAAACAATACTTTGGTATTACTCCGGTTCATCATTTGCCCTACTTTGAGACTCTCTGTTCAGGTAATTTAACATTTCTTGCAATGTCTCTACTGTTTCTGAGATTAGGACAATGTCATCTGCAGATCTTGAATGTCTTAGCTTTTCTCCATCTACGTTTGGTCCTTTGTTCTCCCAGTCTAGCATTCTGAAAAATACTATGTGTTCCACTGAGTCAAACCCCTTTTCGTAATCAAAAAAACCTAAGCACAGAGGTTTATTATATTCTACTGTTTTCTCAATTAGCTTATTAATTGTGTGTAGGTGATCAATAGTCGAATTCCCGCTAGTTTTTGAGACAATTAACAAACACATAGTCAAACATCTAGAAATCAATTAATTAATCAATGACCGGCAGTGTGGATTTAGACAAGAACGTTCAACTGTAGACATTCTTTGCCTTCTTTCCCATCAGATTAACAAAACATTAGACCAACACGGTGAAACACACACAGTAGCACTTGATATATCGAAAGCATTTGACAGAGTATGGCACCGGGCCTTATTGTGTAAGATGTCACACTCTGGCCTTACATCACTGGTTCCTCTAATTTCTTCTTATCTTCATAATAGAAAAATGCGGGTCATGGTAGATGGTATTTATTCCCAGTTTCATTCCATAAATGCTGGCGTACCTCAGGGATCATTTTGGCGCCAACCCTCTTTCTCATTCATATAAATGACCTCCTATCTGTCTCTCACAACCCAATACACTCTTATGCCGATGACTCGACCCTTCATAGTTCTTTCACATTTAGTACCTCCTTTACACAATTTGATATTATAAATTCCCAAATAAACACAGCAATTTCTCTGAACCAGGACCTTTCAAAATTTAATCAATGGGGCCAAAAAAATCTGGTCTCATTTAATGCTCAGAACACTAAATACATTAATTTCTCAAACAGAATGAATCCCTCAGACTCTCACATAATTTTAAATGATGTCAATATTCCCATATCCACTACAGTTGATATCCTAGGAGTTATTCTAAACCCCAACCTAAGCTTGACAGCTTATGTTAAATCCCTTGCTAAAAATGCTTCCCCAAAAATTGGGACTTATGTACAGAGTTCGTGAGTTCTTCACTGACAAGCAGATGGCCACAATATACAAAAGTCATGTGCGTTCTCAGATCGAATACTGTTCACCACTGTGGAGTGGATGTGGAATGGTTGCATTGAGGCATTGGACAAAATTCAAAATAAAGCCATTAATCAATAATCCCGCCATTACGCAAGACCTTCCTCCATTATCAGTACGTAGAGATGTTGCTTCTTTAGCATTATTTTATCGATATTTTTACCGTAAGTGCTGTGACGAACTTGCTTCAGTTGTGCCTCCTCTTCACATTTTCTCCCGAAATACTCGGGCAGCTGGGAGTGCCCATGAACTCACACTCTCTCCCCCGCAATGCAGCACCTCTGCTTATCAAAATTCGTTTATCCCCGGAACCACTACTCTCTGAAATTCACTACCTGAGAGTTGTTTCCCACAAACATTTAATCCATTTCAATTCAAATCCAGTTGTTATCAATATTTTATGAATGGAAGATGCCTTTAGGCACATGGACTTATTTTATTTTCCTTTGTTTTTCCTTCTTCCATTCATTATCGAAAAAAAAAAGATAGGATGTGAGAGGGGTAATGCTGAGAGGAAGACCACGAATAGGATGGACAGACAGTGCGAGGAGAGCGTTTGATGTGAGAGGTATGCTTGTTGAGCAAGGAGTGGCTGGGCATGATAAGAATGATTGGAGAGAAATTGTTAATGAAAAAACGGTGACACGGCCCTGAGGAGATATTCTCCCACATTAGGTTTGATCAGCTTTTAATCAGTTCAGGTGCAGGTAAAGGGATGGTTCCATTATGATGTGGCAGGGGTAAACCAGCTCTGCTGTCAGGCCCTGCTGCAGATGTCACTGGTTGCACAGTGCAGTTGACCCTCGTGAGGTGTTCTGCATTGAGGATCTGTCTCTTCTCCTCTTGGGGCTAAGATGTGAATAAATATTTGTGCGTGGATGAGTAAATTAAGAGTGTATCGTCCTGTCTCGGCTACCTCCCTTTCTTTGGGGAAAGCAGCCTAGGTATATAAATATATATATATATATATATATATATATATATATATATATATATATATATATATATATATATATATATATATATACATATATATATATATTTAAATATATATATATATATATATATATATATATATATATATATATATTGGGGAGGCGGTGGCTCAATCAGTAGAGAGGTGGCCTGCAGTTCTACCGGACCCAGGTTCAAATCCCCGCTGGGGCAGGGAACAGTTGAAGGATTTGATTTCATGTAAAGCAGACTTTACCGATCTACCAGAAGATCCGCCGACATGCCGTAAAAATACCCCCGCTAATACCAGTAAACAAGTCCTGTATGAGACAGCCCAAGCATGCATTCAATATGGACGATGGGTGTTAGCGCCGAAGTTGTGACATGTAGAGGTGTATGATATGTAGGAGGACTACTGGGCCTTGGGAGCAGGCTGTGAAGCCTATGCCCAGAGTACAGTACATAAAAAAAGAATATCTAAATCTATTTATCTATCTATCTATATATATATATATATATATATATATATATATATATATATATATATATATATATATATATATATATATATATATATATATATATATATATATATATATATATATATATATATATATATATATATATATATATATATATATGTATGAAGCCTCTGTAGTAAAGTGTGCGTTTTTGTACACTGAAGAACGAGGGTTCGCGCCCTGCCAGGGTAACAAACTTTGGGAGCGTTCTTCAGGTCACGTATTGCATTGGCGAACACAAAGGGTGCTGTGGTTGAATCAGTGTCGCATACTATAAAGTATGCTTGCACCCAGTCGGCTTGTGCGGGCCGATTACACTTGGTTCACAGAATACACACACATCCAAAGCCACTACAACACTACAATTACACTTACAAGCACTCCTTACCCTACATATAATCTCTACTAGACAGCCTAAGCCACTTGGTAGAGATACATTGGCTGTATCATCCCCATTTCAGTCGGGATAGGCTGGTCCTGTAGTGGACAAACAAACGGCTGGTGAGATAAGAGGATATATATATATATTGTTACGGAACAGCGAAAGATAATGTACACTTTACGCGTGAGAATACTAAAAATCACTACTGTCCCGTAAAGTTCCAGGTTCAAAACAAAAGAGTTAGATAAAATTACAAGTTAAAGTTTAATGCACAAACTAACAACAAAACATTCAGGACTCATAAGTATAACGTAATGGCAAAAAACGGGTTAAATATATGATTAACTGCAATAGCCTCTATTAACACGAAATTAACAAGAGTAAATTTACCTAAGTCAGCCCTGATAAAATGAATATACACTGGGTAATGCTCAGTTAATGCAAGATAAATTATTACAGATACAAAATATTATTAATGATGACTGACATAAAAACAAATAAATTACAAAGACTTACTAGGCCAAAGAATTAACACCTTATGCTACACAGCACAAGAAAAAATGCAACAACAGTCATACTCAAATTACACAGCTGCTAGATGGTTGGAGACTTCCTGAGCACTCACAAATAACTGTACAGGGGAGGACAGAGATGTGAACAAAATGAGGAGCAGATCTAAGTGGCAATGATGCAGAGACTGAGCTCATTATATAGGGGCCAGCAGAGCTTGATACAACTTGTAAGAAGGACGCGCAAATGAAGCCATGGGGACAAAGAGTTGACAATCCCGCTCTGAACAACAGAAAGGACGACTTACTCTACTATAACGGTAGAAGGGGGGGACTGAGGCAGAACACGCTCATGATCAAACAGGCAGCACACTACGTTAGAATTACACAAAGGATGATGAAATCACAGGCTATGTAACACCTCCCCACAAAGAAAAAGAAATTTACAAAGGAAATTTCTTATCACTCTAAAACAATCTGTCTAAAGTCTAGATAAGCAATCTGCAATAACATTTTCTTTCCCCTTGACATGTTGTATGTCTAATTAATACTCCTGAAGAAGTAGACTCCATCTTGTCAATCTCTGTTTTTTATCTTTAAACTTACTAAGGAATTTCAGTGGGTTATGATCGGTATAAATGACTATGGGGTCAAAACCAGAACACAAATAAAATGAAAAATGCTGTAAACCCAAAATCAAGGCTAAAAGCTCTTTGTCAATAGTGGAGTAGTTCTTTTGAGGTGGAGTGAACTTCTTACTGTAGTAAGATACAGGGTGTTCAATACCCTGATCATCCTCTTGCAGCAAAACAGCCCCAGCTCCTGTATCACTTGCATCAACAGCCATCTTAAAAGGTTTAGCAAAATTTGGAGTAGCGAGCCCTGGCTGACTTAATAGGATGGCTTTAAGTTTGTTGAAAGAGGATTCACAGTTATCGGTCCAGACAAATTTAACTCCCTTTTTCAGTAGGTCTGTAAGTGGTGATACAAGAATTGAAAAGTTAAGAACAAATCTGTAATAACCTACCATTCCCAAAAATCTTTGTAGCTCTTTCCTACTTTTAGGTCTGGAAGATCACTTATAACCTGAACCTTAGCTCCTGGTGGTGCAACATGTCCATCACCAATTACATACCCAAGGTACTGAACTTTAGCTTGACCAAACTCACACATTGATAAATTAGCTACAAGATTAGCCTGAGCTAAACGCTCAAGAAATTTACTGACATGGCATAGGTGATTTTTCCAGTTGTCACTGAAGACTAATACATCATCAATATAAACAACACACCCTGCCAAACCCTCTGTTACAACATTCATGAGCTTCTGAAATGTGGCTGGTGCATTCTTCATACCATATGGCATTACGGAACATGCAAAAGTCTTTCCTAGTGTTACAAAACATGAGATCTCCCTAGCACGTTCAGTCATAGGTACTTGCCAGTATCCCTTTAACAAATCAAACTTACTTATGTACCTAGCCTTTCCGATCTTGTCTATGCAATCTTCCACACGAGGGAGAGGGTAAGTGTCTGTTTTGGTGATCTGATTAACACGTCTGTAGTCGATGCAAAGCTGCTGTGACCCGCCTGGCTTAGGGACTAGAGTGACAGGAGAACTCCACTCGCTCTGACAGGACTCAATCATCTTGTGGTCCAACAGGTAGCCAAGCTCCTTCTGGATGAGAGGAACTTTCACTGGGTTCACACGGTAAGGAGGCAGTTTAATTGGCTTTGCGTCTCCAACATCGACATCATGCATCAACACAGTGGTTCTTCCTGGAGTAGCACGGAACACTTGCGGGTACTCCTGCAGTAATGCCGAAAACTCCTGCCTTTCCTCGGGAGGTAGATGAGAAAGCTTAGTCTGGAGATCATTCATGATATCAGGATTCTTCCCCAAACTATCACTCAGGCTCATACTACCTGGGAGAGCTTCACTTGCAGACTCGGGTGGAACAGCTACGGTGCAGACTGGATTATTTTCGTCCCGCCTGTTATACAACTTTAGCATGTTGATGTGACAAAGTTGCTTGTTCTTTCTACGATCCGGTGTGGCGATGACATAGTTGACATCACTGAGTTTCTTTTCCACGAAATAAGGACCACTAAACTTGGCTTGAAGAGGTTGCCCATGAACTGGTAGCAGAATCAAAACCTGATCTCCTAGCTGAAAGTGGCGTAACCTGGACTTCTTATCATACCAAGTCTTCATCTTCTCCTGAGCAGCTCCTAAATTCTCTCTCGCCAGCTGTAAAGCAGTGGACAGCCGTTCTTTGAACTTCATCACATACTCCAGCAGGTTGATGTCATCTTCCTCCGACAGCCAGCATTCCTTGAGTAGCTTAAGGGGTCCTCTTACTTCATGGCCAAACAGTAGTTCAAAAGATGAGAAGCCAAGTGATTCATTTGGAGATTCTCTTGCGGCAAACACAACGAATGGAAGACCTTTACCCCAGTCTTTCTGATGTTCCAAACAGTATTTCTTGAGCATCGATTTGAGTGTTTGATGATATCTCTCCAACGCTCCTTGGGTCTGGGGATGGTAAGCTGAAGACGTGATCTGGGTGATGCCCAACTCTTTTAGGGACTGCTTGAAAACATTTGACATGAAATTACTTCCCCAGTCTGACTGCACCTCCTTGGGCAGACCAAACTTTGTGAAGAACCCCAGCATTTCCTTAACCACGTTCTTTGCTGAGATATTTCTAAGTGGAATGGCTTCAGGATAACGAGTAGCCATATCAATCAGGGTCAACACATAAGAAAATCCTGAAGAAGTCTTAGGAGGAGGGCTCATATCCACCAACACACGGGTGAAAGGCGCCTCAAAAGGAGGAATGGGAACTAGAGGTGCAACCTTTTCGGTCTGATTACACTTCCCGACAACTTGACAGGTGTGACAAGACTTACAATACCAGGAAACATCCCTGAAGATACCTGGCCAGTAGAAGTGTTTCAAAATGCGTGCCACAGTCTTCCTCACTCCAAGGTGTCCTGCCAAACTGGAATCATGAGCCACTCTAATGACATCCTGCCTACAAACATGAGGGATGACAACTTGATGTACAACCTCCCACTCACAGTCGGCTGATGCTGTTGGGGGTCTCCACTTCCTCATAAGTACTCCTGACTTTACATAATAAAAAGTAGAAGCACCGGGTGACTCTTCCTCACTGCAAGCAGAGTTAGCTAGACCTTTCAACTCAGGGTCAGCAACCTGCAACTCAACCAACTCTTGACGAGACAAATTATCAACACTACGGGGTACTGCCTCATCTGGTGAGTGGTCCAAATTAGCAAGAAAAGTGTCAGGTAGGATAACATCATCATCATCATTATCCTCTAAGTCACCAGTAACTTTAGACTTAGCCCTAGTGACAGCACATGCAGGGAACACACCAGGGACACCACAATCCTGGGACGCACCCACTGGCTCACTAGACAACTGAGGAGCTGGACACACTTGACTTCCACCAATATTGGGAGTGTCTCAACCAACCCAACCATAACGGAACCATTAACAAAACCAGACTCTAAATTCACTCTGCACAGAGAGAGAGAGAAGAAATTATTCCCTACACCTTGTAAGATTACAGTTTCATCAGAGGAATTAACATTAGAGCCTAGAACACTGGTCAGCATAAGGGATTGGCAAGCACCTGTATCACGATATATTTGAACTGATTTCCTGTCATTACTGTCCAGAGGACTGACAAAACCATCAGACAGGAAATTAGCACATGAACTCTTGAGAGTGTCACCCACGTTACTGATCAAAAGAGGAGCTCCATCATGAGAATTTAAGTTACCCCTCAAAGCAGGTTCAGTTAACTCAGTTAAAGAATTCTGAGAACTCCCAAGAGTGGACACTAGACCAATTGACTGAATATTTAAAGACTCCTTTTTGTTCACATCACGCTGTCTCCTGAAACATTTCTCCGTAGTATGACCAAGCTTACTAAAATAAGTACATTTACTTTTCTGAAGTCTAGAGGTGAAGCTGGTATTTACTTCCTGAGAAACATCATCTTTGTTCTCTTTCCTGTTACCTGTACTCTGAGTAGAGGCAACGTACTTACTCTCAGCTTTCCCTTTTTCTTTAGAATATCTCTTGTGAGTGAGAACATATTCATCAGCTAAAACTGCAGCATCAGGCAAATTATCTATTCTTTTCGCATCAAGATATAGGCTTACATCTTTACTAATACACCTCTTGACGTCCTCCAGCAAAATCATCTATTTAAATTTACCAAAATCAGAATCCACATTCTTAGAATTTAACCACTGCTCTAACAGATCTTCTTTGATTTTTGCATACTCAACATGGGATTCTTATCTTGCTTATAAGTTGTCCTAAATTTTACTCTATACGCTTCAGGAACAAGCTCATAGGCCTTAAGAATCAAGCTCTTAACTACATCATAATTATCAGATTGATCCTGAGGCAAAGATGCATAAGTTACTTTAGCTTCACCGGTGAGAACAGTTTGAAGGAGTACTGGCCAATACTTTTTGGGCCAAGTAAAACCTGAAGCTACCCTCTCAAACAACTGAAAATACTTTGTTAAATCAGATTCATTAAAAGAAGGGACAAGTTTAACATTTTTAGCCACATCAAAATCATCAGAGCTAGATGATCCAGTTCCACCTTGTTTCATGCGATACTCATGGTCTGCCTGAATCCTAGAAATTTCAACTTGTACCTCAGCCTCCTTAGAACGTGCCTGAAATTCAGCCTCCTTAGCACTTGCTTGAAATTCAGCCTCCTTAGCACGAGACTCCGCCTCCTTAGCCTGAGCCTCCTGCAGGGCAAGCTGTAACTTGGCTAATTCAATCTGCGTTCGCTCATTTGGAGGAGTTACATTAAACAAGCTTTCATTAATCATGTCAACAATTTGATCTTTAGAATGATGAGAGCGAACAGCAATTCCCAATTGTTGAGCTACAAGCTTAAGTTCATTCTTTGTTCTGTTTTCTACATCACACACTGTTTGCACATTTGACAAAAAATCCTTGGCTTTATCAAGCGTAGTAATAGTAGACATCATGAATAAGTAACAGTCACAAAATATCAAGCAATATCCTTATGATAATATCCTGAATATCCTGATATGAGGTCGCCAAATTTATGTTACGGAACAGCGAAAGATAATGTACACTTTAAGTGAGAATACTAAAAATCACTACTGTCCCGTAAAGTTCCAGGTTCAAAACAAAAGAGTTAGATAAAATTACAAGTTAAAGTTTAATGCACAAACTAACAACAAAACATTTAGGACTCATAAGGATAATGTAATGGCAAAAAACGGGTTAAATATATGATTAACTGCAATAGCCTCTATTAACACGAAATTAACAAGAGTAAATTTACCTAAGTCAGCCCTGATAAAATGAAAATACACTGGGTAATGCTCAGTTAATGCAAGATAAATTATTACAGATACAAAATATTATTAATGATGACTGACATAAAAACAAATAAATTACAAAGACTTACTAGGCCAAAGAATTAACACCTTACGCTACACAGCACAAGAAAAAATGCAACAACAGTCATACTCAAATTACACAGCTGCTAGATGGTTGGAGACTTCCTGAGCACTCACAAATAACTGTACAGGGGAGGACAGAGATGTGAACAAAATGAGGAGCAGATCTAAGTGGCAATGATGCAGAGACTGAGCTCATTATATAGGGGCCAGCAGAGCTTGATACAACTTGTAAGAAGGACGCGCAAATGAAGCCATAGGGACAAAGAGTTGAGAATCCCGCTCTGAACAACAGAAAGGACGACTTACTCTACTATAACGGTAGAAGGGGGGAACTGAGGCAGAACACGCTCGTGATCAAACAGGCAGCACACTGTACGTTAGAATTACACAAAGGATGATGAAATCACAGGCTATGTAACAATATATATATATATATATATATATATATATATATATATATATATATATATATATATGTGTGTGTGTGTGTGTGTGTGTGTGTTAGTATGTGGAAAATATTTCTCCCCAGAGCAGTTGCGCTCTCTACTTTTTTAAAATAGTCGTCCCTGGTTAGAGTGCAGAGGAAAACTTGAGACCGTTAACAACTATTCAAGCAGTTTTTACAACCCAGAAATTACGTTCTCTTTAATAATTCTTATTATTGATAAATTAAATGCTAGTGCATCTAACCCACGTGGACAACTATATTGTAAATACATGTAATTATTTGGGAATTTCCATTGACCTGATCGAGTCTGCACGTTAGATGACGTGTCTGAATATGAAAAGACCCTCATGTAAAAGCAGATGTGGATTTAACATATTCATATAATTATAGGGAATATTTGGTTTGGCTTTAGTTTAATTAAAACTAAGATTAATTAGTTAGATTCGCCCTGTATATATCATGATGTAAGTTAACTGTATTTAATATTGTAATTAATTAATAGTTGGCACCTCTACCATTCTATGAGATAGATAGAGGCTTGCCTAGTTTGCTTACTCTGCTCCTAGACAGGTCCAAGCACGTTTGTACATTGGCACCTCAAGGACGGTTGACTGCCCAAGCAGCAGACAGAAAAGCAGGCTCGTCGTCATCTGTTGTCTGACACTCCCTAGCTAAGTAACCTTTACGAATTGGCCAATTCAAGGGGGGATTAGCTAGGAGATAGAAGAGGAATAGTCAAGTGAGCTAAGATGTAAATTACGGTTTACCTAACCCTATGAGACTTGTTTGAAATTACTTAAGGACAATCTTGGGGACGAGTATGGACCTACGAGTTGTTTACTAAAAAATATTAGAAATTTCGTACAACTTGGTGCCCCGACAGAGGATACTGATTTATACAAAGTCAAATATTTCTGACATTTTTGGTGCCCCTGCCAAGTGAGGAGAGCAGATGTGTGCCGAAGCACTGAACAGTTTTAAGGTTGTTTCGTTGGGCATAACCTACTACCACGTTCGATTGCAGTGGATGATGTGGAAATACTTACATACCGAGTTCAGGGAAAATGGATGGCCACCACTACTTGGTGGTGGCCAGAGTTAAAGTTCAAGTAAGATGGAGGAATAGAAGAAGGGAAAGACGAGAGGAAGGAGTAGTTGCAAGGAGAGTGGAAAGGTTACAAGAGGATGAGAAAAAGGCAGAGTATAAGAGAGAAGTGGAGGAACGATTGGGCAAATATGAGTTGGAGCAGATGGGGGATGTGGAAGGTGTGTGTAGAATATTTACAGAAGAAATATGTGCAGCATGTGATGTGGTGTGTGGAAGGAAGAGAAGACGGAGGGGGTGCAAGGAACAGCGTGGTGGACTGAAGAGGTGAAACGGGCTGTGGCACAAAAGAAGAAAGCATACAATGAATGGATGAGAAATAGGGGCGTGGAAGAAGTTGAGAGGCGGAAGAGAGAGTTATATGTAGAAAGAAAGAGAGAGGTGAAAAGATTAGTATGAAAGAGTAAGAAGAGAGTGGATGAATTTGGAAGGAATTTGAGTGTAAAATGGAGGGACTGTAAGAAAATGTTCTGGAAAGAGGTGAAAAGAGTAAGACAGGGTGGTTGTGAAGTTAGCAGGGGAGTGAAAGATAAAAATGGTAGATTACTAGTGGAGAAGGGAGAAAAAGTGAGTAGATGGAGAGAACACTTTAAGGAATTGTTGAACATGGAGGATGGAAGTAATGCGAGTGTAAGTGGCTGGGGAATGGCTGGAAGAAGGAGGGAGATGAGAAGACAGGAAGAAATCAGTAGGATAGAAGTTGTGGAAGCAATGAAGAAAGTTAAATCAGGGAAAGCCCCAGGAATTGATGGAGTGTGTGGTGAAATGCTGAAGCATGGGGGAGAGATAGTAGTAGAATGGATGTGGAAGATGTGCAGATTGGCCTGGGAGGAAGGTAGAGTCCCGGAGGATTGGAAGTCAGGTATAATTATTCCCTTGTACAAAGGAAAAGGGGAAAAAGAAGTGTGTGGTAATCATAGAGGCATTTGTCTTCTTAGTATAATAGGAAAAGTATATGGTAGGATACTTATTGACAGGGTTAGAGAAAGAACAGAGAAATTAGTTGGAGAAGAACAGGGAGGCTTTAGGAAGGGAAGAGGTTGTGTAGATCAGATATTCATTCTCAGATCTTTAGTGGAAAAGTTTCTAGAGAAGGGAAAGTTGTATGCGGCTTTCATGGATTTGGAGAAAGCATATGACAGGGTGGATAGACTAGGATTATGGAAAGTGTTAAGAATATATGGAATAGATGGGAAGTTGTTGAATGCTGTGAAGAGTATGTACGATGGTGCGAAGGCTGCAGTGCGTGTGGATGGTGAACTAAGTGAATTTTTCTCTTTGAAAGTTGGGTTGAAACAGGGATGTGTCATGTCTCCATGGCTGTTCAATCTGTACATGGATGGGGTAATAAAAGAGGTACAAGGTAGGGTAGTGGATGTTGGAGTGGCCCTGGTGAGAGAGGATAGTGTTTGGAAACTCCCTGTACTGTTGTTTGCAGATGATACCGTGTTGTTGAGTGAAGACGAAGGGGAGCTGCAAGGCTTGGTGGATGAGTTTGAGAGAGTGTGCAAGAAACGGAATCTAAAGGTGAATGTAGGGAAGAGTAAAGTGATGGTCTTTGAGAGAGGTGAAGTCAGTGAATGTACAGCGAGGTTGGATGGTGAGGAATTGGAAAATGTGAGTACGTTTAAGTACTTGGGTAGTGTGATGAGTAAGGATGGAGGTTTGGAGGGTGAAGTGCTTGAAAGGGTACAGCAGGGAAGAAAGGTTGCTGGTTCTTTGAAAGCAGTGATAAGAAACAGGGAAGTGAGCATGGAAGTGAAAAAGTTACTACATGACAGTATTGTGATACCAACTCTAACGTACGGAAGTGAAGCTTGGACGTTGTTGGAAGGACACAAGTCAAGAGTGAGAGCAGTGGAAATGAGTTATTTAAGAGGAGCCTGTGGAGTCACATGGAGAGACAGGCTGACGAATGAGGATATAAAGGAGCGTTGTGGTGTTGATGTGGATGTGATAGGAAGCGTTATGAGGAACACACTGAGGTGGTTTGGCCATGTGGAGAGGATGGAGGGTCAAAGACTGACGAAGAGAGTGTATGTGAGTGAGGTGGAGGGGGAAAGAGGGAGGGAGAGGCCGAGGATGAGATGGAGAGATGGGGTGGAGAGGTATATGAGAGAGGGGGGTGTGAGTTGGGAGCAGGGGAGTGAAATGGAGGGGGACAGGGCGACTTGGAGGCGATTTGTTTGTGGCCACCCCAAACGGGATTGAGGCGTCTGGCAATAGATAGATAGATAGGAAATTGAAATATATCTCTAGTGGTTTAATAACCCAGGGGGTTAAGGCTGAAGTTACGGACCTAATCCCTACACTCTTCAAAATCTTAAAGGAATAATTAGCTGAGCCGGATAATGAGTATTTCGAAAGTGAGTGCGGGAATACATACAACCCTAGAGGTTTAATAACCCAGGGAGATAGGTTTGATATAGTGGACTTAATCCTTCCTCTCTTGAAAATTAAAAATAATCAGATAATTACTAAGCTGGGGTTAATTTGTGGTTGCAACTCATAGTTACTTATTAAATCAGAAATCAGTCAACATGTCTGTTTTCTTGTTGCAAAGATCTTCTAGTAGTAAAGCTGGATGGGTAATTAGAGCCATAAATGACTGCAAACAATCGTTGGACGAAATACCTCTGTCCAGGGAGAAATTAAATATTCTCCTAAGTATACTGAAAGACCGATGGAATAAATACGAAGAAGGTTATATAACTTTAGAAGCAGCTATAGTAAAGGCTGATAATAAGGAACTCTTAGAGTCAGAAATTATGAAGTTTGAAGGTAAATTAGAAGAATGCTTAACTGTAGTAAAGACATTAGAGTCAAAATTAGCTGAGACTGCCGCGGAAACACAATGTTGTGGCACAGCAGAGTAGAGCTGTGTTACCACAAATAACGCTTCCGGAGTTTAATGAGGAGCAAAACTGGAAATCCTCTTGGGATCAGTTCATATATTTAGTACATGATAGAACAGATCTCCCTCAGGTCAGCAAACTCACATATCTGTTAGGACAGGTCAAAGGAACACCATATCAGCTGATAAAGAAATTACCAGTAGAAGAAGATAATTATGAGGTGGCCTTGACTATCCTTAGACAAAAATACGAAGACAGGGAACAAGGTATTACTCAATTACTGAAGGCTCTAACTGAAGTGCCCTCGCCTAGACATGATTTTGATTCCTTGCAAAAATTTTGAATTGCAATAAGTTGTAACTTAAAGGCCTTAGGTACTTATGAAGATATTAAGGCATCAGATTGGGTGCTTTCAAGAATTGTGTCCTTAAAGCTCCTACCAAAAACCAAGGATGCTTTATACGGTAGGTACCAAAAGGACAATTTCTCCTGTGAAGAGATTGAGGAAGGAACAGTAAACCCTACTGAGATTAAACAGAAGACTGAAATAATGAAAAACCCACTAAAATAGGTTGGGAAACCTAAGTCAGAGAAGACTAAGTATGTGCCTAAGGAAGAGATAGGTACTTTCCTTAGTTCCTTAAAAGCTGAGGATAAAGTATTAAAAACATGGAATAGACAAACTAATGAAATTAAGGATGTAAAACCTTCCATGGTAAAGGACAGGAAAGTTTATACATTTTGTGGTGAACAACATTCAAGTGCATCTTGTTAACAGTATCCTGATTATGCTTCTAGAGTAGGAAAGCTTCAGGTACTGTGATGTTGTATAATTTGTATGAATTCCGAACATACTTCCGCGGACTGTAAGACTAAACGAAATCTTTATTTTAAATGCAAAAGGGATCATCATCATGGTGCCCTATGTTCAAGGATGAAAAATGAGGTTCCAGAACCTGCAAGCGTCAATATGACAATTGCAAAGGGGAATGCTCCAAAAGTACTGTCAGCTGCAGTTCCAATAGCAGATGTGAAGGTATTGATTGAGAATAGAAACCTGTTAGCATTTACCCTTTTTCATACGGGTGCTCAGAAAACATTTATTTCTGCAGACATTGTGGAGAAAAAATAAAGTTACCTATTACTGGCAAGGTAGATCTAGCCATTACAGGATTCTTAACAACTAAGGAAGCTCAGTCTTTTGATTTAGTTAGACCTGTAATACAATTAGGCAGATATAAATGCCGCATAACAGCAGCTGTACTGGATAATATGGAGACAAGCATATATATATATATATATATATATATATATATATATATATATATATATATATATATATATATATATTGTTACGGAACAGAGAAAGATAACGTACACTTTAAGTGAGAATACGAAGAGTCACTAGTGTCCCGTAAAGTTCCAGGTTCAAAACAAAAGAGTTAGGTAAAATTACAAGTTAAAGTTTAATGCACAAACTAACAACAAAACATTCAGAACTCATAAGGATAATGTAATGGCAAATAAACAGGTTAAATATATGGTTAACTGCAATAGCCTCTATTAACAAGAAATTAGCAAGAATAAATTTATCTAAGTCAGCCCTGATAAAATGAGATACCAGATAATACTCAGTGAATGCCAGATAAATTATTACAGATACAAACTATTATCAAAAATGACTGACATAAAACTCTACATTAATCACAAAACCTCACTAGGCCTAAGAATCAACCACATGCTACACAATACAAGAAAAAATACAACAACAGTTATACTCAAATTACACACAGCTGCTAGATGTTTGGAGATTTCTTGAGCACTCACAATAATAATATCTGTAAAGGGGAGGACAGAGATGTGAACAAAATGAGGAGCAGATCTAAGTGGCAATGATGCAGAGACTGAGCTCATTATATAGGGGCCAGCAGAGCCTGATACAACTTGTAAGCAGGACGCGCAAATGAAGCCATGGGGACAAAGAGCTGATAATCCCGCTCTAAGCAACAGAGAGAACGACTTACTCTACTATAACGGTAGAAGGGGGGAACTGAGGCAGAACACGCTCGTGATCAAACATGCAGCATACTGTGCGTTAAAATTACACAGAGGATGATGAAATCATAGGCTATGTAACACCTCCCCACAAAGAAAAAAGAAATTTACAAAGGAAATTTCTTATTACTCTAAAACAATCTGTCTAAAGTCTAGATAAGCAATCTGCAATAACATTTTCTTTCCCCTTGACATGTTGTATGTCTAATGAATACTCCTGAAGAAGTAGACTCCATCTTGTCAATCTCTGATTTTTATCTTTAAACTTACTAAGGAATTTCAGTGGGTTATGATCGGTATAAATGACTATGGGGTCAAAACCAGAACACAAATAAAATGAAAAATGCTGTAAACCCAAAATCAAGGCCAAAAGCTCTTTCTCAATAGTGGAGTAGTTCTTTTGAGGTGGAGTGAACTTCTTACTGTAGTAAGATACAGGGTGTTCAATACCCTGATCATCCTCTTGCAGCAAAACAGCCCCAGCTCCTGTATCACTTGCATCAACAGCCATCTTAAAAGGCTTAGCAAAATTTGGAGTAGCGAGCACTGGCTGACTTAATAGAATAGCTTTAAGTTTGTTGAAAGAGGATTCACAGTTATCGGTCCAGACAAATTTAACTCCCTTTTTCAGTAGGTCTGTAAGTGGTGATACAAGAACAGAAAAGTTAAGAACAAATCTCCTGTAATAACCTACCATTCCCAAAAATCTTTGTAGCTCCTTCCTACTTTTAGGTCTGGGAAGATCACTAATAACCTGAACCTTAGCTCCTGGTGGTGCAACATGTCCATCACCAATTACATACCCAAGGTACTGAACTTTAGCTTGACCAAACTCACACTTTGATAAATTAGCTACAAGATTAGCATGAACAAAACGGTCAAGAAATTTACTGACATGGCATAGGTGATCTTTCCAGTTGTCACTGAAGATTAATACATCATCAATATAAACAACACACCCTGCCAAACCCTCTGTTACAACATTCATGAGCTTCTGAAATGTGGCTGGTGCATTCTTCATACCATACGGCATTATAGAACATGCAAAAACCTTTCCTAGTGTTACAAAACATGAAATCTCCCTAGCACGTTCAGTCATAGGTACTTGCCAGTATCCCTTTAACAAATCAAACTTACTTATGTACCTAGCCTTTCCGATCTTGTCTATGCAATCTTCCACACGAGGGAGAGGGTAAGTGTCTGTTTTAGTTATCTGATTAACACGTCTGTAGTCGATGCAAAGCCGCTGTGACCCACCTGGCTTAGGGACCAGAGTAACAGGAGAACTCCACTCGCTCTGACAGGGCTCAATCATCTTGTGGTCCAACAAGTAGCCAAGCTCCTTCTGGATGAGAGGAACTTTCACTGGGTTCACACGGTAAGGAGGCAATTTAATTGGCTTTGCGTCTCCAACATCGACATCATGCATCAACACAGTGGTTCTTCCTGGAGTGGCACGGAACACTTGCGGGTACTCCTGCAGTAATGCCGAAAACTCCTGCCTTTCCTTGGGAGGTAGATGAGAAAGCTTAGTCTGGAGATCATTCATGATATCAGGATTCTTCCCCAAACTATCACTCAGGCTCATACTGCATGGGAGAGCTTCACTTGCAGACTCGGGTGGAACAGCTACAGTGCAGACTGGATTATTTTCGTCCCGCCTGTGATATAACTTTAGCATGTTGATGTGACAAAGTTGCTTGCTCTTTCTACGATCTGGTGTGGCGATGACATAGTTGACATCACTGAGTTTCTTCTCCACGAAATAAGGACCACTAAACTTGGCTTGAAGAGGTTGCCCATGAACTGGTAGCAGAATCAAAACCTGATCTCCTGGCTGAAAGTGGCGTAACCTGGACTTCTTATCATACCAAGTCTTCATCTTCTCCTGAGCAGCTCCTAAATTCTCTCTCGCCAGCTGTAAAGCAGTGGACAGCCGTTCTTTGAAATTCATCACATACTCCAGCAGGTTGACGTCATCTTCCTCCGACAGCCAGCATTCCTTGAGTAGCTTAAGGGGTCCTCTTACTTCATGGCCAAACAGTAGTTCAAAAGGTGAGAAGCCCAGTGATTCATTTGGAGATTCTCTTGCAGCAAACACAACGAATGGAAGACCTTTATCCCAGTCTTTCTGATGTTCCAAACAGTATTTCTTGAGCATCGATTTGAGTGTTTGATGATATCTCTCCAACGCTCCTTGGGTCTGGGGATGGTAAGCTGAAGACGTGATCTGGGTGATGCCCAACTCTTTTAGGGACTGCTTGAAAACGTTTGACATGAAATTACTTCCCCGGTCTGACTGTACCTCCTTAGGCAGACCAAACTTTGTGAAGAACCCTAGCATTTCCTTAACCACGTTCTTTGCTGAGATGTTTCTAAGTGGAATGGCTTCAGGATAACGAGTAGCCATATCAATCATGGTCAACACATAAGAAAATCCTGAAGAAGTCTTAGGAAGAGGGCCCACAATATCCACCAACACACGGGTGAAAGGCGCCTCAAAAGGAGGAATGGGAACTAGAGGTGCAACCTTTTCGGTCTGATTACACTTTCCCACAACTTGACAGGTGTGACAAGACTTACAATACCAGGAAACATCCCTGAAGATACCTGGCCAGTAGAAGTGTTTCAAAATGCGTGCCACAGTCTTCCTCACTCCAAGGTGTCCTGCCAAACTGGAATCATGAGCCACTCGAATGATATCCTGCCTACAAACATGAGGGATGACAACTTGATGTACAACCTCCCATTCACAGTCGGCTGATGCTGTTGGGGGTCTCCACTTCCTCATAAGTACTCCTGACTTTACATAATAACAAGTAGAAGCACCAGCTGACTCTTCCTCACTGCAAGCAGAGTTAGCTAGACCTTTCAACTCAGGGTCAGCAACCTGCAACTCAACCAACTCTTGACGAGACAAATTATCAACACTACGGGGTACTGCCTCATCTGGAGAGTGGTCCAAATTAGCAAGAAAAGTGTCAGCTAGGATAACATCATCATCATCATTATCCTCTAAATCACCAGTAACTTTAGACTTAGCCCTAGTGACAGCACATGCAGGGAACACATCAGGGACATCACAATCCCGGGACACAGCCACTGGCTCACTAGACAACTGAGGAGCTGGACACACTTGACTTCCACCAATATCATTTCCAAGTAAGAAAGTTACACCTGACATTGGGAGTGTCTCAACCAACCCAACCATAACAGAACCATTAACAAAACCAGACTCTAAATTCACTCTGCACAGAGGAACAGAGAAGTAGTTATTCCCTACACCTTGTAAGATTACAGTTTCATCAGAGGAATTAACATTAGAGCCTAGAACACTGGTCAGCATAAGGGATTGGCAAGCACCTGTATCACGATATATTTTAACTGATTTCCTGTCAATACTGTCCAGAGGACTGACAAAACCATCAGACAGGAAATTAGCACATGAACTCTTGAGAGTGTCACCCACGTTACTGCTCAAAAGAGGAGCTCCATCATGAGAAATTAAGTTACCCCTCAAAGCAGGTTCAGTTAACTCAGTTAAAGAATTCTGGGATCTCTCAAGAGTGGACACTAGACCAATTGACTGAATATTTAAAGACTCCTTTTTGTTCACATCACGCTGTCTCCTGAAACATCTCTCCGTAGTATGACCAAGCTTACTACAATAAGTACATTTACTTTTCTGAAATCTAGAGGTGAAGCTGGTATTTACTTCCTGAGAAACATCATTCTTATTCTCTTTCCTGTTACCTGTACTCTGAGTAGAGGCAACGTACTTACTCTCAGCTTTCCCTTTTTCTCTAGAATATCTCTTGTGAGTGAGAACATACTCATCAGCTAAAACTGCAGCATCAGACAAATTATCTATTCTTTTCTCATCAAGATATAGGCTTACATCTTTACTAATACACCTTTTGAAATCCTCCAGCAAAATCATCTGCTTAAATTTGTCAAAATCAGAATCCACATTCTTAGAATTTAACCACTGCTCCAACAAATCTTCTTTGATTTTTGCATACTCAACATGGGATTGCTTATCTTGCTTGTAAGTTGTTTTAAATTTTACTCTATAGGCTTCAGGAACAAGCTCATAGGCCTTAAGAATCAAGCTCTTAACTACATCATAATTATCAGACTGATCCTGAGGCAAAGATGCATAAGTTACTTGAGCTTTACCGGTGAGAACAGTTTGAAGGAGTACTGGCCAATACTCCTTAGGCCAATTAAAACCTGTAGCTACCCTCTCAAACAACTGAAAATACTTTGTTAAATCAGATTCATTAAAAGGAGGGACAAGTTTAACATTTTTAGCCACATCAAAATCATCAGAGCAAGATGATCCAGTTCCACCTTGTTTCATGCGATACTCATGGTCTGCCTGAATCCTGGTAAGCTCAATTTGTGCCTGAGCCCGTACCTCTGCCTCTTGAATACGAGCATTTGCCTCCTTAACATCAGCCTCCTTAGCACGTGCTTGAAATTCAGCTTCCTTCACACGAGCCTCCTGCAGGGCTAGCTGTATCTTAGCTAATTCAATCTGCGTTTGCTCATTTGGAGGGGTTACATTAAACAAGCTTTTATTAATCATGCCAACAATTTGATCTTTAGAATGATGAGAGTGAACTGCAATTCCCAATTGTTGAGCAACAAGCTTCAGTTCATTCTTTGTTCTGTTTTCTATATCACACACTGCTTGCACATTTGACAAAAAATCTTTGGCTTCATGAAGTGTAGAAATAGTAGCCATCATGAATATATCACAGTCACAAAATATCAAACAATATCCTTATGATAATATCCTGAATATCCTGATATGAGGTCGCCAAATTTATGTTACGGAACAGAGAAAGATAACGTACACTTTAAGTGAGAATACGAAGAGTCACTAGTGTCCCGTAAAGTTCCAGGTTCAAAACAAAAGAGTTAGGTAAAATTACAAGTTAAAGTTTAATGCACAAACTAACAACAAAACATTCAGAACTCATAAGGATAATGTAATGGCAAATAAACAGGTTAAATATATGGTTAACTGCAATAGCCTCTATTAACACGAAATTAGCAAGAATAAATTTATCTAAGTCAGCCCTGATAAAATGAGATACCAGATAATACTCAGTGAATGCCAGATAAATTATTACAGATACAAACTATTATCAAAAATGACTGACATAAAACTCTACATTAATCACAAAACCTCACTAGGCCTAAGAATCAACCACATGCTACACAATACAAGAAAAAATACAACAACAGTTATACTCAAATTACACACAGCTGCTAGATGTTTGGAGATTTCTTGAGCACTCACAATAATAATATCTGTACAGGGGAGGACAGAGATGTGAACAAAATGAGGAGCAGATCTAAGTGGCAATGATGCAGAGACTGAGCTCATTATATAGGGGCCAGCAGAGCCTGATACAACTTGTAAGCAGGACGCGCAAATGAAGCCATGGGGACAAAGAGCTGATAATCCCGCTCTAAGCAATAGAGAGAACGACTTACTCTACTATAACGGTAGAAGGGGGGAACTGAGGCAGAACACGCTCGTGATCAAACATGCAGCATACTGTGCGTTAAAATTACACAGAGGATGATGAAATCATAGGCTATGTAACAATATATATATATATATATATATATCATCAACATCAGCTGTTGAGGTCCACTGCAGTACCGGCCTATTCCTACCGAAGCAGGGATGATACAGCCAATGTATCTCTACCTAGTGGCTTAGGCTGTCTGGTAGAGACTGTATGTAGGGTGAGAAGTGCTTGTGAGTGTGATTGTAGTGTTGTAGTGGCTTTGGATGTGTGTGTAGTCTGTGAACCACATGTAATCGGCCCGCCTTAACCCAACTGGGTGCAAGCATACTAGTATGCGACACTGGTTCAACCACAGCACCCCTTGTGTCCGCCAAAGTGGTCAGTGGCTTGGTAAACGCTTACCAAAGTTTTTACAACTCTGACGGGGAGGTGAACCCCCGTCCACCAGCGTTCGAGACGCACACTCTACCACTGTACCACAGAGGCTCTGTATATATGAGGCGTGCAGTAGTAAGCCAAGTGCCACAAAAAAAAACAGAAAATCGCAATTAAAGTTTTGCAACTTTAAAATTGGGATAACAACCAAACCAACAGAGATAACTTCATTAATTTTGTCTTAACTTATAGCTTATCGAATCTAGTTTCACGTTAGTGACATAATTTGGAAAGAAATATATTTTCATGGTACTAAAGTAAATTAAACTAGGGGCAGTTTATTATCTGGTAAGCACAGGTGTTTGGTTAAAAACAGTATTCTTTTGACACACCACACAAATTTTTAGACATCAGGTAGGTTGTATGCTGCAAAAAAATAAATAAATGTGCCATAATAACCAAAATAAACTCTGAAAACCATTGGTATTACCACAAACATAGTGTCATTTTTACCAATAATACCAACCGATGTGTCACTACTTTAACCCATATCCCACCAAAAAACATCTTTATAAACAGTAATACAATATACAATAGGCCTAATTCATAATCACAGCAATAATGAACACTAGAAAAGGTAACAGGTCAAACCCATCATTCATTCATCATCATAATCAAGGAGGTCATTGTCAACATCTTTAGCATCAACCACTGAAAGATCCGCGGGGACACGTGCATGGACTCGTGGAGGGCAACTGAGTGTAAACAACACTCCCATTGGCTGAAAAACGCAAACTCACAGCCTCGCTCTTACGCTTTTGCTCATTGGTTAGTGAGGCTGTAAGCCCAGCTGATGGAGTTTGGCTGTCTCCTCCATTAAAGTATGGGTACCTACTAGACACTACGTCAGCAGGTGCTGTAGGGTCACACCTTAAAATGGGATTTTCACCCTTACCGACATTTCTGTTTCCAACTTCGAGCCTTACTCTCGACAGAGGAGAGTTGGAGGAAGACAGTGTTATACATAACTCCATTTCATTAAATATGGCGCTTGGCTGACTCCTCTACTGCACGCCTCATATATATATATATATATATATATATATATATATATATATATATATATATATATATATATATATATATATATATATATATATATATATATATATATATATATATATATATATATATATATATATATATATATATATATATATATATATATATATATCATATATATATATATATATATATATATATATATATCGTCTCATATATATATATATATATATATATATATATATATATATATATATATATATATATCAGGGATAAAATTGGCTAACCGGAATGTGGAATCAGATACTGTGGGTCCCATCAAAATGATAGACTTTCAAGAAGAATTAAGCACAGTTGTTCAAGAGTCCAGGAGGTAACCTTATTATGGATCAGTTGCCTTTTCCAAAACAGGTTAAAGGAGATGCCAAACTAGTAGACTCAGTCTTTGTTACCCCCACACAGTCATTGATGGTAGCTAGAATAGGTGCAGAATTAGAACCTACTCAGATAAATGACTTGTTGGATGAAAATATTGAACCTGTACACAAATTGTGGGACCTAGACAGTGTAGGTATACACTCTGAGGAACAAACCCCTGAAGATAAAATACCTTATGATTTGTATAACCAGTCTGTGGAATTTAAGGATGGACAGTATTGGGTAGGATTACCATGGAACTAAACCATTCGGAGTTGCCAACAAATTACAAAGCAGCTAAGACTCAGTTAAATTCTCTTCTAAGGAAGATGAGAGATAAACCAGAACATCTAACCATATACGATAATATTATAAAAGATCAGTTGAAGAATAAATTTAAAGAAGAGGTAGAATTCCCTGTTACCCACAGAGAACGACATTACTTACCACATCATGCTGTAAGCAAGGATTCAGTAACTACTCCCATAAGGATAGTATTCAGTTGTAGTAGTAAAGAATCCAAGGAATCAGCTAGCTTGAACGATTGCCTATACTCTGGACCTACACTAACAGAGAAGTTAGGGAATGTGTTACTAAGATTTAGAGAGAAACCTTATGCTTACACAGCAGACATTAGTAAGGACTTTCTCAGAATAGGACTGAGAAAGGAGGATAGGAAATTTACAAAATTCCTCTGGCCTCATGATCCTCAAAATGAGGATAGTCCATTGAAGACTTACTGTTTCTGATCGGTGCTCTTTGGCTCTTGTGCTAGTCCTTTCCTACTTTGCAACACTTTAAAGCATCATTTTGAAAATGCCAAATGCCCAGAAATAGGGCAGGCTTTTTACATGGATAATTTGCAGGGTGTTGCTGATACAGAGTCGGAAGCTTGAAGGGTTATGAAATTGCCAATTCTGAATGTGGGAGAGCAAATTTGTTGTTACAGAGCTGGAATACAAAGTCACTGCTTTTGAGGAATAAAATACAAGAGGATAATCCAAATTCTGACATTCCCAAAATTCAAAATGTGTTAGGTCTTAACTGGGATACAACAGCTGATGAATTAAGTTTGAAACCAATTAAGTTCTCTAACGTCACTCTCACCAAGAGGTCCTTATTAAGTCAGGTCTCCACGTTATTTGACCCATTAGGATTGGTCAGTCCTATAGTTATTAGGGACAAATGTTTAGTGCAGAAGGCTTGGCGAGAAAAGTTGGATTGGGACACGGAATTGGGTGAGACAAATGGGAAACAATGGGAACAGATTAGAAAGGAGTTTGAAACCACATCAAGCATAATATGTATTCCCAGGGAAATAAGTAGTAGTGAGAAGTCGCCCATACACATAATATTTTGTGGTGCTACTCAAAGGACCTACGGAGCAGTAGCATACTGTGCAACAGGAGATGATATTAAGATTATGATGTCCAAAGCCAGAGTTGCACCAATTAAAGGAAGAACCCTACCTCAAATGGAATTGGCTTCCACAGAAGTAGGAACTAAATTGGCCAGGTTTTTGACCACCACTCCTGATACTCAGGTTGAGGATAACTATATATGGACTGACAGTGAGATTTGTCTTTACTGGATAGGGAAGGAAGACAGTAAAATTCCTTTCGTCATTAATAGAGTGAAGACTATTAAACAGCTGCCTTCCAAATTTAAATTCATGCATGTATCCTCTAAACAAAACCCAGCTGATCTGCTCTCGAGAGGTTCGACTGTAAAGAGACTGATCAAAGATAACTTATGGTTTAAAGGTCCTAAATGGTTACTCACTAAAGCTTGGCCTGAGCAGAAACAGTATAGTATTGCTGAGGTTGGTGTAGTTAACTTGGATCCTGTAGTACCTGGGGCAGAAGTAACTGGTATCAGCCGATTCTCATCAATAAGACAATTTATTAACACTACTAAATTAGTTGTTGAATTTTTGAATAAGAAAGTGGGGTTTCAGAAGTTAGATCCCATGGAATATTGGCTGAAAAGAATACAAAAGAACTATTATGGAGAGATATATGACCTTTTAGGCCAGGACACTGGGAACAAGAATAAGCTGATAAGAGATTTAGGCTTGTTCTTAGACGGAAAGGGTCTGATTAGATGCCGGGACCGAATAATAAAGGCTGATTTGCCTCTCCATACTAGACATCCCATACTATTACCCAAGAGTGCATACTTTGTACAGTTAATTGTAAAGGAGGCCCATGAATTGACTCTTCATGGAGGTGTGTCGCAGACTTTGGCCCGAATCCGGGAGAGGTATTGGATCCCTAAGGATAGACAGGTCATAAGGAAATATCTCAAAGGCTGCATCACTTATAGGAGGTATGAAAAAAACATATGACTGTCTAGGACCACCTGCCTTACCAGGGTATAAGGTAAATGTTAGTCGGCCCTTCCAATTAACTGGAGTGGATTACACAGGAGCTATAACTGTTATGGGTGAGGGAACTCCCCATAAAGTTCACATTTGTCTATTCAATTGTACCTACACAAGGGCAGTCCATCTAGAAACGGCAGAAGATCTGAGCTCAGAGACATTCCTGAATGTCTACCGAAGATTTGCTGCTAGAAGGTCGTGTCCTAACAAATTAATATGTGACAACGGAACTAATTTCGTTGGAGCAGCACCTTTACTGCTGAACATAATGAATGACCCAAAGGTTAAATTGATGCTGGGAATCCTAAATTGTACCTGGCAGTTCCCAGCTCCAAGAGTACCATGGTAAAATGGATTTACTGAACAAATGATTGGTATTGTCAAGAACTGCCTAAGGAAAACATTACACAGAACTAAGATCACAAGAGAGGATTTTTGAACATTAATAACTGAAACTGAAAATAGGATTAATAATAGACCCCTAACCTATTTAGATGCAATAGCGTTTCGCTTAAGACCTTGACACTGGCTCAAATGTTATATGGCAGGAAGCTTCATCCGGTGCCTTGGGTGAATATCCAGGAAGAAGTAGATGATCCTACCATTGAAAATAATGTTTTGGGAAAACATGTGCAGGAGGGATATCAATGTCTGAAAAGGGTATTGGATATTTGGAATAGATGCTGCAGCAAACAACAACTTTTGAGCCTACGACAAAGATATTATGGGGCTCAGGCTGCCAGCAATAAGTCTGTTACAAACATAGGGAATGTGGTCTTAGTGAAAACGGAACAACCAAGATCCCAGTGGCCATTAGCTAAGGTGATCCCCATGCACCCCGATTCAGAGTGGGTGCTGAGACTCGTAAAAATAAAATGTAGGGGACAAATCAATACAAAAACTATTGATAAACTGGTACCCCTTGAGTTAGTGGCTACCCCAAATACAGGGGATGGTGGAGATCAAACAGGTCAGGATGCGCTACCTAGAAGGGCCGAAGCACAGGGTTCTTGAGAACTATGCGGGGGAACTCCTGCCCGTATCATTTTTTGTCCAGCCCCAAAACTATGGAAAATATTATCCCCCAGAGCAGTTGCGCTCTCTACTTTTTAAAATAGTCATCCCTGGTTAGAGTGCAGAGGAAAAACTGAGATCGTTAACAACTATTCTAGCAGTTTTTACAACCCAGAAATTATGTTCTCCTTAATAATTCTTATTATTGATAAATTTAATGCTGCTGCATCTAACCCATGTGGACAACTATATTGTAAATACATGTAATTACATGGGAATTTCCACTGACCTAATCGAGTCTGCATGTTAGATGACGTGTCTGAATATGAAAAGACCCTCATGTAAATGCAGATGTGGATTTAACATATTCATATAGATAAAGGGAATATTTGGTTTGGCTTTAGTTTAATCAAAACTAAGATTAATTAGTTAGAATCGCCCTGTATATATCATGATGTAAGTTAATTGTATTTAATACTGTAATTAATAGTTGGCACCTCTACCATTCTATGAGGGAGATAGAGGCTTGCCTAGTTCACTTACTCTGCTCCCAGACAAGGTCCTAGCACGGTTTTACATACACACCTCAAGGATGCTTGACTGCCCAAGCAACAGACAGAAAAGCAGGCTCATCGTCATCTGTTGTCCGACACTCCCTAACTAAGTAACCTTTACGAATTGGCCAATTCAAGAGGGGATTAGCTAGGAGATAGAAGAGGAATAGTTAGGTGAGCTAAGGTGTAAATTAAGGTTCACCTAACCCTATGAGACTAGTCTGAAGTACCTTAAGGACAATCTTCGGGACGAGTAAGGACCTCCGAGTTGTTTACTAGGAAATACTAGAAATTTCGTACATCTTGGTGCCCCGACATAGGATACCGATATATACAAACTCAAATATTTCTAACAAAATATATATATATATATATATATATATATATATATATATATATATATATATATATATATATATATATATACATACAGAGGAGTCAAACGTTTGCAGTTTTGCCTTTTGCCCCTAGGAGTAGTCAGCAGTACCCCTTGTGCATCAGTGTGGACCCGGCCGTGTCTGTGAGTGGACGTGTTGTTGACCTAAGCTTACAATTGAAACGTGGTGTGTAGATGATTTGGCTGTTTTGCAATGACGGACCTCACAAAACAAAGAACCTGCATAGCATTCTGCTTCAAGATCAAGAAGATGGCTAGAGAAACTCATTGGTTGCTTCAGCAAGCTTTTCGTGACAATGCCATGCCCCAAAGCAGAATATTTTTCTGGTACAAGTGGTTCAAGGAAGGACGAATGTCCGTTAAAGATGATGACCGTTTTGGACAACTGTTAATGACAACAACACCAGAAAAGGTCGGAAATGTTCATTAGGCTATCCTTGCAGATCATAGACGAACTATCCATGATGTTTGTGATATCGTTTGACTGTTGTACGAGAGCGTACAATACATTTTGTTGGACGTGTTGGGCACGAGATGCATTGCTGCAAAATTTGTGCCAAAACCCCTGATTGATGAGCAGAAGGCACATCACGTTCCAGTTTGCAGAGAGGTCAAGAATCAGGTCAGAGATTTCTCCACCTTCATCTCCAAGGTCATAACTGGTGATGATGTTGATCGTTTTCTTCGATATCCAAGGGATTGTTCATAAGGAATTCGTCCCACTGGGTCAATCTGTAAGTGGAAAGTTTTACTGTGACATTTTGCAGCGTCTGAGGGAGATCATCCGTCAAAAACATCCAGAACAGTGGAAGAACAAGGACTGGGTCCTGCATCATGACAACGCCCCCACCCACACATCAATTGCTGTCTGGCAGTTCCTGCCTTCCACTAACATGGTAGTCATTCCCAACCCACCCTATTCCCCTGACATTGCCCACTGTGACATTTTCCTGTTTCCTAAGCTGAAATTACGACTGAAAGGGCATCGATTTGACTCGATTGAGGAGATCCAGACAATATCACAGGAGTTGTTCAAGATCATCACGCCTGAAGCCTTCCAGGGATGCATGGACTCGTGGAAAAAACGCTGGTACCACTGTATTTTTTTTTTTTTTATGAGAGGAAGAAGGAACTAAAGGCCATGAGCCCGCAGTAACAGTTCCCTCCAAGAGAAAAACAAAATACAATAGAGAGCCAAATTCAAGATCCGATCATTTTGAGATGCCTGGACACACTGCGTTTGAAAGACTGGAGATCATAGGCAGTAGGAAATACAGATAGAGGGAGACAGTTCCAGAGCTGACCTGTTGCATAAATGAAAGACTGGGAGTAACGGTTAACTCTTGCATTAGAGAGTTGGACAGAAAAGGGATGAGAGTTTCCTGCCAGGCGGGTGCTACGCGCCCGTCGTAGAGGTGGAGGAATGCAAGCAGACAGTTCAGAGGAGCAGTGACCATTAAAGTAATGATAGAAAAGAGATAAAGATGCAACAGTGCGGCGAAGAGACAGAGGTTGAAGGGAGTCAGTAAGAGGAGGAGAGTTAATGAGACGAAAAGCCTTTGACTCCACCCTATTGAGAAGAGCTGTATGTGAGGAGCCTCCCCACACATGAGAGTTGTACTCCACAAAGGGGCGGATAAAACCCCTGTATAGAGTCAACAATTGTGCAGGGGTAAAGAAAGAGCGGAGTCGGCTTAGCACACCCAATCTCTTGGAAGCAGATTTTACAAGAGATGAAATATGATCTTTCCAAGATAAGTCCCGAGTAAATGAAACCCCAAGCATGTTCAAGGATGATGCAGGATTAAGCTGAATATTATTAAACATTAATGGGTATACCTGTGGAAGATTTTGTCGGGTTGATAGGTGTAAGAACTGAGTCTTAGATGCATTAAAGACAACCATATTATTTTTACCCCAGTCAGAGATACGAGCCAAGTCAGACATTAGGTGTGCCATAGCCTCATCCCTTGTTTCTTGAAGTAACTGTTGAGATGGGCGTTGCGGGAACCGAATGGAAAGGTGAAGGGTGGATTCATCAGCGTATGAGTGGATAGGGTTAGATGTACAGCTTAGAAGGTCATTGATGAATAAAAGGAAGAGAGTTGGTGATAGGACAGAGCCCTATGGAACACCACTGTTGATAGATCTAGGAGAAGAACGATGGCCGTCTACAACAGCGGCTATAGAACGACCAGAAAGGAAGCTAGCAATGAAGGCACAGATAGAAGGATAGAAACCGTAGGAGGGCAGTTTGGAAATTAAAGATTTATGCCAGACTCGATCGAAAGCCTTTGAGATGTCAAGTGCAATGGCAAAGCTTTCGCCAAAGTCCCGAAAGGAGGATGACCAGGAGTCTGAAAGGTAGGTGAGAAGATCGCCAGTGGAGCGTCCCTGACGGAACCCATTCTGACGATCGGAAAGAAGGTTGTGATAGGAAAGATGCCTTAAAATTTTTCTAATAAGAATTGACTCGAAAACTTTTGAAATACAGGACGTTAAAGCAATTGGACGATAGTTGGAGGGTTGGGAGTGCTCACCCTTCTTTGGGACTGGCTGAATGAAAGCAAACTTCCAGCAAGAAGGAAAGGTACAAGTTGACAGACAAAGGCGAAAGAGTTTGCCTAGGCAGGGTGTAAGCACAGAAGCCCAGTTCTTGAGAACAACAGGAGGGACCCCATCAGGCCCATATGCCTTGTTAGTACTGAGGCCAGTGATGGCAGAAAATACATCAACTGAAGAAATTTTAATGTCAGTCATGAGGAAGTCAGAGGGGAGAAGTGATGGAGGAACAGCACCGGAATCGTCTAAGGTGGAATTCGAGGAGAAAGTCTGTGCGAAGACATCTGCTTTATCAGTAGAAGAAATAGCTACAGAACCATCAGAGTAGAAAAGAGGAGGGAAGGATGATGAGGTAAAGTTGTTAGAAAGATTTTTGGCAAGGTGCCAGAAGGAGCGGGAAGAATTCGAGTTGGAGAGTTGAGAGCATTTAGTATGGATGAAATTATTTTTAGTAGAGCGAAGAACAGACTTAGCACGATTCCGGGCAGAAACGTAAAGATGATGTGATTCAGGGGTGGGTTGGCTCCGGTACCTTTTGTAGGCCTTCTCCTTGTTGCGGACAGCATTAGAACAAGCGTGATTAAACCAAGGCTTTCTTGCGTTAGTCAAAGGATATGAGAAAGGAATGTATGCTTCCATGCCCAAGAGAATAACCTCCGTAATGCGCAAGGCACACTCAGATGGCTCACGGCCATGGAAGCAATAATCATTCCAGGGAAAATCAAAGAAGTACTGCCTGAGGGCCTCCCAGTTCGCAGCTCCATAATGCCACAGACGACGTTTCCCTGGAGGGTCCACAGGCCGTACCGGAGTGATAGGACAGGTTAAGGTAATAAGGCTGTGATCGGAGGAGCCCAATGGAGAGAAAAGATTAACAGAGTAAGCAGAAGGATTAGCTGTGAGGAAGAGGTCAAGTATGTTGGAGCTCTCTCCAAGGCGGTCAGGGATACAGGTAGGGTGCTGTACAAGCTGCTCTAGGTCATTAAGGATAGAAAAGATGTAGGCTTGTTCACCAGGTGGATCTGTGAAAGGAGAGGAGAGCCAAAGGCGGTGGTGAACATTGAAATCTCCAAGAATGGAGATTTCAGAGAAAGGAGAAATGGACAGAATGTGTTCCATCGTAGAAGTAAGATAGTCGAAGAATTTTTGATAGTCAGTAGAATTAGGGGATAAGTAAACAGCACAGATATATTTAGTCAGAGAATGACAGGAAAGCCGAAGCCAGAGTGTGGAGAATTCAGAAGAATCAAGTTCAGGAACACGAGAGCAAGATAAGTTGTTGCGTATGTATACACAACAGCCACCTTTGGCTTTGAAATGAGTATAGAGAATGTAGGAGGATACAGAAAAGGGTTTGCTGTCGGTTGCCTCAGACAGCTGAGTCTCCGTCAGAAAAAGAAGGTGAGGTTTAGAGGAGGAGAGGTGGTGCTCAACAGAGCGAAAGTTAGATGAAAGGCCGCGAATGTTGCAGAAATGAAAAAGAAGAAGAGAGTCAGACAGTGGTTCCAGGCACCTCGAGTCGTCACCGGGAGAGGGGCAGATGGCGGGGGCATTTATGGTCCCCCCCCCTGGGGACTCCGAGGCTTGATTAATCGACGCCATTATTGTTGAATTTTGAATAGGAAGTGTAGTGTGTACTGTGCATGTAGTTTGGTGAAGATAGTTAGAGAAATTTGTACTGGAGAGCATGCTGGCCTACTCTCTGTGTAACTGAGACACTGAAAAAGTTCAGCAAAGGGGGATGGTCAGGAACTACAGTCGTTCTATTTTATGAAGGCAGTTTGGGTGGGACGCTCTGGGACTTCACACTGTTAGCTCTGTTGTCACATCGCCGCCGATACACGTGTAATTATTTGTGTTCACCTCTCTCTCTCTCTCTCTCACTCTCCTACTTTAAGCTAGTAACTACTTATAAATGAATTTTAAACACTCTGTATAGATGTAATTCAATAAAAAAGCTGTAGTATAGTATACATCTCATAAGACTCGTCAGTGTTGCCTTTCAGACGTTGTCAGGTGGTGACACGAGGGACAGCCCTGCGTGAGTGGGTCATACTCGGTCAGTCTCCCGCCATGGAAGCTATTTAAAAAAAACAAAAAAAAAAACACCTATAGACTTTTACCTCAGGGGTGGTGTGGAAAAAAAGTCGAAAACAAGAGAAAAAAATTAAGAAAATACAATTAGTAGTAGTTAATATATAATATGAGAGAGAGAGAGAGAGAGAGAGAGAGAGAGAGAGAGAGCGCACGTGTGTGGCGACGATGTGGCAACAGAGCTAACAGAGTGAGGTCCCAGAGGGCCCGACCCAAACTGCCTTGATAAAATAGAACGACTATAGTCCTGACGGCTGATGAAACGGGAGCTCCAGCACTCCCTGTCATCAGCTTTCCATCCACCTCGGGAGTACTGCCCTGCTCGACTGGTGCTACAGTCTACTCCTTGTCGAAGGCAACAGTGAGAACTAGGAGCTAGGGCAACTTATTTTCCTACAATATTCAAATTATTGGAACTTTTGGGTATATATATATATATATATATATATATATATATATATATATATATATATATATATATATATATATATATATATATATGATATGAATTTAGTTTTTATGTTTTTTCCATATTAAGTGAAACTATTTTAAATCACACAGCAGTATTGCGACAATAAAAAATTATTTTATATTTTTAAAAATTTACATGAATGACTGGTAGCAAAAGGAGTGTGTTAGGCTGGTTACAGGAAGTGCAGCCAAAAGAGGTGGGAAGTATTAGAAAGTCCGTAACCTGAATGGAGTTTTGCACTGGCTGCATTCGGGTGGAAAAACTTACAAGAAAATTGCTTTGGAAGAACTTCGTACTTCCGAACAGGTTCATGGGGAAAATATATCCATGGCTGAAGTAGGTCCGTGGTGAAAAAGGGTTCAATATTAGTTTGTTTATCTGGGAAGCTTATATCCTTACGGAAAACATTTCCATTAGCAAAATATTGGTCCATATGAAATATAGGTACCTGGGGAGAACTGGTCCATGGACCAATAGGTTGACATGGAACTATTTCCAAGACAAAAAAAAAGGGGTTCACGTCTAAATAGGTAGTTACAGTGAAATTAGTCCAAGGGAAAAAATACACCCAAGGAAAAATGTAAACCTGTGGAAATAAATGTTCTAAATGGGAAATAGCTCCATGCAGGAAAATGTCTGAGTTAAAAGGTCCCTCAGGGAAAATAAATGGCTAGGAGGTTGACACCTATGAGAGGTAGACGGAGCTCCTCCGGAGGCCTAGCAGGACATCCCTCTTGCTCTCCGCACACCACAGGGGGCAAAGCAGCCTCCCCAGTGGAGTCACTGCTGGAAGAGGCCTGGAGTGGCCCTATAGTGAGTCATGGGGTACATTCATTACAACAAGCGCCCCTAAGTCACCAGTCACTGTCGGACTTCAGAAGGAGGCAAGACCACAGGAAACCTCTGACGGGCTTCCTGGAAAGGAGAGACCACAGGCAGCCCCTGTTGGACTCCCGACGAAGGCGAGACCGCAGACGCCAGATGAAGAGGACGCCCCCAGAACTCCCAGCTGAGACCTCCCTAGACAAGCCAGTGAACCGTCCTCCACCAAGGGCAGGCACAAGGAAGCGTGCCTACTAGACTCGTTTGGTCCCAGCCCCGAGGGCCGACACACTGACGGAGGCCCCTCCAGTGAAAGCCCTCCCTCTGCACCACCCAGCAACCTTTGCCTGATGATCAAGAACAAAATAGTGGTCCGGCGCACCTCCACAGAGTGCACACCTGATGAGACACCTCCCACACCTGGGTGCCAACTGCAGTTATCTTACCAGCCCACTAGTCCCAGACTCAGATCCTTATAATTCATATAGTGTGTGTAATCTGTCATATGGTACTGTGTCAAGTCACTGTATTCTTTATGGGTAATATACATGAAAGACTGGTTAGCCTGTGTTTTTAAGCCCTGTTCCTTTGGTTGCATGCTCTGGACAGGTCTGAGAAAGAACCCAAATACCAATATCAGACCCACATACTCAGAGAGCAAGAATTTGATCTCTGAGTACGTAGCATAACATCAGGTGTACCACTAAATTTAGCACTCAGTACTGCCTTGAAATCACGCCATGTAGAGATTGTTCCCTGCTTAATGAGACTGTAAATCATGGCATGTAGTGGCTTGTCAACTCGAGTCTGAGCAACTTGTAACCTTTCCTCATCAGATGTCACACATGATTCAACTAGTCTAGTCCATACAGCTCTTCCAGGATACTTTCAGTTTCGATCCGATCTAAATCTATTATATTTACTACCGGAATGGACAAGAAAGTACCTGGGTGCAGGGACTTATGTGGAACAGAGGGAGTTGATGTAACTGATGAAAGGAATGAATTAGGATTAGTTTGGTTAGGATCAGGGGCTGAAGGTGCAGGGTTCTGTGATACACTTTTTAGCTCTAACATTTCATCCCTCAGTGTTTCAATTAAGGTTTGTTGCTGGTTTAAAATCTGCCACACATGTCATGAAAGCATGTTCTGCATCAGCCTTAATGTCCCGATGGTCATCTTCGGCTTCCCTAAACTGACTGTCTTCAACTCCGTTTGCCATTTTGCCTAAAATAAGTGAGCAATAATGGCACAGATGAAACATATGAGAAACAAAAGTTAAAAGGGTATCTGGCACTTAGCAGGCAGGTACACTACGGTTAGGTTAAACACATGGGTTCGGCGGGAATCTTTAAGCCTTAAAACAGAGGGAAAATTCACAAAACATGTATGAAAATAGGCCTAAATCATCCCATTAAGCTGCCACCATTCTATACTGGTTACCATTACGTACTGATGGAAATATAACCACCAAAGCTACTTACAAATAATCATAAGTGACCAATACATTTAAATTAAAGGAGTTTATGATTATTTGAAATTTTTGAAAGACTGTTATCAGTAATATATTTTCAAACAGAATAATAAATGGACCTAACATAAAGGGGTGTCCACTCCCAGACTTATTTTCAGACTTGCACCAAGATTTGTTCAAAGACTTGCTCAGAGACTTGCACCCTTGACAGTGTTAGAACTGTCAGGTAGTTTCAAGCAAAGTATTAAGATAAAAGTATTATACTTTAATGTGAAAAAATTAAATTTTTCATAGGAATTTTTCAAGCAATTAGACAATGCTGCCGCCCTTTGACCTCTAAGTGTTAGGACGATACCGCATAGGATAAGAATTTGTCACCTTATTTTATAATTACAAAACAGTTTTAGTATCACGGTGATGTACGTAACTGGCTGGCCTTATCCCAGGGCGCCAAACTGCTGACAACAGCTGTTTCTTCCTATCCCCACACAGCTGCTCTGTACTCTTCTCATACCTCACAATTTCCAGGGCAGATTTCACTCTCAAAACATTACTAACATAGGCACAATACAATGAAAATACGTTTTAAGGTAATAGGAGTCGGTGCACTAGCTAACTCATATTGGGGGTAGGAGAAAGAGAACTCCAGGACAGAGACTGTAATCCAGCTCCCGAGAAATCAAAACACAGAGACCGGGCATCCCCTTCAGGCATCCCCTTGTCTCCCCTTTTCCAGTGATGCCAAGTCTCCCCTTAGGGACCCTTATGATAAAAAGAACTTTTAAACTGCCTATAATATTTTCTTTTAGAAGCGTGAAATATTCCAAAGAATATAGGAACTCACTGGTAACACATTAGTCTCATGTCATCGTTCAACTGAAAAAAAAAAAAAAAAAAATACTGAATCGATGTAGAGAATACACAACATTGTCGAAAAGTGTATAAAAACATGGGACAGGACAGTGCAAGGTGCAAAAATAGTATTGGCATTTATTTTCAACCTGTACAATGGGCCAGCTATCAGTTGTAACGTACTGGATTCGGGGAGGCAGGAAATCTCGCCAAAGGTGGTACCTGTGAATCGTTTGTGGCAGTACCATGGGCCAGGACAGTATTTGTAGGACGTCTTCAAGGAATCGCGCTCTCCCACAGCCGAGGATGTTGAGGAGGACCAACGAGCTGAAGTACAAGAGGATGATGAGAGTTTCCCAATGAAAAAATGCATCAGGAAGAGGACCAGGACATTCCAGGAAGAGTGGACTGTGTGGAGGAGCAGAGACATTGTCGGAAGTGGTATATGAGAAGACCTGATAAGTTGAAGAATTACTTTGTGTATAATTAAAGGTTTAGTTTGGATTAAAGATTATGTTTGTAAACATTGTGTAGTTTTGTCGTGATGACAAAATTTTATTAGGGTGGGGGTAGTGTTGAGAAGCGGGATTTACCAGTTAGGTAATGCTAGAGTATACCTAATGTTTTTGTACTATTTTTCTCTATAACGTTGTATTTATGTGACTGTTATATTATGTAATCTTGTCTTAGTTTGTATGCTAAACAAATTAGAGTGTTATGCAGTGTAAGAAAACTCTGGCTATTTTGAGTATTTCCGAGTTGGCAACTGTTGTTTCTCTTAAAATGTAGATCATTCGGGAACAATGCAAGCTTATATACGGATGGGGCAGAGACTAATTAGTCAGCTTTACTCCAGTGTCAGTGTAGATCAGTATCAGTGAATTTTGTGAAAATTATCTCTGGTACTTGTGAAAACAATGAAGTGCCATTGGCAAATATAAGCGTAAATGCAGTTAGTGAAGATTATCTCCGGAACTTGTGAAAATAATGAAGTGTTGTTGGCAAGCATTAAGTGTAATTATTTGGAAAATAAAGACAGTGAACTTTAAAAACCAGTTTTTATTTACAATGCCTCAGCTGGTCTTGTTGCACACCGAAAGGCTGCCTCTGGGAAGAACAACTCATTGGGCAAAGTTCTTTGTATATTGATCTACTTCTGTTGGAGCCTGTGGCAGTGTGGGACGGGGACGTAACAATATATCAGTGAAATGTAAGATATTGTAAGTTATATCTAGTAAGTGTTAAAAAATAGGTGTCTTATAATAAGTTTTACAAGTGCAGTTCATTGCAATGAGTGTTACTGTTTATTGTTATTTGTGAAACATTTTTTTTTTAATTTGGGTTCTTAATATTTACCACTTAGTACAAGCCCCAACACTCTGGGGAACACTGTCCCTGAAGGCCAAGCAAAGAGAAGTGCATGAGGAAAGCAGAATCGGTATCTTAGGGCATAGAAAGTATGGAAGTAATTATGATTACAAGCTCAATAATGAAGAAAAACATACAATGATACATACATGGTACAAATATTACAGTAAGTATCATTACATGTCTGAGATGAGTGAAGTGGTACATAGATACACACGTGTGAACATACACAGCAGTGGTATCCCCGAAGCCTGGGTGGGGGTCTGGGGCGAGGAGAGTGAGGGAAAGCCTCCTGAAGGCAGATAACAGCAGGGTGATGAGATGAAGCATAATGAGAGAGGTCAGCCGGGTGGCAGTGGACGCTCCATATGTTCCAAGATAACAATTTATATTGTCTGTGTTTGGGAGCCATTAGGACAAGGGGGGAGACGGGGAATTGTCTTGAGAGAGTTGGGGAACGGGTGGTTGGGGAAGTAGGGGAAAGGAGGAGGAGAGTGGGTGGGGAGGTACGAGAGCGGGAGGTCCCATATGTGCTATTGCTGGGAGAAAGGGAGGTGGGGGGAGGGAAAGGGAGGGGAGAGGGTGGCAGAGAGGCGAGGACGTATGGGGGAAAGGAGTGGGTGAGGGAGTACAGACAGAGGAGGCTTGTGTGAGAGGGTGAGGCTGGGACACAGGTGGAGGGACAAGACTGGGTGGTGGTGAGACGGGAGGGAGGGAGGGAGGGAACTGGGATAACAGCAGCAGTCGTAGTTACATGGGAGTTGGTTTGTGGGAGCTGTGAGGAAGGCAGAGAAGGAATATTAAGGTGAGAGAGTACACACAAAAGGAGACTGCGTAGTTCCTCGTACTGTTGTCGTGGGAGCTGCAGTTGATGGTCCAATGGGTGGGGCAGGGGGTGAGGGGTGAGCAGCTTGTTGCGGGGCACAGGGAGGGGCAGGGACTGAGGGGGAGGGAGGATGGGGGGCATGATGTTGAACCAGCGACGGGAGAGTGTGTCGGCTGATGATCAGGAGCAGGGGTGGCGGTGGGGGCAGGAGCAGGGGCAGGGCAGGCTGAGTGACGACTTGGGCAATCCAGGTGCCAAGCAGAGACGCCCACACGCCCACACCTGGGGCACTGGAACTGTGGCGAATGTAGGAGCCGAGGGTGGGCAGCCATGGGGTTAGTGGGGGCTGGTGGCATGAGTGGTAGGGGCAGTTCCAGGAGCTCAGATGAATGAGGGTCAGGTGCACGGGGACTGGGCGAGTCAACGGTGGTGGCGTGCCTGACAGGGCAGATTGTGGTTGAATGAGGGCCACTGCACAGACCACACCATCCTGCAGACCGACAGTAGAGTGAGGTGTGGCCGGACTCATAACAGCGATAACACAAGCTGTGATGGCGTGGCCTCAGAGAAGGGGGAAGGAGTAGCTCATAGCAGTATTCAGGAGGGGGGAATCCTCTCCCTTCCGTACAACAGACGCACGGTTGATGGGTTTGCCCAAAGAGTTGTATAGCTGACGTGCCTGTTTGACACCAGGTAATTCGTTTAGGACTGTAACCAAACAATCAGCTGCCAGGCTTTTACTAAAAACTCTGGTAGCTTCTTTGTTCGAGTTAGGGCATCATGAAGGATAAATTTGATGCCCAAAGGCTCTTCAGTCATTAGGGTTTTAATGTGATCAGGATAATTCCTGTGGATGTAGATGTTAGGAGATGCAGGTGACATAAGGCAAAGAGCTTCACGGTGTCGAGTGATGAGGGGATGGGTGGATGCACACTGGCGCCAAACACCACAGACAGCAGGTATGCACGTGGAGGGGGATGCCAGACGCACATATTGGCCTCGTGGTATGACAGGAGGGAGCAGGGACCGGGGAGGGGGGTGTGGGGCCTCAGGAGTGGTGCTAGTAGTGAGGGCAGAGGCAGGGTCATCAGGGCTGGAGGGGTGTGAATTTATGGCGGATGGTCGTTCTGGATGGTTGGCACTTGACGCCTGGATGTTGGGGTCAGTGACTGCCAGTTCAGCAGGCTCCCCTGTTGGAAATCGTGAGGCACTAGCATCATCGTCGTCACCACTAGCACTATCAAGCTTCATGCATTTAATTGTTCCAGTAGTAGGTTCGTTGGATACAGAAGGATCACCAACAGCCGGGGCTGAAGTGTGGGGGCATCAGTGTCTGGTGGGGAGTGTGTGCAACAGCATACAACAGGGGGGGGGGGGCAGCACTGGGTGTAGTATCAGTTTGTGTTGTGCTGCTGGGGGTACTGGCACCCCGTTTTCGTTTGGGGTTGTGCTTCCCCTCACCCATAACCCTCACCTTGCCGGGTATTAATGTTATTAACACAGAACAATGAGTAGTTTTTTTTTTTTTTTTTTTTAAGTAACAAAACGGAGAAAGGAAAAAAAAAAGAAAAAAAAATCCATACACCAGATTATTGGTGTTCTCTGTTCATAAAATATCTGTAACAGTTAGACTTGAACAGCTGTGGGTTGAAATTTGGAGGGAAACAACTCTGGGGAAGCGAGTTCCAGAGAGACGCAGTTTGGGGAATGAAAGAATTCTGATAGGCAGAAGTTCTGCAATATGGCTGTGTGACATTCCAGTCGTGAGCGCTACCAGATCCCCGTGTAGCACGATGGAAGGCATGGAGAGGTGGCACCATGGACGCAACTTCGTCTGAGCTTTTGCCAAAAAAATATCTGTAAGATAATGCAATGGAGGCAACATTCCTTCTTACTTGCAGGGGAGGTAGTTTATATGTAATGGCAGGGTTGTTAATAATTCTAACAGCTTTGTTCTGAAGTTTGTTTAGTTGTTTTAATGCAACCTCTCCACATCCATTCCACAAGGGTGTGCAATATTCAAGCTGAGAGCACACATGACTTTTATAAATTATAGCTAACTGCTCATCAGCGAAGAAGTTACGGACTCTGTACAATAATCCATGTTTCTTTGAGGCGGTTTTAGCAAGTGATCTAACACGAGAAGTCCAGGTGAGAGCACTGTTAAATGAGACGCCAAGAATTTCAATACTTTTGGAGATGGGAATACTAGTAGCACTGAAGGTAATGTACGAATCTGGCAATATCTGTCTATTAGTAAATTGTATATATTTAGATTTACTAGCATTAAAGAAACAAGGTTGTTTTGTCCCCATTCACTGATCGTAGATAGGTGTTGATTTATGGAGATGGCTGTACTGAGTTGAGTGGTAGAGATATTAGACTTTGTAAATGGGTGTCTGAGTGTGAATGAATTATGTAATGTTATCTGCGTATGAATGGATGGGATTGTGGGTGACAGATAAGAGATCATTAATGTGAATTAGGAATAGGGTTGGCACCAGAACTGACCCCTGCGGCACGCCGGCGTTAACTGAGTGGAAATTGGAATATACATCATCTACTTTTACTCTTATTTTCCTGTCACTAAGATATGAAGAAATCAAAGGAACAAAAGACGTTAGTCCATAGCAAGGGAGTTTGGACACCAGGGAACGGCGCCATACTCTGTCGAAAGCTTTAGAAATATCAAGAGCTACTGCAGGAGTTTCTCCATGTAGATCAATTGATTGATGGATGGTATGAGTTAGGAGATTGAGTATGTCAATGGTGGATCTTTCGTGGTGAAAAACCATATTGTCTATCACTAATAAAGATGTTGGATTCAAGATGTTTAACAATGTGCTTATTAATTAAAGTTTCAAATACCTTACCAAGAGAAGATGTAACAGCTATTGGTCTGTAATCAGAGGGGTCAGAGGAACTTCCTTTCTTCGGAATTGGGTGGATATTGGCTTCTTTCCATGAATTTGGGAATAAAGAAGTACGTATGGATAGTCTGAATAATTTAGCTAGAACAGAGGCAAGTTCAGGGGAACACTTTTTCAAAACAATTGGCGGAATTCTATCTGGGCCTGGAGCTTTGTTGGTAGGTAAATTGTCTAGTATGGATTTTTCGTATCTTGTCTGTATTTTAAGTGGGGCAATTTCGGGCAAGTCAAGTTCTAGTACTGGGACATTCTGGCTGGTATCGTCTATTGTAGAGTTTCTGGCAAATGTACTGGCAAAAATATCTGCTTTCCCACGCAAGTCATTTGTAATGTTGCCACCTGAAGATTTTGGTGGGGGAATGGAAGATGACTTGTTAAAGTTACTATTGAAAGAATTAAGAGCTGAGCAGAATATTTTATTGTCATTAGGGTTGTTAAGTTGTTTTGGTGCTTGCTTTTGAAGAAAGTTTGATTTAGCTAGATTTAATAGAGCTTTTGCATGATTTCTAGCAATTTTAAATTGAGAGAGTGATTCATATGTTTTTTATTTTAAGTAAGAGTTATATGCTAATGACTTTTGGGCTGTTGTTCTTGCACAGTTGCCATCAAACCATTTTGCAGAGTTCGATCTTTTAGTGAACTGTTGACTTGGTGTGATTTAGCTAGATTTAATAGAGCTTTTGCATGATTTCTAGCAATTTTAAATTGAGAGAGTGATTCATATGTTTTTTATTTTAAGTAAGAGTTATATGCTAATGACTTTTGGGTTGTTGTTCTTGCACAGTTGCCATCAAACCATTTTGCAGAGTTCGATCTTTTAGTGAACTGTTGACTTGGTGTGATTTAGCTAGATTTAATAGAGCTTTTGCATGATTTCTAGCAATTTTAAATTGAGAGAGTGATTCATATGTTTTTTATTTTAAGTAAGAGTTATATGCTAATGACTTTTGGGTTGTTGTTCTTGCACAGTTGCCATCAAACCATTTTGCAGAGTTCGATCTTTTAGTGAACTGTTGACTTGGTGTGATTTAGCTAGATTTAATAGAGCTTTTGCATGATTTCTAGCAATTTTAAATTGAGAGAGTGATTCATATGTTTTTTATTTTAAGTAAGAGTTATATGCTAATGACTTTTGGGTTGTTGTTCTTGCACAGTTGCCATCAAACCATTTTGCAGAGTTCGATCTTTTAGTGAACTGTTGACTTGGTGTGATTTAGCTAGATTTAATAGAGCTTTTGCATGATTTCTAGCAATTTTAAATTGAGAGAGTGATTCATATGTTTTTTATTTTAAGTAAGAGTTATATGCTAATGACTTTTGGGTTGTTGTTCTTGCACAGTTGCCATCAAACCATTTTGCAGAGTTCGATCTTTTAGTGAACTGTTGACTTGGTGTGAATAAATCCATACCAGCTAGTCGCAAATGTGGGACTGGGTAGAACTGGGATCACCAGAGAAGAAAGGCTGCCATGGAATGTCAGCAAGATAATTTCTAAATCCATCCCAGTTTGCCCTATCAAAGTGGCATCAGGTCACCCTGACAGGTTCAGAACGGGGAGGTGTGGGAGGCTTAACTAATGAGGCTTTGATGAGATTGTGGTCAGAGGATCCAAGTGGTGACAGTACCTCTATCCTGTATTGATCTGGATTATTTGTCAGGAATAAATCCAAGAGATGGGCATTATGGTCAGGATTATCAGGTATTCTGGTTGGTTGCTTTACCAACTGGGTGAGATTAAACGATTCTGCAAACAGCTCGCACTCTACTGTAGACCAGCGTCGTCAGTCCTGGCAGAATGCAATAACCATTCAACATTATGTATGTTAAAATGACCGAATATGGTAATTTCGGTGCTATGGGCAAGGTTAAGTTTACTCAACTGTGTGAATATGGAATAAAATACGCTGGATTCCAAACAAGCATTGGGGGAGCGATAAACCACACAAATATATTTGGTAATATTTTGACAATTTAGTTTTTATGATGAGTGATCAAAACTGGACGATGTGAAGTTTAAAATATTGTCAACCGCATATTAAGATTTGATATAACAACAGGTGCCGCCCTTGTTACGGTGTCAGGACTCTCTTAATACATAATAGCTAGCAACATACATATATAGTCTAGAGGTTAGGTCATTGTCAAACCTAGGGGCCAAAAGGAAATGACGTTAGCATCTCTCCAGAATGCCTCTCACCAGCAAAATAGCCCATGAACAGTGCCTCGTGACCATACACACACATACACACACACACAGGCTTCTACTGTAGAACATTTCAACAACAGTATAGCACACGTGACATGGCCCTGCTAAACGAGAATCTGAGCTCTGAGGGGGACTGGCCATAGAACCGGCAGGCAGTGTATCAGCGAGAATCAAGCAAAAAGAAATTAGCTTGCAACTCTTAATGTGAAGGAATGCTGGTCCTGTACCGGAAGCTGTACATACACACAGACATACAGTGTTCTAGAGGTTTCCACGACAGTATATTTAATGTTGGAGCTTCGTAGCCAACATTTATATATATACCCGGTATAACTCTTTAATCTTGCAATAGGCGAGTCTGGAGTTTTGGTTAAAGTTATTTTGGTAACTGAAGAGCAGGAGGAGTAAAAGATGAATACAGGGAGTTGAACTTGATTTATTATCCTCAGAAAAAGTCTAAGTTGAGCAGCGTATGTAATATACAGGGACTTAATATACTAACTAAATCTAGTTGGAACGCTCTTCTTATTTGCCCTCTCCACTACCTGCTGGTTCTATGGCCAGTCCCCTTCTGAGCTCAGATTCCTACATTCTCGTTTAGCAGGGCCGTGTCACGTGTGCTATACCGTTACTGAACTGTTCTATAAGCCTGTGTGTGTGTATGTGTGTATATGTGTGTATGGTCACGAGGCGCTGTTCGTGGGCTACTGTGCTGGTGAGAGGCATTCTGGAGAGATCCTAACGTCATTTCCTTTTGGCCCCTAGGTTGGACATTGACCTAACCTCTAGACTATATATGTATGTGGCTAGCTATTATGTATTAAGATATTTTAGAGTCCTGACATGGGAAGTTTGTCAGGAAATGGTAACCGGGAAAACAAAATGGGGATATATCAGTAGAGGGTTAGATTTGTGGTTTTGTGAGGAAAAGGGCCAAAGGGGATATGGACTGAAGGAAAAAATGAACTGATAGCTCGGAATGCCACACAAATGCCCGGGGTAGGGGGGCACACACGTCTGCGCGCCACCAAAGCAGGGCTACGACTGTGTTGTGAAACAATGATTGGAAATGCCTTGAGTTACCCTAATTGCTACATGAAGAAACCAGAGGTGCACGGGCAAGAATAAAAATGACCTGGTTGGCTGCAATTAAATCTTTTTCCTCATTTCTCCTTCGCCTTCAGGGACTGTGTTCCCCAGAATGTTGAAGCGTGTATTGAATGGTAAAGAACCTAAATTTAAAAAAAAATCAGAAAATAATGATGAATGTGAGAAATAAACGTATTTATGATGTACAATGTAAGTTGTGAATAACAGTAAATTTTCATGATGCCCCTGATTAGTGCAAATAAGTCACAACTTCTGTACAAGTAATTACCTCATAGTCAACCACACTGCGTGAAACGGCCAAAGCATTTACTTCTCAAGGTGCAATTACCCGTAATCGTGATGTCAAGTGCAAATGTAAGTAGCGTAGTAGAGGGAAATTATTATAATTGATGCAAGAAGTGAGTACTGTCCAGAAAATTAAAAAGCTACAGTATTCTTTTCCCACACACCTACGAAGCATAGTGGCGTTATGAAACGGGCGGAAAACCCTATGGGGACCCACATGAACTGGGTGATGACTCATCCTGACGACGGTGAGTAAGGAAAAGTAAAAAATGGAGTTGAAAATTACGGGTTTTTCGAAGGAAAGCCGGGCAGTGTTACAATCACCGCTCCAGTCAGTGCTGCCAACGCCAGCCAGACAGTCCAAGGTCACTGGCAGTGGCACGCCCCCGGATAAGCCCGCCTAAACACAAAAAAACAAGTCATCTTCATTACTCATCGATGGGACCATCTGGCGACCTAGGGATACTTTCATTTGAAAAGGGAAGAATTGGTGACTCTTATATATCCTTATTTATTTCTCTAGTTGTTATAGTTTGGCAGATATTAGGGTTTGAAGTAAGGGATTTTGTCAAAAATCACGGAAATCCCCCATAAGGAGGAGTGGACGATGTCAGAAAACCGCGGGCGTGGAAGGGTTAAATATTGAAAACCTGGGCAAAGATAAGCTCCAGACTTACATCCATGAGCGGCTTCTTCCACCACATAAAGGATCCATACATAAGAAATTCAACGATCCAATGAAGAAATGTAATCCAGCAACATTTGCCAAATTATATGATATTACAAAACATGATACCCAAATGTTATCTATGAAAGCAGACAGGTCTGTTCTGCAGAGGTTAGTGATCAGCTGTTCAGCAGGAAGGGATGTTGATCTTGATAATATATTGAAGCAATGACCCGCTCCCTATGCCTTTATCACTAGCACAAACAGATGGAAGTCTGAGAGAAGGGAAAAAGCTTATCCTGATGGATGAACTGTTGAAAGACATAAGCTACAGTGATGAATATAAAATCTCAGAAAATGCTAGTCTTGTCACTGATGGACATGGTTTAGTCCATTCACTAGGAAAACTTCAAAATCTTCATGCAGGAACATTTGAAGAATTCTTGATGACATTCAGTGCATCTGTGTTTGGATATGGTCAGCAGTTTTCAAGGATAGATGTTGTTTTTGATAGGAATGATCAAGTTACAAGAATAAAAAGAAAGAAAGGCAAAGTCATCCATTGGGTAACTGAACATGGTGATGTTCCAGTACCCAATGACTAGGATGGCTTCCTTAGTGACCGTCAGAACAAAGCGGACTTGGCCAATTTCTTGTCTCAGGAACTGATTGCAAGTGCTCCAGCAGATAAATGTATCATCCCAACTGGTGGGTTCAGAAAGTGTGATGATGTGCTTAGCAACCAGGCAGATAATGAGATATTGTAGATGATTTGAGAAGTACACATGAAAAAACGGATTCATGAATCATTCTTCACTGCATGGATACCCATTCAGATACTGCTGTTGTTTGGTCCTGCGACACGGATGTGCTGTTATTGCTTTTGGTCCACAGTCCTACAATAAATAAGGAGATAATAATGAAGGCTGGAACTGCCAAAGCTCGAAGATATATACCAGTGAATGACACAGTAGTATCTTGGGACTTCAGCGGTGATATGTCTCTGTCCTTGTTAGCCTTTCATGTTTTGACAGACTCAGACACCATATCATACTTAGCTGGGTACACAAAAAGGACAGCATTGTCAGTATTCACACGTCATCCTGAACAATTCCATGGACTTGGAAAGGACCCGTTAACACCAGACACACTAGCCCAAGTAGAAAAATTCATCTGCATTGTGTATAATGCCCCTAATGCTAAGTCGATTGATGACGCAAGGACAATCTTGTTGAAGAGAGGAGTAGCACAGGAAAACCTCTAACTAACAAGTGATGTTTTAATACATCATGTAATGAGGGCACACATGCAGTCAATGATTTAGCTCAAAGCAACACAGTGAAAACCTAGTATTCCATAACCTACTGAATGTGCTTGGAAGTTAGAAAACAATCACTTGCATCCAGTGTTCACCACATTAGAGCCAGTGCCACAGTGCTGCATCAACCTCGTGAGTTGTGGTGGCACTGGCACGTGTGTGACCTGGCACTGTGGCTGTCGCAAGCCAAATATGCCTTGTCCTTGAATATGCCGATGTGCAGCAGAATACTTCAGTGTCAACTATAACACATGAAACAAAAGAAAAACAAAAGTTTTAAAAGAGGGTGTTATGTATTAATTCGGCGCGTGTGTGTGTGTGTGTGTGTGTGTGTGTGTTCTTACCTAATCTTACCTAATTGTATCTTTACAGGAATGAGTCAAGCTCGTACTGTTCCGTGTCTTAAACCATATTTATCGTACATATCCTTCAATTTGTGAATTGTTTTGGCACACACTATTTCATTCAGTAGTGCATTCCATTGATCAATTGCTCTGTTTGGGAAACTGAATTTCCTTACATCTTTATCACTTCTCTTCTTATGCAGTTTTTTGCAGTGTCCTCTTGCTGATGCTTCCCCATATGTTAAGTAGTCATTTATGTCTATTTTCTCCTTCCCTGATATACATTTATAAAGTATTATCATGTCACCTCTTTTCCTTCTCTCCCGTGGTGTTGGTAGATTCAGTTTATTTAGTCTTTCTTCGTAGCTAAGGTCCCTTAAGCTTGGTATCCATCTTGTAGCGGCCCTTTGAACTTTTTCAATCTCGTCTATGTGTTTTTTGAGATGAGGACTCCAGACTACTGATGCATACTCCAGGGTTGGTCTAATGAATGATGTTATTATCCTTCTTAGCATGTCTTCATTTATGTATGTGAATGCTATTCTCATATTTGCAAGCAGTGTATACATGTTCCGTACCTTGTCACTGATGTGGTCAGCCGGAGATAGTCTGTTATTCATAATCACACCTAGGTCCTTCTCTCTTGCTGATGTGTGTAGGGTTTTATTTCCTAACGTATAATCCCAATCAGGTCTTTTTCCACTTTTACCAAACTTGATTACATGACACTTGTCCACATTGAAGTCCATTTGCCATGTATTACTCCATTCATGAAGTTTATTTAATTCTTCTTGTAGCTCTTTACAAAAGTCTGTGTTAGTAATTCTCCTTTGTATTTTTGCATCATCTGCAAACATATTCAGATAGCTTTCATTTCCAGTGTTACTGTTTATATCATTTATATACACTAAAAACATGATTGGTGCCAGCACTGAACCCTGTGGTACTCCACTAGTCACTTCTTTCCATGATGAGTAGTTTCCCCTTAGTACTGTTCTCATTTATTTTTTTATGAGAAAATCTCGCATCCAACAAAACAGTTTGCCTCGAATTCCTCCTTGATGGTACAGTTTCCATAAAAGTCTTTGTTGTGGTACTGCGTCAAATGCATTCTTGAAATCTAAATAGATACTGTCCACCCATCCTTCTCTTTCCTGTATTGTGTTTGTTACTCTGTCATAGTAGCTCAACAGATTAGTAACACATGATTTTCCTTTTCTGAAACCAAACTGTCTTTCTGTTATCACACTGTGTTCTTCTAGATGATTTACCCAAACTTTTCTTATAAGCTTTTCTAATACCTTGCTTACAACACTGATCAGTGATACTGGTCGATAGCTGAGTGGATTTTGTCTATTTCCTTTCTTGAATAAGGGGACAATATTTGCTTTCTTCCAAATATCAGGTAGTTTACCTTGACTCAAAGATTACTTGAAAATTAAAAATAATGATTTACTTAACTCCTTTGCACATTCTCGTAGTACCCAACATGAAATTTCATCAGGACCATTTGCTTTTCCTCTGTCTAATTTACTTAGCTCCTCCTGTATTACTTTTTCTGCTATTTGTATATCTCGTAATATGTGTGGACATTCATGTTCCACATAGTCCCTCTCAAAATTTTTTTCTTCTGTAAAAACTAATTGGAAATTCTTATTTAGCGCTTCACAAAAATCTTTCTCTTGTATATAGGTGATTACCTCGTCCGTAATGGATTGTATTATATCTTTTACTTTGGTTTTGCTTCTGATGTAGCTGTAAAATAGCTTTGTTTGATCACTACTTTTATTTATTACACCCTCCTCAAACTGTTTTTGGGCTTCCCTCCTTATTCTTGTATAATCGTTTCTTGCCTGTTTGTAATTATTATATGCCCTTTCACCATTGTGTCTTCTGTATCTATTCCACAAGAAATCTCTTCTTTCTTTTGATTTTTTACATTCTGTATTGAACCATTTCTGTATTTTCTTATCTGCTTCTTTGTGCAGTGGGATGTACTTCTGGACTCCTATTTTATAAAATTCACAGATTTTTTAATATACAGCATCTAAATCTTGTCCTCTAAGCTCATTTTCCCAATCAACTTCTAAGAAATACGTCTTTAGGTCTTGATAATTTCCCATATTATAGTTTAGGCTCTTTTTGTAACTTTCATTGCTGTTAACTATGTCATATGCTATCCTGAAGTTGTAATTTAGTACTGCATGATCGCTTTTGCCGAGTGGAGGGTGATATATTAAATTGTCAATATCATTTTCTTGCCTAGTAAATATTAGATCTAGCTTTGAAGGTACATCGAGTCCTCTTTTTCTGGTGGTTTCCCTCACATGTTGCGTTAGGAAAAACTCTTGCACGAGATCCAGGAGCTTTTGGTCCCAACAGCTTTATTGGCTAATTATATCTAGAGTATTCCAATTTATATTTGTATTAAAATCTCCAGTTAGTATAATTCTTTCCTATTTCTCTTCCATTTTATGTAGTAATGATCTTAAACTCTGAATTGTACTCTCTGCCAGGTCCTCATATTCGTCTCTTTCCCATGTGTTTGATCTGGGTGGCATGTACAAATTGGCTACAATTATTTTACCTTCAGATGTGTTGATCTCTACTGCAATCAGTTCTACTTGTGATGGTATATCTACTTTTATTTCATTGACTTTTAAATTTTTCTTAGTTAATATTATTATTCCTCCTTCTTTTTTTAAATTTCTGTCTCTTCTCCATATATTGTATTTCTCTAAGTTTAGTATGTCATTGGATATCCTTGGTGCTATTTTTGTTTCGGTTAGGCATATTATATGTGGTTCATTTTCTCTGAGATAATCATTCATCTCTAGTAATTTAGATACAATTCCATCCACATTTGAGTACATCAACTTTATCATCTTGTTTATATACTTGTCTTGACATGGTTCTACTACCTTCCTCCTTTTTATTCCCTCCTGTTTGTGTACCACTTTCGTACCTGCAATCCTATTACTTTGTAAAAAAAATGTGTTCTTCTCCTCTTCTGATCTTCCCTCATTTTTTTTTTTTTTTTTTTTTTGCCTCCTCCCTCTTCTCTTTCAGTAATTCCAGTTCCTCTTGTGTTAGGCATCTTTTTATCCATACATTTTTGAACTCCTCTTTTTCCATAAGATTCTTTGAATTTTTTAGTATCTCCTCCACAGTGTTTACACTCTGGAAAGTCACCTTTAAAGGTCTTGTCTTGCTTTTCTCGTATTTCCCTAACCTTTTGTGTTCCTCTTTATCTTTACTGCAGATTTCCTCTGATACTTCTTTCAGTAAGCTCATTACATTTTTCATCTCCTTTTTGTCTCTTGTGAACTTGTTTTTTACTTCTTCCTCTTCTATGCCAGTGATTACTATAAATTTGTTGATATCTACTGAATCTCTGACTAACCTTGGATTGTTTTGGATCATTCTTTTCACTTCCTTTTTAATGCTTTTTTCCTCTACCCTTGTTTCTAAGTCTTTCTTTACTTTCACCATTTCAGCATACATGGTTTCCACATCATTTTTGTAGCTTTGCACAGCTTCATTCACCTGTGTTATCTTCTCCTCAATATCACTGCTCTGGTCTATCAGACTGCTTACTTGCCTAATTGACTCTGTATAATTTTTGAACTCTTCCATAATACTCTCTTGATTGACTACTGTACTTGCCATTTCACTCATTTTCTTTCTAAGTGTACTCAATTCCACTGTTAGTTCACTGATGTTTGTGTCTTTCTTGTTGGCCTCCCTTCCTAGTTTTTCTATTTCTTCCCTTTGCAAGTGCATCTGCTTCTTTATTTCATCAATTTCATTTTTGAAAGCCATTTCCAGTTTGTGTACACGTTCAACCAGTCTATTATGAGTCTCCACTTCAACCAGTTCTTGGTAGAAATCATCATCTTGCTTTCTACCTTTATCCCTTTTCTTTTCCAAATTTGTTTTACTGAAGTATGTGTCCATTTTGCAATACTAAAAGCACAGTGTACTTACTATACATTCCCTGGGGCAGTTGTAGTCTAAACAAACCTCAGCTGACTAAGCGCATTCTTTCGCCACTCAGTTCTCTTTTCTGTTTGAACAAGTCTTGTTTAAACTTCTTATTTTTTTATTATAATAATAAAAAATTATTTAGTCTAACCTGGTACAGAGCTTGACTCATATAAAGATACTAATTTAGGTAATGCCACTGGCCGTGCTGGCTCGGTATGGAGCGCTGTAGGTGAACGTCTGCACTCCTTGGTGTCTCCCGTGTGTGTGTGTGTGTGTGTGTATGTGTGTGTGTGTGTGTGTGTGTGTGTGTGTGTGTGTGTGTGTGCATGCGTGCGTGCGCGCGCCTTTATGAAAGAAAGTTTAAAATATTTATCACATTTAGACCAAACTTGAGGGGAAGATCCGATGGCAAGGCAAGAATGAACTGATTATTTGTTGATAATAATGAATCAAAGGGCTTCACAGGGCACGGTCCAAGTTTAACCCTTGTGCGTAGATGATAATTAATTAATGAGTTTTGATCTTATTCTAATCAAACTTGGTAGCAGGGTTGAGGGCCAGCCAAGGAACAAACCAGTTGTTTATTACATTACTTCAAGGATCAGAGTCACAGGGAAAAGTCAGCTTAAAGCTTTTATCTGATACAGACCAAACTTCTTGGAAGGGTCAAGGATAAGACAAGAACACGTGGATTCGACTTTGAAAACAGTTAATTAAAGATCAACGTGACATGACCAGGTAACTTCAAACAACTGTTTTTATTTGTTTTAAAAGAAACTTGTAGGATGTGTTAGGAAAGAACAAAGGGATTTAGTTTTGAGAACATTCAGACAATGGTCAATGTCACAGAGCAAGATGAAAATTCGACTTGCATATCCGTGTATGATCAAAATAACAAAAATAATTTTGATCTGATTTGGCTCAGCCTTAATGGATGAGTTAGGGATCGCGTGACCTATTTTTTTCAAAACGATAGGTCAAAGGTGAAGGTTATGAAGCAACGTCATCTTTAACACTTTTATTTGATGTGAGCTAAACTTTGTGTACAGAAAACCTACAAATATAATGTAGTATGTGCATTAATGTTTAAACCATCACATTAATGTAAAAAGATCTGTATTCATATTCATGAACTTGAGAACATAAAGGATTTCAGATCCAGAATTTTTAAATGATGAACCAAAAAATATTCAAAGCATTGGAGTGAAGCTAAAATTCCACCAGGCATACTAACTCAGTGCCACAATGCAGCCAAGAAACGATTCCTTGAGGGGAAAACTAGTAAGCCAGATCGCCAGAATATTCAAAGAACCCGTGTCCTCCCCTTCCATGAAAATTTTCTTGATGTTCACATACTGAAGAAACTTAATGTACAAGTATTATTCAAATATGAGAACAGAGTCAAAAAAAAAAAAAAAAAAAAAACTCATCAAGAACAGTCCATAGAGTAATTCAGTTGTTTACAAAATCCCGTGTAAAAACTGTAACAAATTTTACATAGGACAATCTGGAAAAGACTTGGAAACTAGGATATCACAACATATATACAGTGTAAGGACAGCCCAACAGTGTACCGGGTAGTGGTTTATTTCAGCACAAAGCATCCAGTGCTCACCATATTAACTGGGTAGGCTCAAAGATTCTAGCAAGACCAAAAAGCTTTGATGAAGGAAATACGATAGAATCTTGCCTAATTTCTGACACGTGAAAAGAATGTAAACATGAGCTATGGTCATTTTAAGTGTAATAAGTTGTTAACTGAATTAATTTTAAAGCAGTACCCCCCCAGGCTAACAACTGATTGTCCCTTATCGTCTCCTAGTAGTACAGTCACACCTGTGTGGGACACGCCTAACATTAATCCTCTACAGTAAGTCTTAGTTAAGCCGCATTATTTACCCATTTTTGTCAAGTGCATCCCTAAGGTAAATAGTCAGGTACCTATTGTTCTGTCCATTGCTCATTATTACTTCAGGACATCCTTTGTTCTGCGTGCCACTCCCTGCTGCGGGTGTGCATGAGGTAAGCCGCAGTATTCACCCCTTTTGTCAGGTGCATCCCGAAGGAAAAAGGCAGTTATGTTTTGTTCTGTGTGTCGATCAGTTATAATTTAGATCATCCTTTGTTCTGTGTGTCACTCCCTGCAGCTGGTGTGCATAAAAGACCTCTACCCTTTACTTATATATATATATATATATATATATATATATATATATATATATATATATATATATATATATATATATATATATATATGGAGCCTCAGTGGTAAAGTGTGCATTTTCGTACGCTGAAGAACGAGGGTTCGCGCCCCGCCAGGGTAATAAATTTTGGGAGCGTTCTTCAGGCCATGTACTGCATTGGCAGACACAAGGGGTGCTGTGGTTGAACCAGTGTCGAATACTGTAAAGTGTATTTGCACCCACTTGGCTTGCGCGGGCGGAATATTCTTGGTTCAGAGACTACACACACATCCAAAGCCACTGCAACACTACAATTACTCTTACAAGCACTTCTTACCCTACATACAATCTCTACTAGACAGCATAAGCCACTTAGTAGAGATACATTGGCTGTGTCGTCCCTACTTCGGTCAGGATAGGCCGGTCCAGCAGTGGACACTCAAAATGCTGATGGGATGAGAGAGATGATATATATATATCATCCTCATCATCATTATCAGCCGTTTGAGTATCCACTGCAGGACCGGCCTATTCCGACCGAAGTCGGGACGATACAGCCAATGTATCTCTACCAAATGGCTTAGGCTGTCTAGTAGAGACTGTATGTAGGGTGAGAAGTGCTTGTAAGTGTAATTGTAGTGTTGGAGTGGCTTTGGATGTGTGTGTAGTCTGTGAACCAAGTGTAATCGGCCCGCACAAGCCAACTGGGTGCAAGCATACTTTACAGTAAGCCATACTGGTTCAACCACAGCACCCCTTGTGTCCGCCAATGCAGTACGTGGCCGGGTTAACACTCCCAAAGTTTATTACCCTGGCGGGGCGCGAACCCTGGTCCACCCGTGTACGAAACGCACACTCTACCACTGTACCACAGAGGCTCCAATATATATATATATATATATATATATATATATACACACACGTGTGTATGAATGTATATATATTTTTGGGTATATTATACATGTATGTATAATGCGTGGGTCACAAGGGTGTGTATGTATGCCACGTTGTTGCCTGTTCAGTGCGTACACATTTATAAAGTCTTAGTTAATTGTTTGTTCTCTCGTCGCGAGTGTGACTAAAATTGTTTTTGATATCAGTGACTTTTTGTGGAGCTTAAACTGAGGACATAAAGATTTGTATTCACCGGCAATATTCATAACGTTTGGAGTATGGAGGGAGAGATTAATTTACTTAATTCTTTTCTGTACTGTATATTTTTCGTCTGGCCTCCAGCTGCGTGTTGACGCATGTATGCAGTCGGAGGGTATATAAGGCAGAGAATTTTGGATGGAGGGGACTTTGATGGATGGTCGTGGAGAGTGCAGAAGTGTATTCGTTGTTCTCTCCTCTAGCATTCTAGGGCTGTCTCACCGGCAATAGTTTTGTACATAGCCATAGTAAAGTTAGGTTAGCTAGATCTCATTTTCCTCCCAGGCCTATTAGAGATATAGTAGATGTCTATATCTACTGACTGAGATCGCCTTTGCTTACTCACCTCTGGAATGTACCCCCCACTGATCGCTCTGGGGTGTGAGTTACACACAGGCACGTCCTCCCGAGAGTGGTTTGAGAGGGTAATCTCAGATTAGGTGTGTCTTCCCCAGGTACTTTGTCCCTTCTTCGTTCTTCTCATTCTTCCCACTTCTTCCGTGAGGGGAAGTGGTACCTATGGCGGACGCCCCTACTGCCTCTCCCCCCTTCAGAGGGGGGGGTATTCGTGATCGACCCCCGACTGCTGCACGGATAGACTGCCCCGAGACAGAATGGCCCCAGACGCTACACCTTTAGACATAAGTGTACATAACGCCTCATTCGTCATCATTCATGCGGTTGGTTCTACTCCCCTGTCCAGCCTCAATCCCTTCATTATCAAGAAGGTGATTGATGGGTGTGCAGGTGAGGTGGAACAAGTTAAAAAACTTGCAAGTGGAGATCTCTTAGTTAAGATATTCAATTCTGCCCAGGTAAAGGATTTGCTGAAACTGAGGAAGTTCCACTGTTATGATGTCCAGATAAGGATCCCGCACGCCATGAATTCCTGGAAGGGTGTTATCACCTGCAGGGATCTTGTGCTTATGGAAGAGGAAGAAATTGTACAGGAACTTGCTCAGCAAGATGTAATAGAGGCAAAGTTCATTGCTAGATTTACGGAAGGCAGAAGGACGAAGACTGCAACTGTTAGCTTGACTTTTGGTAAAGTATCTCTTCCAGCTGATGTGAAAGTTGGATACGAAATTGTCAATGTCAGAACATACATCCCAAATCCCCTTCATTGTGCAAAATGTCAGCTCTATGGACATCATGAAAAGACTTGTTGAGCTCCAAACGTAAAATGTGGCAAGTGCGTGGCTGTAGGATATTCTGCTGACCACTGTACATCAGAGACTGAATGTTGCTTCCACTGCCAGGGTGCTCACTCCACTTCCTCTAGGGTTTGTCCGAAGTGGAAGGAGGAGGAAGAGGTTTGCACAGTGAAAGCAACTGAGGGCATATCCTTTTACAATGCTAGGAAGAAGGTGAAGGAGTTGCATGCAACTCCCAAGCCTAATGTCTTCTATGCATTGGCGGTTGTGTCCCGTCCCGTGATGTGCACCATGGAGACACAGACTGACCTTACCTTCGCTCCTTATGCCACTCGCCCTACCTCTCAGTCTAGACCCCCTGTATGTTCCAATTCTCTTACAGACATCCCTTCCGCTACTTCTTACTCTCAGGCTGCCGCTGCTCCTTCGCAGTCGGTGCGGCCAAAATTGAAGTCTGACAAGTCTGATAAGATTAATCTGACCACCCTCACCAAGCCGGCACGTCCTCTTGTCCTTCCTGCTCCTGGTCCAGTGAGGGAGAGAAAGAATAGCTCTTCCTTGGTGGAGTCAGGGAACCTCGTAATTGATGACAATATGGAGGTTTCCGTGAACAAGCACCGGGATAGGTCCCCCAGTAGTCGTTCGCCTGCCGGCGGGCGACAGAAAAAGACAAAGCACACTGGCCCACACCGTAAATCTTAAACCGTCACTTTCACTGTAATGCAGTGGAATTGTAGAGGTATTGGGAATAAGTTACAAGATATAGCACTCTTGCTTTCAATACACAGGCCAGATGTTGTTTGTTTACAAGAGACGCACCTGGAGGATCATCCTGATCCTCCACAGTTAAAACACTACCACTCGTATAAAAGATATGAAGGTCATGGAGTAGCCATTTACACCCACAAATCACACCCACAAACGGAAGTGATTCTAAATTCTACTCTGGAAGCAGTTGCACGCAGAGTAAGATTTAATAACACGTATCTGTCTATTTGCTTTCTCTACTGCCCTCCACATGGCCTCATTGATAGTGATGCTTTATATTCACTCTTTGAACATGTGCCTGGGACTAAGTTAGTGTTGGGCGATTTTAACGCCCATCACTATCAATGGGGTAGATTGAGGATTGATGGTCGTGGGGAGCAAGTAGCCGACCTAATACTACAGTCTAACCTCTGTCTTCTGAACGATGGTAGAGCGACTCGTGTAGATGATCGTATGGTAACTTTTCGGCCATTGACTTACAATATTTGGTCTCCCCTGGTATACATCAAGATTTCTCATGGGACCCTTACGACAACTCCTTGGGAAGTGATCATTTACCCATCTGTGTTTCATTTCGGACCCTCCACCTTCAAAATTTAACTATAAGAAAGCAGATTGGGGATCCTTCTCAAGGATCGCCAATTTAGATATATCTGGGGAGACCATGGATGTTAAGGTCGAAAATATAACTACTTCCATATTACACGCAGCTGAGGCTGCTATTCCCAAGACTTCTACAGTTCATGCAAAGCATAGAGCACATTGGTGGATGCCGGATTGCTGACAAGCATTAAGAAAACGCAGTAGGAGATACAGGATTTTTGATAGTCAGCCCACTGAGGAAAATTTTGTTGCATACCAACAGGCACGGGCTGAGGCAAGGAGAATAATAAGAACGGCCAAACGTGACTACTGGCGGTCCTTTGTGTCCATGGTGACTCGTAGAACACCATTATGTAAAGTCTGGTCCACCATAAGAATATTAAATAATAAAGGCCCATATATCCCTGTAACCAACCTGCAGGTAAATAATAACATCTATGACGAGCCTGTGGACGTTGCTAACATCCTCACTAGGAGTTTTTCCCAAGTAAGTAGCTCAGCCAATTATGACCAACGTTTCCAACACCATAAACACACGGCTGAGCTACAGTTAATAGACTTTGCCACAGAAGACGTAGACTCCCTGTATAACAAAGAGTTTACGATAGATGAACTGCTCCTTGCCCTTAAATTCTGTAAAGACACCAGCCCTGGACCGACACCATCACATACGGTATGATCCAGCATCTTAATCAGGAAAACCTGATTAAGATGTTAGCATTGTACAATGAGATTTGGGCGTCTCGAACGTTCCCAAACTCATGGCACTTTGCGCACGTCATACCGATACCCAATGAGGCTGGTCGTCTTATGAATCCCACTTCATTTCGTCCTATTGTGTTGACTTCTTGCCTATGTAAGGTCATGGAACGTATGGTAAACAATAGGCTTCTTTTTGTTTTAGAGTCGAAGAATTTGTTAAATGATCAACAATGTGGCTTCCGTAAATACAGAAGTTCACTAGATCATTTAATGAATTTGGAACATTGTATTTCAGAGGCATTTGCCAATAAAGAATTCATGATAGGGGTGTTCTTGGACATCCATAAAGCCTATGACATGACATGGCGACATGGTATACTAATGAAGCTCTATGCTTATGGTTTAAGAGGAAATTTGCCTATTTTTATTTCAAATTTCTTAAGGGATAGGACTTTCTTTGTCAAATTGCCTCGTAACGTAACATCGGATATATTTATCCAGGAAAACGGGGTGCCACAGGGAAGTGTGCTTAGTCGTACTTTGTTTAATATTATGATCAATGGTATTCTGTCATCAGCTCCCATCCCGAGGAATCTTAAATACTCGCTCTACGCTGACGATTGTGCAATATGGCACTCTTTCCGTTATGCACAATTTTCGGCTGGGCAGATTCAAGCAGCCCTTGACTCCGTCCACCAATGGGCCTTGCAGTGGGGATTTAAATTTTCCGTCCGTAAGTGTGCTGCTGTAGTGTTCACTAATCCTAACGTACCTAATTTGTGCTTAACTTTGGATAATCAGCATTACCTTTTCAAAATTCTCTAAAGTTTTTAGGAATACATTATGATCGTAGAATGAATTTTAAACTTCACATTAGTACTTTGCTTGCTCGTTGTGATAAACCGTTAAATGTACTGAAGTACCTAGAGGGTACTACCTGGGGTGCCGAGAGAAAATCTTTATTAATGGTATATAAGTCCCTTATTCGATCGAAGCTAGACTATGGTGCACAGGTGTATGGCTCGGCATCCGATGCCACGCTGAAAGGATTGGATGTGTTGCAGAATAAATGTTTGCGAATGTGTCTCGGAACCGTCCGGTGTACCCGTGTGGCTCGTATGGAAGTGGAGGCGAATGTGCCTCCCCTCCGTATTCGCCGTGACCACCTGGCCTTATCGTATGGCATACGAACATATAGGAAAAGTAATATTGGCAATGTGGCCTGTACCCCCCTGCGTCAATACCGTCATCTTCTGCGGGGGGTGCGTCGGCCACTTGCCGTTCACCTCCACTTACTAACTCAGGAGCTTGATGTGGACCCCAGTGACTGTGATAAGTTGGTGCTTAAAAATATAGCGCCTTGGGAGCCACCTGGTTTTACAGTGGATGTATCATGGCTCCCAGCACCAAAGGCCAAGGCGCCAGAGGCGGAGGTCCACCACTTGTTTCGTAACATCATCGTGTGTCACTTTGGGTCTCATCAATTGTACACCGACGGCTCCAAGTCGAGTGAATGTGTGGATGCAAGTGTGTGGTCGACTGAATGTGCACTTAGGTATCGGTTGCCGACTCATACATCTGTGTTTTCCTCCGAACTTTTTGCTATTGACAAAGCCATAGACTATGCTCTCAATTCTAGGCATGACTCATTTGTCATATTTTCAGATTCAAAATCAGCCCTTCAGGCAATTGCATCTTGTACTACGGACTCTCACGAGATCCAGGGCCGCATCGGTAATGAGTTGCATTCATGCAACAAGTCATTCACGCTGATCTGGATGCCTGGTCATTGTCGCATCTACGGCAATGAGCAGGCTGACATACTTGCAAAGTCGGCTGTAGAACTCGAGAAGACTTGGGACGTTCCTCATGATCTACGGTCGAGTCTCCTCTCGGAAAGAAATCAATAAATCTTCTGTGGCAAGGTCGGTCGACCAGACTTAATATTCCAACTTGTAAGCCGTACCTGGGCAACTGGGACTCTGCCAACCGTCCCAGTCATTTTGAGGGAAAAGTGTTGGCGTGCTTACGGCTTAATGCCACTATATTAATGCACATGAAACCATATATGGAAATACAATTCCCACCGCACTGTGACATCTGTGATGCGGTGTTATCTATCAGTCATATCATCCTGCGCTGTCGGTGATTTAATCGTGAACGTGCTTCACTTATAAATTACTGCGGTGCAGCAGATGTCCCCTTCACCCTTTCCACCATCCTGGGTGATGGGGACATTGTTATGACTGATAAATTGATGGCTTTCCTGAGAGAGACCGAACTGATCAGAGTGATGTGACTTTTTTACTGTATGGTTATGGTTTTTATCAACTGTAAATATGTATGTATTGTACTGTTAATTAGGGTTGACAGTTGACGTATTTGAAATAGTTCCTCCACCCACTGATCTGTTTCTAATATTGATGTCCCCTACATTAAACCCCGTTCCTCGACTAACAGTCACCAGCTGATGAGTGCAAGTGTGCAATATAGAAAGGTATTGGGCAGTTGCAGTCGATGGTGGTCTGCTGGGCGAGGTTCTTCACTATTTGTACAAATTATGTAATTACATTATATGATCTTGCTTAAGTTATTCTAATTAAGGCCGACAGTTGACGTATATGGAAATGTTCCTGACTCGTCTGGTTCCCTTTCATATAGTGATGTCCCCTATATTAGGTTGTGCCTCGACTGACAGTCACCAGGTGATGATTGCAGGCATATAATGCAGAAAGGCATTTCATATCTGCAGTCGATGGTGTTCTCTTGGTCGAGGCTTTTTTACCATTAGTGTAGGTCTAGTTATTTGTCTCTTAGGATTTAGTATAGGTTAGCGATTTGTCTGTCGGGTGATTAGTTTTAGGGTCTTTAGATTAGGCATTTTAGTTTATAAATAATATAAGGTTAAAAAAAAAAAAAATAAAAAAAAAAATAAAAATGAAAATAAAAATACAAACAAATAATAAAATAAAAATTATTATATATATATATGTACGTGTGCATGGAAGTGTGTATGTTCACATGCATGGATGTGTGTAATTCACCAGGTCGGTCAGGATCACTTGATGGTCGTGATGGTCAGCTTTTTACCCTCCCGGAAGGAAGCTGAGAGCTCATATAGTCCGATCTAAGGGCAAGGCTGTGACCTTCACACACACACACACACCCGTCCCTTGCTCAAGGGGGACAGTAACCACCCACTTCGTCAGTGAAACTTTTCGCAACCTGAGCGAGGCGCGAACTCCCGTCCACCAGTTGGCAAGCGGGAAGGTTACCACTGCACTGCACCAGCGAATGTATGTATGTATGTATGTATATATATATATATGTTCGTATATTTATGTATATATGTGTCAATGAATATACATATATATATTTTTGCCTTAATGACCAGGGGCTTCAGCCCCAGTGGTCGATAGGCAAAAAAAAAAAAAAAAAAAAAAAAAATTGAGAGAGGGACTTTTGATGCATGGCTTTGGGGAGTACGGACGTGTTTTTCTGACTCTCCTCTAGTTTTCAGGGCTGCCTCACCGGCATTAGTTTTGTACATAGCGTAATAAAGGTTAGGTTAGCTAGTTCTAATATTCGTCCCTGTCCTTAGTAGAGATATAATAGGTGTCTATATCTAATTACTGAGCTCGCCTTTGCTTACTCACCTCTGGAGTGTACCCCCCACTGATCGCTCTGGGGTGTGAGTTACACACAGGCGCGTCCTCCCGAGAGTGGTTTGAGAGGGTAATCTCAGAGTAGGTGTGGTTTCCCCGGGTGAATTGTCCCTTGCTTGATTTTCTCCCTCTTCCCACTTCCCCCACTAGGGGGGCGTGGTTACTATGGCGGACGCCCCTGCAGCCTCCCCCCCTTCATGGGGGGAGGTAGTCCTGACCAGACTGATCACCCCCAAATGGACGAACGCCAGACTCGATCCCCGCTTGACGTCCCAGTAGACAACTCAACATGTCACTCTCCATGCACTAGGTTCACACTCCCCTGTCCAGTCTCAGTCCCTTCCTTATCAAGAAGGTGATTGACCACTGTGCAGAAGAAGTCAAACAAGTAAAAAAGCTTGCTAACGGAGATCTCCTGGTTAAAACTGCTAACTTGTCACATGTGAGAGATTTGCTGAAACTGTGTAAATTCCACTGTTACGATGTCGAAGCGAAAATCCCAGTCTCCATTAATTCTTGCAAGGGTGTTGTCACTTGCAGGGATCTCATGGTGATAAGTGAGGACGAAATCGTACGTGAATTGGTGCAGCAAGATGTAATTGAGGCTAGATTTATTACTCGTTACTCGGAAGGCATAAGGACGAAGACAGCAACTATTATGTTGATGTTTGGCAAAGTTTCTCTTCCTAGTCATGTCAAAGTTGGTTATGAAATCATTCACGTTCGACCGCACATGCCTAACCCTTTGTGTTGCCTGAAATGCCAGCTGTATGGGCATGGTGCAAAGACTTGTTGGGCTTCCCAGCCAGTGTGCGGCAAGTGTGCAAGCCAGGGTCATGATGCGGAACATTGCACATCCGAGACAGTATGTTGCCTTCATTGCAATGGTACTCATTCCACTTCCTCTAGGGATTGTCTCAAGTGGAAGGAGGAGAAGGAGGTCTGCACTGTGAAGGCAACTGAGGGTATTTCCTTCCATGAAGCTAGGAAAAAGGTGAAGGAGTTGCACAACTCCCAAGCCAGCCAAATAGATCCTATGCTTCAGCGGTAATGTCCCGTCCTGTGATGTGCTCTGTCGAGACACAAACTGACCTTGTCCTTCTCCCTCCTGCCACTCACAGTACCTCTCCATCTCGGCCTCCTGTCCGCTCCAACTCTCTCACTGACATCCCAAAAGCTTCCACATATTCTCAGGCTGCTGCTGCCTCTCCATCAGTACGGCCCAAAGCAAAGTCTGACAAGCTTACTAAGTGTAACATGACCACCCTCATGAAACAGTCTCGTCCACATGTTCTTCCGGTTCCTACTCCAGCAAGGGAAAGGTTAGCTCTTCCTCGGGGGAGGCTGGGAGCCTAGTTATTGATGAAAATATGGAGGTTTCCGTCAACAAGCACCGGGATAGGTCCCCCGGCAGTTGCTCGCCTGCTGGAGGGCGACAAAAAAAGACTAAGCACACTGGTCCCCAATGAGAATCTTAAACCGTCGCTTTCACTATACTACAGTGGAATTGTAGAGGTGTTGGAAATAAATTACAAAATCTAGCAATCTTGCTATCCATACACAGGCCAGACGTTATTTGTTTACAGGAGATGCGCCTGGAGAATCACCCTGATCCTTCACAGTTAAAACACTACCACTCGTATAGAAGATATGAAGGTAATGGAGTGGTCATATACACACACAAATCACACCCACAAACGGAAGTGATTCTAAATTCTACTCTGGAAGCTGACACCTGCAGATTAAAATTTAATAACACGTATCTGTCTATTTGCTCTCTGTAGTGTCATCCACATGGCCTCATTGATAGTGACGCCTTAAATTCAGTATTTGAACATCTTCCTGGAAATAAGTTAGTGTTGGGCGATTTCAACGCCCATCACTATCAGCTTGAGGATCAATGGTCATGGGGAGCAAGTAGCCGACCCAATACTATAGTCCAACCTCTGTCTTCTGAACGATGCCCATTGACTTATATCTGGCCTCCCCTGGTATACATCAAGATTTCTCATGGGACCCTTATGACGACTACTTGGGAAGTGATCATTTACCCATCTGTCTTTCTTATGCACGTGACATTGTTTTGGACCCTCCACTCCCAAAATTTAACTATAAGAAAGCAGATTGGGAATCCTTCTCAAGGATCGCCAATTTAGATATAGCTGGGGAGACCATAGATGTTAAGGTCGAAAATATAACTACTTCCATATTACACGCAGCTGAGGCTGCTATTCCCAAGACTTCTACAGCTCATGCGAAGCATAGAGCACATTGGTGGACACCGGATTACCGAAAAGCATTAAGAAAACGCAATAGGAGAGACAGGATTTTTGATAGTCAGTCCACTGAGGAAATTTTATTGCATACAAACAGGCATGGGCTGAGGCAAGGAGAATAATAAGAAGGGCCAAACGTGACTCCTGGCGGTCCTTTGTGTCCAAGGTGACTCGTACTACACCATTAAGTAAAGTCTGGTCCACCATAAGAATATTAAATAATAAAGGCCCATATATCCCTGTGACCACCCTGCAGGTAAATAATAACATCTATGACGAGCCAGTGGAAGTTGCTAAAATCCTCGCCAGGAGTTTTTCTCATGTAAGTAGCTCAGCCAATTATGATCCGTATTTCCAACATCATAAACGCACGGCTGAGCTACAGTTAATAGACTTTGCCACAGAAGACGTAGACTCCCCGTACAACCAAGAGTTTACTCTAGATGAACTGCTCCTTGCTCTTAAATCCTGTAAAGACACCAGCCCGGGACCTGACACCATCACATACAGTATGATCCAGCATCTTAATCAGGACAGCCTGATTAAGATGTTAGCACTGTACAATGAGATTTGGGCGTCTCGAACGTTCCCAAACTCACGGCACTTTGAGCACATTATACAGATACCCAAAGAGGCTGGTCGTCTTATGAATCCCACTTCATTTCGTCCAATTGTGTTGACTTCTTGTCTATATAAGGTCATGGAACGAATGGTAAACAATACACTTCTTTTTGTTTTAGAGTCGAAGAATTTGTTAAATGATCAACAGTGTGGCTTCCGTAAAAACAGAAGTTTACTAGATCATTTAATGAATTTGGAGCATTGTATTGCAGAGGCATTTGCCAATAAAGAATTAATGATATGGGTGTTCTTGGACATCCATAAAGCCTATGACATGATCTGGCGACACAGTATACTAATGAAGCTCTATGCTTATGATTTAAGAGGAAATTTGCCTATTTTTATTTCAAATTTCTTAAGGGACAGGACTTTCTTTGTCAAATTGCCCCGTAATGTAACATCGGATATCTTTATCCAGGAAAACGGGGTGCTGCAGGGAAGTGTGCTTAGTCCTACTTTATTTAGCATTATGATCAATGATATACTGTCATCAGCTCCCATCCCGAGGAATCTTAAATACTCGCTCTAAGCTGACAATTGTGCAATATGGCACTCTTTCCGTTATGCACAATTTTCGGCTTGGCGTATTAAAGCAGCTCTTGACTCCGTCCACCAATGGGTCTTGCCGTGGGGATTTTAGTTTTCCGTCCCTGAGTGTGCCGCTGTAGTCTTCACTAATCGTAATGTACCTAATTTGTGCTTAACTTTGGATAATCAAGCAGTACCTTTTGAAAATTCTGTAAAGTTTTTAGGAATACATTATGATCGTAGAATGAGTTTTAAACTTCACATTAGTACTTTGCTTGCTCGTTGTGATAAACCGTTAAATGTCCTGAAGTACCTAGAGGGTACTACCTGGGGTGCCAACAGAAAATCTTTATTAATGGTGCATAAGTCCCTTATTAGATCAAAGCTAGACTATGGTGCACAGGTGTATGGCTCAGCATCCGATGCCACGCTGAAAGGATTGGATGTGTTGCAGAATAAATGTTTGCGAATGTGTCTCGGGGCCGTCCGGTGTACCCGTGTAGCTAGTACGGAAGTGGAGGCGAATGTGCCTCCCCTCCGTATTCTCCATGACCCCCTGGCTTGGTCCTATGGCCTCAGGACATTAAGGAAAACTAATATCGGCAATGTCTCCTGTACCCCCCTGTGTCAATACCGTCATCTTCTGCGGGGGGGTGCATCGGCCACTTGCCGTTCACCTCCACTTACTGACTCAGGAGCTTGGTGTGGACCTCAGTGATTGTGACAAGTTGGTGTTAAAAAATATAGCGCCTTGTGAGCCACCCGGCTTTACCATTGATATATCATGGCTCCTGGCACCAAAGGCCAAGGCGCCGGAGGCAGAGGTCCACCACTTGTTTTGTAACATCAACGTTCTTCACTTGGGGTCTCACCAATTGTACATCGATGGTTCCAAGTCGAGTGAATGTGTGGGTGCAAATGTATGGTCCACCGAATGTGCCCTCAGGTATGGGTTGCCGACCCATACATCTGTGTTTACCTCCGAACTTTTTGCTATCGACAAAGCCATAGACCATGCCCTCAGTTCTAGGCATGACTGATTTGTCATATTATCAGATTCAAAATCAGCCCTTCAGGCAATTGCATCTTGTACTATGGACTCTCACGAGAACCAGGGCCGCATCGTTAATAAGTTGCATTCATGCAACAAGCCATTCACGTTGATCTGGGTGCCTGGTCATTGTCGCATCTATGGCAGTGAGCAGGCTGACTTACTTGCAAAGTCGGCTGTAGAACTCGAGGAGACTTGGGACGTTCCTCGTGATCTACGGTCGAGTCTCTCTCGGAAAGAAATCAATAAATCATCTGTGGCAAGGTCAGTGGACCAGACTAAATATTCGAACGTGTAAGCTGTACCTGGGCGACTGGGCCACTGCCAACCGTTCCAGACGCCTGGAAGAAAAAGTGTTGGTGCAGTTACGGTTTAATGCCACCATGCTTACTCACATGAAACCTTATATGGAGAAACGATTCCCACCGCACTGTGATATCTGTGATGTGGTGTTCTCTATCAGTCATATCATCCTGCGCTGTCGGCGATTTATTCGTGAACGCGCTTCACTTATAAATTGCTGCGGTGCAGCAGACGTCCCCTTCACCCTTTCCACCATCCTGGGTGATGGGGACATTGTTATGATTGATAAATTGATGGCTTTCTTGAGAGAGACCGGACTGATCAGAGTGATGTGACTTTTTTACTATATAGTTTTGTTTTTTATCGACTGTAATTATGTATATATTGTACTATTAATAAGGGTTGACAGTTGACGTATTTGAAGTAGTTCCTCCTTCCCACTGATCAATTTCTAATATTGATGTCCCCCACATTAAACCGCGTTCCTCGACTGACAGTCACCAGCTAATGGGTGTAAGTGTGCAATATAGAAAGGCATTGGGCAGTTGCAGTCGATGGTGGTCTGTTGGGCGAGGTCCTTCACTTTTTGTACATGTTATGTAAATACCTTATACCACTATGTTTAAGTTGTTCTAATTAGGGCCGACAGGTGACGTACGAGTATATGGAAATGTTCCTGACTCGTCAGGTTCCCTTTCATATATCGATGTCCCCTATATTAGGTTGTGCCTCGACTGACAGTCACCAGGTGATGATTGCAGGTATGTAATGTAGAAAGGCATTACATATCTGCAGTCGATGGTGTTCTGTTAGTCGAGGTATTTTACCATTAGTGTAGGTCTAGCTATTTGTCTCTGTAGGATTTAGTATAGGTTAGCGATTTGTCTGTTAGGTGATTAGTTTTAGGGTCTTTAGATTAGGTTTTTCTTTATAATATAAGGTATAAAAAATATAAAACCAAGAAAAAATTAAAAAAAGAAATAAATAAATAAATAAAATAAAAATTATTATATATATATGTATGTGTGCATGAAAGTGTCTGTATGTATGCATGGAAGTGTGTGTGTGTGTGTCTGTGTGTCTGTGTGTGTGTGCGTGTGTGCATGTATATATATATATATATATATATATATATATATATATATATATATATATATATATATATATATATATATACAGTATATACGGCCTTAATGACCAGGGGCTTCGGCCCCAATGGTTGATAGGTAAAAAAAAAAAGAAAAAAAAATGGAGAAAGTTTTTGTGGCATTGGCGTCGAGAGAGGGAGTGTTTGGACTGGTGATTAGAGAGGGAGAAGAAACAGTATTTTGTGTATTGTATATATTTCTGAACATCTTTTCACTTCGTATCAGCATCCAATCGCAAGTGTTAATATTACTCTGTTATTATTATGTGTGGCAATTGAGTGCAGTTTAGTTATCTTTGTTGTATGATTTTATTTCTTTTGTTTGGCAAGTTTGTTCCCAGACTTGTGTCATTATTCAGGGTATTATCAGGTTACTTGTTTTTCTCATTCTCTTGTGTTTCATTATCTCATTGTAAATATTGTAAATATTATTAGTTTATATTATGTTATGTATTTGTCACTTTGTTTATTTTGCCTTTGCTAACATCAGCTAATTTTATTTACTTTCGGATCTGTTTTGCGAGATTAGAGTTAGTTTTTTTATTGTTTTTCGTCACTTGACTATTTGTTAAGTTCCCTTTTCACTTTGTTTTTCCCAGTTTTTACGCAGTCAGATTTAGTTATCTAGTGTTGCTCACTTCCATCTTGTGACAAGAGAGAGAGAGAGAGAGAGAGAGAGAGAGAGAGAGAGAGAGAGAGAGAGAGAGAGAGAGAGAGAGAGAGAGTTTTTAGAGAAGGGAAAGAAATTGTATGCAGCCTTCACGGATTTGGTGAAAGCATATGACAGGGTGGATGGACAAGGATTGTGGAACGTATTAAGAATATATGGAGTAGATGGGAAGCTGCTGAAGATCGTGAAGAGTGTGTATGATGGTGCTAAGGCTACAGTGCGTGTGGATAATGAAATGAGTGAATTTCTCTGCTTGAATATTGGATTGAAACAAGGATGTGTCATGTCTCCATGGTTGTTCAATCTGAATATGGATGGGGTTATGCAGTGGATGTTGGAGTGGCCTTAGTGAGAGAGGGCTATGTTTGGAAACTTCCTGGACTGTTGTTTGCAGATGATACTGTGTTATTAAGTGAAGATGAAGGGGAGCTGCAAGGCTTGATAGATGAGTTTGGGAGAGTGTGTAAGAAACAGAATCTAAAGGTGAAAGTAGGGCAGAGTAAAGTGATAGGCTTCGTGAGAAGTGAAGTCAGTGAATGTACGGTGAGATTGGATGGGAAGGATATGGAGAATGTGAGTGCATTTAAGTACCTGGGTAGTGTGATGAGTAAGGATGGAAGTTTGGAGGGTGAAGTGCTTGAAAGGGTGCAGCAGGGAAGAAAGGTTGGAGGTTCCTTGAAAGCAGTGATAAGAAACAGGGAAGTGAGAATGGAAGTGAAAAAGCTACTATATGACAGTATTGTAATACCAGCTCTAACGTACGGAAGTCAAGTTTGACCTTGTTGGAGGGGACAGAAGTTAAGAGCGAGAGCAGTGGAAATGAGTTTTTTGAAAGGATAATGTGGAGTCACATGAAGAGACAGGCTGACAAGTAAGGAAGTGAAGGAATGTTGTGGTGTGGATGTGGATGTGATAGGAAGCGTTAGGAGAGACACATTAAGGTAGTTTGGCCATGTGTAGAGGATGGAGAGTGAGAGACTGATGAGGAGAGTGTGTGTGAGTAAGGTGGAGGGGGGGAGAGGAAGGGGGAGGTCAAGGATGAGATGGAGGGAGGAAATGGAGAAATATATGAGAGAGGGGTGTGTGAGTTGGGAGAAGGGCAGTGAAATGGCGGGGGACAGAGCAACATGGAGGCGATTTGTTTGTGGCCACCCCTTATGGGATTAAGGCGTCTGGCGATAGATAGATAGACAATACATACATATTCAACTCGAATTCTTCCCGTTCCTTCTGGCACCTTGCCAAAAACCGTTCTAACAACTTTACCTCATCATCCTTCCCTCCTCTTTTCTACTCTCATGTTTCTGAAACTATTTATTCTACTGATAAAGCAGATCTCTTCGCTCAGACTTTCTCCTCTAATTACACTTTAGACCAGGGGTTCTCAACCTGGGGTACGCGTACCCCCAGGGGTACGTGAGAGGAATTTTCGGGGTACGTGACAGGTTTCTCAAAATACTTCGATTTTGGATAACTGCAAACCTGTTTGTAGAAGTGGCCTACATGTGCTAGGCTAGATGTGTCCTCCACTAGAACCAGGACACTAAGTGACAAAGTTAACAAGGAAACTCTTGGAGTTATGTCATTTGAGAGAAAGCTCTCTTGGACTACACTTGCCACACAACCTTGCAAACCCATAATACAGTAGTCACCCTTTCTATCGATCACGTCTCTCCTCATGCGTACCGAACAGGCACCAAAGTGAGACGCACTGTTCGCCTCTCACTGTCACCCACTCACCACTGTTCCCTCACTACCCTCACCCTCAGGTACATTGAGATCTGCTTCATGGTTTCCAGTGTATTTGTAGTCTGATTTTTTTTCCTCGTTTAAGTTGTCATGGATTTTGCTTGCGGCTACGAAGTCATGTGCCTACACTGCAGCCATAATAACTGGTAATGGTTTCATGGCCAAGTTTGTGGTTTTCAATTACGTCTGCCAACGGCGGTTGCGGCAGAGACTGTGATCATCGATGTATGTATGTTTGTCCGTCTGCCTGTTAGTAAATTCATTACCGTACCCAGCTCACATGTGGGGGGTGGGTGTAAGTCTATTATAGGACCTGGACTGACCCATAAATTCTCAGACAATTATTGTTGTCATTACGTAGGTACTAATGAATTCATGGGCACATTTAGTAATAGATTTTATATACTGATAGATTTATGAGCAGATTTTTTTTGTCATCACACACCGATAAATTCATGGACACATTTGTTATTATTTACTGGTGAATTCCTTGACGCATATGTTATGTTCTGACGAATTCCTGGGCAAGTTTGCTGGGAAAGTGTACCAATGAATTGATGGGTACATTTGTTGCCATTATGTGACTGTGTGGTGTGCAGTATTACCCTGTGGTGCACAGTATGACAGTGTGGTGTGGTGACTTGTCTGTGTGGTGTGCAGTGTGACAGTGTGGTGTGGTGACTTGTCTGTGTGGTGTGCAGTGTGACAGTGTGGTGTGGTGACTTGTCTGTGTGGTGTGCAGTGTGACAGTGTGGTGTGGTGACTTGTCTGTGTGGTGTGCAGTGTTACTGTGGTGTACAGTATGACTAGTTATAAGCTGTATATAGCACCACTACCTCACAGTCACAGTTATTGGAAAAATGTGTCTGATTTAGTTCTGTTTTATTATTTTTTTTATGCTATTCACACACACAGTGACTTACCTATCACTGTTACTAGTTACAAGTTGCAACTAACTGCAAGCAGCACTAGTTCACTGTCACAATGATCGAAAACTGTCTGCTATAGTTCTGTTTTAGTAAATGTATTGCATGCTAGCAGCCAGTCACATAGTGTTTCGCTATGACAGTAACTAGTTCCTATCAACGCTACCTCATAGTGACATACTCACATTAATTGAAAAGTTTGTCTGCTCCACATCTATAACACAATTTAAACTTAATAAACTAAGTCAATAAACCATGCATTTCTTTTTACCCTTCCTGATGCTGCATTGTGGGTAAGGGGTACGTGACCAATACTGAAAGACTTCAAGGGGTACATAAGATTAAAAAGGTTGAGAAACCCTGCTTTAGACGATTCCGGTGCTGTTCCTCCATCACTTCCCCCCTCTGACTTCCTCATGGCTGACATTAAAATTTCTTCAGCTGATGTATTTTCTGCCATCACTGGCCTCAATACTAACAAGGCATATGGGCCTGATGGAGTCCCTCCTGTTGTTCTCAAGAACTGTGCTTCTTTGCTTACACCCTGCCTAGGCAAACTCTTTCGCCTTTGTCTATCAACTTGTACCTTTCCTTCTTGCTGGAAGTTTGCTCTCATTCAGCCGGTCCCAAAGAAGGGTGACCATTTCCAACCCTCTAACTATCGTCCAATTGCTTTAACATCCTGTATTTCAAAAGTTTTTGAGTCAATTCTTAATAGAAAAATTTTAAGGCATCTTTCCTATCACAACCTTCTTTCTGATCGTCAGTACGGGTTCCGTCAGGGACGCTCCACTGGCGATCTTCTCACCTACCTTTCAGACTCCTGGTCAGCCTCCTTTGGCGAAAGCTTTGCCATTGCACATGACATCTCAAAGACTTTCGATCGAGTCTGGCATAAATCTTTAATTTCCAAACTGCCCTATTACTGTTTCTATACTTCTATCTGTGCCTTCATCGCTAGCTTCCTTTCTGGTCGTACTATAGCCACTGTTGTAGACAGCCATCGCTCTTCTCCTAGATCTATCAACAGTGGTGTTCCTCAGGGCTCTGTCCTATCTTTTATTCAATGACCTTCTAAGCTGTACATCTAACCCTAACCACTCAGACGCTGATGACTCCACCCTTCACCTTTCCATTCGGTTCCTGCAACGTCCATCTCAGCAGTTATTTCAACAAACAAAGGATGAGGCTATGGCACACCGATTATCTGACTTGGCTCGTATTTCTGACTGGGGTAAAAATAATCTGGTTGTTTTTAATGCATCTAAGACTCAGTTCTAACACCTATCAACCCGACAAAATCTTCCACAGGCATACCCACTAATGTTTAATAATATTCACCTTAATCCTGCATCATCCTTGAATATGCTTGGGGTTTCATTTACTCGGGACTTATCCTGGAAAGATCATATTACACCTTTTGTAAGATCTGTTTCCAGGCAATCAGGTGTGCTAAGCCTACTCCATTCCTTCTTTACCCCTGCACAGTTGTTGACTCTATTCTCCCCCATGTGGAGTACAACTCTCATGTGTGGGTAGGCTCCCCACGTACAGCTTTTCTCAATAGGATGGAGTCAAAGGCTTTTTGTCTCATTAACCCTCCTCCTCTTACTGTCTCCCTACAATATCTGTCTCTTCGCCACACTGTTGCATCTTTATCTCTTTTTCATCGGTACTTCAATGGTCACTGCTCCCCTGAAATGTCTGCATGCATTCCTCCACCTCTACGAAGGGCGCGTAGCACCCGTCTAGCAGCAAACTCTCATCCCTTTTCTGCCCAACTCTCTCCCAGTCCTTCATTCATGCAACAGGTCAATTCTCGAACTGTTTCCCTCTGTCTGTATTTCCTGCTTCCTATGATCTGCAGTCTTTCAAACGCAATGTGTTCAGGCATCTCGAAATGATCGGATCTTGAATTTGTCTCTCTCTTGTATTTTGTTTTTCTCTTGGAGGGGACTGTTATTGCAGGCTCATGGCCTTTGGTTCCTTCTTCCTCGCATAAAAAAAATATATATTATAATGCCCTGGATGGGGCCACCTACTATAGTCCTTGCTCCAGCTACTACCACAGAAAACCTTCGTGAAACTGAAGAGAGGCAGCCTCGCCCCACCGCCAAGATAGCGACCATACAAGCTTCCTCGCAAAAGGGGCACAGAAAATGTGCACACACCACCATTAGCCGCCCCTCTCACCCCGAGCTGCAGCCCACCTGCTGTCGCAGCCCAAGCCCTAAGTACTGCAAATGGCTGGAGCTTTTCACTCTGGAACTGGCTTGATGCTCTACTGACAAGAAGGCTCGAAGCTTCTCTGACTCCTGTTAGGCTTGTCACAAGCCTCTGGCGTTGGCTCGATGTGAAGTCCTTATTGAGCTGGCCCTTCACGGTTCAGCCCCAAGAAAGCCGTGGTGTCCCTTCTCACCCACTGAACTGGCTTGATGTAGTTCAACTCAGATGCCACGACATCCCTCCTTACCTACTGAACTGGCTCGATGCAGTTCAACCAAGGAGAAGCCACGATGTCCCTCCCCACTGACTGAACTGGCTCAACGTGGTACAGCTTAGGAGAAATCATGATGTTCCTCCCCACTAACTGAACTGGTTTGATGCGGTTCAGCACTGGAGGAGCCCTGATGTCCCTCCTCGACAACTAAACTGGTCCGATGCAGTCCAGCTCTGGAGTAGTCACGACGTTTCCTTAGCTGCGACCAGCTGCTGCAAGACACCACAATCCCCAGAGTGACCATTCTCCCTGTGCTTCCCCTTCCACAACCCCTCAGTGTCCTCCCCCCTGTGCCTGGAAAAGAGATCTTGGCAGCACAACTGTGTAACCTTGCTCTCGCAGCTTTCTTGGGTTCTTTCTAACCACCCTGTATGCCCACTCTGGGAATAATACACACTAATGTCTGGTTCCCCACTTTCGAAACTAGAGTTGTAGTCTGTCCCATTTAGCCCTTTCCCTTCAAGATATAATTTTAACAGTATCCTTCAGTACAGACATAAACTCACCTCCTGGATCTTCCCCTTTTTCTGGTGTATAGACTGTGTGCCGATCTCTCTAGTACATTTGGAGTAGAGGTCCCTTCAGTTCCTCAAATTAAGACCCGATATCCTAGAGTGACCTTTCCCTCATGCTGCCTGTATCTCAGGCTGAGCATGCCAAAATTGTAACTTGAGTGTAAGGATAACAGGAAACCTATAGTATCGCCACTCTCAATTTGTGTGCTTACTTTGTACTATTACAGGGTATAGTAAGTGTGTTTTGTGTCTTCCTTCCTCTTTAGAGGAACCCAGATAAACCAAGTTCATGCCAGGATAACACTGGTGGCTAGTGGTGGTTTTAAATACAGAGGAAAGGCAAAGTAGAGTGTTGATCACTCTACAGTATGTACAGTTGAACACAGTAATTGGTACCACACTTCATATCGGGGCAACACAGCCGGTCCATCCTTACTGCTCGGCGAGTAAGTGTGTTCAGCTCCGCCCACCAGTTCACACAGTCGAGACTCTTTACGGGACAGTGTGAACCGAATCAAGACGTCTATTGAATATGTTCATATGAAGGGTGACAATCTGTATCTTATAATACGGGTGAAACATATTTAATGTTCTTGAAAAGGATTACATAACTTCTGCACAGACAGTAAGAGTTATTTAATTCCCGAGGAAATCCTATGCAACTACTGCGGTTAAGTAAAACCAAATGCAACTTTTATTTGTAATACTAATATTTCGTCCATTCACCTCCATTCTCAATAACATTCCTCAGTCTGTCAGGCATGGAATATACAAGATTGCGGATCTGTTCAGGCCTATTTCTGCCAATTTCCCACTGTGTGTTGACGTGATCTATGAGTTGTTGGAGTGTTCCCTCGTGCATATTGTCCAGGTATTTACCAATTGGGCCCATATATGTTCAGTAACATTCAATCAGCTCCTTTGCTTGGTCAGTCAAGAAGCTGAATGTTATCTTGTTCCTGAAACCACTCTTGAACAAGATGAGCGGTGTGAATGTCATACATGAAAAAAAAATATGGGTCCCTCTGGGAAAGGGTAATCTTTCTCCTTAAGAGATGGCAAGAAGGAGGTTTGTAACAGCTCCACGTATTTTGCTGCTGTAAATCGTCCCTCAGTGCAGAAGACGTCCCGCATACCATGTAGCGACACCCAACCCCATACATTGCAGATGGTGTAACAGGAACGTGCTACCTAAACGATTTTTGCGGGGTCGTATCTGAGTAAGAAACCATTTTTAATTATAAATAATAGGGAAACGGTAAATATTATATATATATATATATATATATATATATATATATATATATATATATATATATATATATACAGATAGATAGATAGATAGACAGAGAGAGAGAGAGAGAAACACACACATACACACAGTAAGGTAATACGTGTGCCATGGGGTTTTGAATGTATAGGGAAGCTAACATATCCAATTACATAAAACAGGCCATGATGCAAGAATGAGGACCAAATTTATGGAGACTATGTAATTAGAGTCATCTTACCGTGTTTTATTCCGCCGCTAACAGTGAAGCTTGCCATGCGTGGTGGACGAAAAACATTTCTCGTCCGTGAACACAACCCGGCCCCAGAACTTCATGCCTTGCTCAGCATGACGTTGAACATACTCCAGCCTTCCTGCCTGGTGTCACTCCGTCAAGATCTCCTTCGTCGCAGGAGTTCTGTGATGTATACCTGCATTATGAAGTTTGCGTCTGATGGTCACTGCTGAGACCTCCAGGTATAGGTTATCACGAATGGCCACTGCATTGGTTACGGGGCCTTCTACAGCCGCAGCGACAATAACATTGTCCTCCTCTGAAGAAGTTGCCCGAGGGGCACCCGACCTCGCTGTGATAAAACAGTGTACTGTAGAGTATACTGTATCCTTGGTTGTGCAATTTGAACTTACTCCTGGAGTGATGACATACCGGTTTATTAAATTACGTATAGTGAGGCCAAAGTCGTTTGGAATATTTACATCATGATGTTTTAATAACTTAGTATCCCTTTTCCAAAATGCATTTTAAAGCCCAGTGAAGATACAATAATTATTGCTACTTCAGTTAGGTTTTAACATTCTTAAGCCACTATTCATAACATATCTACAGTGGCTTTAACGTGCCATCAATTAAATTACTGTTTCGTATTTTTTTATCATTTATCATGTATGGTATGGTCTGTATCTGTAGAAATTATAGGTATTGCCACATTAAAATATAAACATATTGGAGGAGAATACCCTGTTATTGGAGGAGAATACCCTGCTTGCCCCAGTGACGTTTTACCTGCTGTCAATCGGGCACATTAGCATGAATTCGTAGGTATTCTCAACACGTTACCAGCAGTGGTGCTGGGATACACGCAGAAATAAAAGGAACTGACACCCGTGTCCTGCAATATAAACTCACCCAAGTCATTTAAGTTGCCACTTTCCTCCCACCTTCGCATCCATTTCTGCATAGTCCTGGTAGATACACCAACTTCATGAGCGATTGCCCGTATCGACAGACCATTATCACGTAGGGTGATAATACGACTTCGCTCCAGTAGATTACTGTCTGTCTGATTCATTGCGTTACCAATTAACTCTGGCCCTTCCTAGCTGCAATGGTGACAACACCTCGGTTAAGCATCAGAGTTTCGCACAACATCCCGGTGTGTGTGTGTGTGTGCGTGTGTGTGTGTGTAGCTACACAACTAGAACGACATGTACTGCTTTCCTAATCTAACAGATGTAACTGTATAAAGGAAATATAGTGTAAACAGTCTATTTCAACAAAGATACAGCTGATATACTTGAAATTACATTGGCAAATAAATAACTCGCTTCTTGTTTCTGTGTGAACCCTTCATCGAAACTCACAATCCCATGAGTCTGGACTGTGAATTGGTGGGCGGAGTTAAATACATGTCCTCGCCGTGCAGTAAAGTTGGACCGGCTGCATTGCCTGTATGTGAAGTGTGGTACCAATTTCTGTCTTCAACTGTACATGGTAGCACATACACATCAAATACCCAAGTATGACCCAGAACCCTATGACATTACAACTTCCATAGATATGGTCAAACAGGTGTTGGACTTGGTTTACGAAGGGGATACACAGAAAACTGCGGTATTGCTGCCTCATCTAGGCAAGTAGGTTGCCCTGGTAGCAGGGAAAATCGATACGACCCTGATATGGGCACAGATCAGGAAAATAGTGATCGAACCCATTCAACCTTTCCTTGGTTCGGTCATCGCACTCTCACAGTTAAATGATGCGAAATTTGAGGGAGGTCTAGATGCTACATTAGCATATGTGAGGAAATTTACTATGTCATCCTAAACCCAGCTGACAGAGAAACAATGGAATCAACATTTACTTGCACACCTCATATGTATCTTACCTGGTATCGTCTGGGAGCACTTCACGATCCATGTCACTCAGGGATTCGACCAGGACATCATTACAATCTAGCAGCTACTGGTAGCACATGCAGGCAAACAAAAGCATTTTGGGGCTGTGCACCGTGTCCCCACCCAGCTAAGCCAGAAGAAGGAGGATTGGCAGAGTCAAAACTGCCCCTTCTACCTGAGTCTCCCTGTCTCCACAACAGACATGGGAGGACAGCCCGATCCTATTTGACCGGTGGGAGTTCAAGGCTTATGATGCTTCCAGTGCCCTGCATGACATGCATGAGCAGGTCAAAGCTTGATGTAGCTGTTCCAACAGCCAGAATCCACCCCAAAAACCCCATCCTTTCCAGCATCATGTCACCAACAGTGACACACAGCTTGATGACCCAGGACTCGATCTCCAGGAAGAGGTTGTCGTGGAGTCTACGCATGATTACATAGATGATGAGATGGAAATAACCAAGTCCTCCAAAGCTGGGCTGGATTTTTAGGTCAACCCCAGTCATTTCTGGCCATGGCAGAGGCAATAGCACCAAGCTCAAAACGCCTGTCTGCACTAAAATTAGGATCCACGGAGGTCCTGTAAGGTTCCTAGCGGACACAGACGCTGCACATTCTTGCCTGTACATGTGGATTTACATAAAAACTCAGGCAATCTTCAAGGCCTTTCAAGCCTCATCACTGGCCCTGAGAGGCAAAACTCACCCCCTCACGGTCACCAGCCCAGGGCCATCAGTCTACATTGACCACCTATTCATTGTCTTTGACTCAAGATGTATGGCTGATAATGATTTATCACTGGTTGGACCTATTACAAAAGCTGGAGGCCACTATTGACTGCCATCACCAGTGCCTCTGGTTCAGGACCCACGACACTGTTGGCCTGCACACAGTCATGCAGGCTGTGAACAAGAAGATGACCACTATCCAATCCCACCTTCAAACCTGGGTGCCACAGAGTACCTCTACCCAGCACCCGCTGCTGTTCTCACCACAGATGCAGCAACCCTTCACCACAGGTTCCCTTATCTGTCTGGCAATAGTTTCCCCCCACCTAAATGCCATCAGGATCACCAGTGTCTCCGATGAGCCCCTCATGCTTCCCAAAGGTCTCGTCATGGGAGAGTTGGAGACTTTTAATACCCCCCCTTGAGCCCCCAAGATCTTCCAACGCCCCCTTCCTACCCCAGATTCCCACTCATTTTTCACCACAACACCAACAAGACTTGGAGCAGCTTCTCCTTTGTTACCAGGATTATCTTAGCCTCACACCCAAGAGATTGAGGCCTGACCACGATACTTCATCGACAGATACACACCAGGGGACCCCCCATACACCAGTCATCGCACAGAAAAAATCCAGTACAGCAACAAAAAGAAGGCTGTCAAGTTCACGACATGCTGAGTGCAGGGATCGTGACACCCTAGACAAGCCCATGATCTTCCACCATTGTGTTTGTGAAAAAGAAAGACAGATCCATGAGGTTTTGCATCGACTAACAACTCAATGGCATAACCATAAAAAATGCCACTCCTCTACCTCGAATCGATGATTCCTTGGACTCACTGTTCAGTGCCCAACGGTTCTCCACTTTGGACATTTAGTCAGGCTACTGGGAAGTATCCATTCAAGAAGAACATCGGCAGAAAGTGGTCTTCTCCACCAGTGGAGGATGACTGTATGAGTTCAACATCCTCCCCTTTGCCCCCTGCAATGGACTAGCCACCTTCTCCAGGTTAATGGACTCGTTGCTATGAGGGCTAACATGGGAAATCTGTTTGGCCTCCCTAGATGATGTTATCGTGTTTGGACATACATGGAAAGAGCATCTCCAGCACTTAGGGCAAGTGCTAGATCGCATTAAAACAGCTGGCCTCAAACTGAAGCCCTCAAAATGCAACCTCACCCAAGATTCAGTTGCATTCCTGGGCCATATCATCTCCCATGAGGAGCTAGCCCTAGATCCTGAAAAGCTCTGCACCATTGCCGAACCAACCCCACCTGCCAGCATGAAAGGAGTCCGCGCCTTCCTAGGCTTGGCCTCTTATTACCAGGGCTTTGTCAAGAACTTCGCCACCATTGCCTGGTCACTCCACGACATGACAGAAAAAGATGAAACCTTCCAGTAGACTACCGAAGCCTTCAAACCTCAAACACCACCTCACCACAGCACCAATAGTCGCCTTCCCTGACTACACGCAACCTTTTCGGTTGCATATCGAGATCCTGCTTGGAATAGATAGAGCTGGGCACTTTTGCAGTCACTTCTAGAAACCAGAAATTCTGCAATTGTGGAAGTGCGATTTCGTTTGCAGATTTGCATTTGCAGAAGTATTGTATTTCCACATACACAAACTTGCCCACAAACAAGCCTGACTTATGAGAACTTTGAATAGATTGTTTTGATGAAAGGTAACCTGGACCTGCTCAAGGTGGAGTTGTTTCAGGTGTTGAAGGAATCTGACTGTTACCGAGGTGTGAGGACTGAGGAAGTTAGAACCGAGGAATAGAGGTGGACTGGTACATCAACTTGTCAAGTGTGACCCGTGATGTGTAATAATTTAATTCATTTATCAAAAAAAATGAATGATTTACCCTTTTATTGTAGGAAAAACAGTCTAATATACAAACATAATAATGTTTAAAATTCTACAAAACCCATTACTGCTCAACTCATAATTAATTATTTCACTAATTAGTGAGTTCTCCTTTAAAAAATATATAGTAGGGAAAATACAGAAAATAAACTGGAGGAACATGAATTGAATTGGCAAGGTCTTTCTGCTGAAAGTTTTATGTACAATTAGCACTGACTCTTTTGTTCATTTTTGTGTGTATACATAAGAGAGAGAGTACTGATGCAAACAAAAATGTATTCCATTAACCTTTAACCCATCACATCCAGGTATCATGTATACATGTCAGCCCAGAGACTTTCAGGTGACATGTATACATGATCTAGTAATTTGTGCCATTGTTTCAATATTCAGCTGGTTATTTCCACCACATGCAGCCACTGGCAACCCTCCGTCATGCATCCCAGTCATGCTTCACTTGCCTGCGTACGTCCATCATGGAAAGACCTATGCACAAAATTTTCCCTGTGTCCAGACTCTTCGCTGAGTGCCCACAGCTGCCAATTTCATCTGCCAACTTCAACACTCGTGAAGTCTAAAGGCTTGAAAAGGAAGGCCTTAGTGATGCTGCAATAGGGAGACAAATGGATTTGCCATTATCACTAATTGTGAGTGGGGAAAGTGACTCTTCCTCTGAGGAACACAACCTCACCATGCTGAGAATGGAAATATATGCATCAGATGAGGAGGGTGACCGTGAGTTCTCCACCGTGCAGCGATCTTTTCCCTCTGTAAATTCATCTGCCATTTCTGATGATGGAAATGGATTAAATGATATTGATGATCCTGGAGAGGGGGATACTTGCACCGTGGAGATGAAAGAGGAGGTAGGGAGTGGAGAAAGGGAGAAGGTGGAGGAAGGAGGGAGGATAAAACACCACAGGTGAAGCCTCACACTAACGCGTGTCTCCAGGTCTACTGGGGAAATTTCCAATCAACCTACCATTACACTAACCTCTACCACCCGACCTGTTACTCGTCCTGCATCTTTACCTGCCTCATCATGTGCCTCGCCACATTGGCCTGCCTCACCATGTGCCTCGCCATGCCGGTCTGCCCCACCACATGCCTCATCATGCTGGCCTGCCTCACCATGTGCCTCACCACACCAACCTGCCTCACCACGTGCCTCACCACGCTGGTCTTCCTCAACACGTGCCTTACCACACCAGCCTGCCTCACAATCTCCTTTGCAACATGACCCTGCCTCATCCCCTCAGCCAAGTATGTCAGGATATGTAGGTGCAGGTGTACGACCACCAACATTTTACGGCCGGCAAGCACATGCCTGTTGTCTGATTTCACCATTGCCATCACCACCAGGATCACCATCACCAGCATCATCACCATCACCACCACCATCACCTGCTTCATCAAGTGAGTAGTCACAGGACTCACCACCACGGCGCTCTGCTAGGGGCTGGGGCAGGGCATGGAACAGGCCACGTGCACAGCAGGCAAGGCAGAGACCAAGGGTAGGTATATTAGAAACATTTACCTGATAGGAAGGGATGGGGTTTCAGCCTGATGTACTTGTGTTTGATGGGACAAGTGCAGGTGTGCAGCCAGAATTCCCATGCAGTGCATCATCCACTCCTGTTGATTTTTTTATAGTTTTTTTTTTTTTAACAACAATCAATGCATTCAGGGATTACTGCTGTAATTGGGGTGCAACCTTGCACTTTCGTGAAAGTCCAAAAATGAAGGAGTGAGATGTATGTTTGGCTTGTACTGACTATGTTGATGCCCCCTATAAAAAAAATACAGTTTTTATAATTACTGGTTAGTGAATGATATTACTTCAACACCAATGTTCGGTAGGTATATGCCACGGGACAGGAACCTCGACATCCTCAGGTACCTGCATTTCTCATCCAACATGAGTCCACATCTGAATGATAGATTACAGAAAATTCACTTGATTCTGGAAATGATGGAGGAAAAATTTAGATCATATTTCAGGCCATTCCAGATGGTTGTTATCAACCAGTCACTTGTTGTATTCAGGGGATGTCTTGCCTTCATACAGCACATTCTATCAAAAAGATATCGTTTTGGATTTAAGTTTTTTGTTTTGTGTGATTGCAGGACTGGCTTTGTGATCGACTTTATTTTGTATACAGCAAGCGATGCAGAGTAATAAAAGGACAACCCCCATGGCTTTTCTGGTTAAGCCATGAAGAAGCTCATGGACAGAAACTTCGGTGGCAACCATATCCTGTTTACAGATAATTATTACACAGCACCAAATCTTCCAAAGTACCTGCAAGAACACAAAATTTAATTGTGTGGCAATGTACGCACAAAGAGGAAACACTGGCCATCCTTTCCCAAGGGCACTGTGAAGGGGGAGCGCAGGACCTTGAAATCAGGTAAACTCTTTGCTATTCACTGGCATGATAAACAAAAGGTAAATGTCCACTTTACGGTCCATAAAGGTAAATTGGTAGACACAGGCAAGGTTGATAAAAGAACGAGGCAGCCAGTCTTCAACCCTGATGTCGTTATCGACTATAACGTCAACATACGACTCATCGATAAATCTGATACGCAGATTGGCACCATCAGCTGTCTGAGGGCGTGCTGTAAGTGGTACAAGAAGGCATTCCTAGATGTACTTGACATCTATGTACGGAATGCCTTCATTCTTTACAAGGACATAACACAGACAAGCACATCCCTTAGACAGTTTGAGAAGGATGTAATTTACGGCCTCCTGGGTGAAACGGAAGCACAATGTACAGCAACTGTCTGACAGGCTTCAGTGCAAAGATTTCCTCAGTAGGCATTACATGGAAGCACTCCCTCCAACATCTGCAGGCAAAGCCTTCCGGCATTGCTGTGTTTGCACAAGTTCATTGCACTGACCACAGCAATGCTGTCTGATGAGGTGTTGGTGTGTTGAATGTTAGGTGGCACTGTGCACTACTTGTTTCTCTGACTTTCACTCAAAGACCAAGTGGTAGTAACCTGGGTCGTATGCATACGTTAGGGTTAGTTTAGTGCATGTGTTGGTTTTTGTGTAATCAGAAAAAATGCTTTTACTGTTCTGTGTATATTTATGTGAATAATGGAAGCAGAAAGTTTGTTTCATGATGAAGTCAGTGCATTAGTTTTTATAGAAAGTTTTCGTGTGCGTACATATTTGTTATGATGAAAAAGTACAAATCTCAGGAAAAAAAATTCTGTTATAGTGGCAAATATTTTCGATTATGGACAGTATGCAAATAACTACTTTGTTCACAATATTTCTTTTTTTTTTTTTAGGCTTTATGTAGTAGTAGCAGTAGTAGTAGTAGTAGTAGTTGTTGTTGTTGTAGTAGAAGTCATAGTAGTTGTAGTAGTAGTGGTAGTAATAGTAGTATTTGTAGCAGTGGTACTTGTAGTGGTAGTTCTAGTATTAGTAATAGTTGTAGTAGTGGTAGTTGTAGTAGTAGTAGTGGTTGTAGTAGTGGTAGTAGTAGTAGTTGTAATTTTCATTTATATCAAATCTAAATTTAACCCCTAAAGGCTGTAATTATTTCAGGCAGGGAACCTCCCACAATTGCAATTCGGGGGTGTTTTGGTGAACTTTAACAAAGGCAAATTGATTGTGTTCTGGCTAAAAAGGAAGAATTTATGTACCTGACAACGCAATCCGCACCCCTGTACGCCAAATGATTACCGCACAATCGCGTGTCAAAGTTAAAAAAAGTTTATAATAGTTACCCCTCAAAAACACTCTAAAATGTGAAAATTTTGATAACTACATATTTTTCTTATTGAAACAGGTCATTTCAAAATATTTTGTCACAACAGCCATGAAAACAGGTGTATGTAGGTGTGGGGAGATTACTAGGCCGTGAGGAGATAAAGTAGGCTGCGGGGAGTAGGCCTATAGGTAGGGGGGTTGGAAAAATAACCAACTTTTTGCATGAGAAGAAAGCACTTCAGTGTGTTCTGTAACATCTTGGCAGCCTGATACCTCTCGGGGGTCTGTAGGGGGTGGGAGGGTAGAGAGGGACAAGGAGGGAGGGATGGGGCAGGGTTCAGGGGGGCCACAAGGCTAGCAGGGTGGGAGGAGGGGCGAGAGTGTGTGGGAAGGGACACAGGTGGTGGTGGGAGGAGAGATGCAGGTGCATGGAGGGGTGGGAGGGTGATGGGAGACATGGAGGGAGTGGGGTAGAGGGTGGCATGGAGCTGGCCTAGAGGGAGAGTGCCCCCCCACCACCCAGGTTGGCATAAAACTCAAATCACATCAATTGACGTGATTAGGACTTTAGGGGTTAAGAATCGTATAGTAAAACAGTAGTTCTAGTAACATTATAATTAATTTTCATTTAAAAGTACTACAAAAAGTACCCATAATTATTATTATTAATTCTATACCACGGTATAAAAACTTTATTAACACCATGGCCATGCCACAGTATTGTTGTCATTGCTCCATTAGGCAGCATAAGTGTATCAAGTGTTCGTGTGCAACAAACAGGTCGCCGTATACATACTGCAGGCTGGGACCTTTCTGTATGAATGTATTAGGAAATCACAGCCCAGCAGAAGCAGCACTTGCCTGCTTCCAACATGGCAGGTGACAGATTGGTGACATGGAAATTGATGGGGCAGTCACCGACAATATGCACGATCACACGGACATGCATGGTGGTATAAGGCCCCACGGTGAAGCGACGGATAGGGATGGACACCCAGATGCGAAAGATATGGAAGTGCTGGGTGGGTTAAATCACCATGGCGACAAGATCCCTGTCAGCTGAATCTCCAAACGGAGTACTTGACCTGACAGATGAGACAATGCAGCAACTAAAAGAAAAACACCTGACTGCATGACAAGCAAGTGCCCAGTCAAAGCTTGACGGCAACTACACTCCTCCCAATCCCATCATATATGACAGGATAACTGGAGATATGGTGTGGCAGAAGGCAGTGCACACACAGGGAGGGGCAGGACCGTCAGGCCTGGATGCAAAGTCTTGGCGAGTAATCCTCAGTTACATCAAGTTTGGGGAGGCAGAAACAGACCTGTGTAACACCATTGCCTCGCTGGCGAGGAAGCTGGCTTCAAGTCAGTGCAATAACACTGAAGCACTGACGGCTTGCAGACTAATCCACCTTGATAAGAATCCTGAATGTAGGGCCATCAGGGTTGGTGAAATCTTAAGACAGATTATAGGAAAATGCATTATGGATGTGATGAAAGACTATATGAAGCAGGTAGTTGGCAACCTCCAAGTGTGTGCAGGCCAGCAGGCAGGAGGTGAGGCAGCAGTTCATTCCATGAGGAAAATATATGAGGAAGAGGACTGTCAGGCAGTATTATTAGCTGATGCCTCAAGTGCATTTAATTCATCAACCAGGAGGCAGTGCTGCACAACACCAAGGTTAAATGCCCAGCATTTGCCCGATATGTGGAAAACACCTACAAAGAACCAGCAGACCTCTACATTGTGGGTAAGACAGCTGCTCACAATGTCGGCATAATGCAATCCACAGAAAGAACTACCCAGGGGAACCCCATTGCCATGGCTATGTACACCCTGGCTATGACAATGCTGCAACAACAGATCAAATATGAGGCCACCAATATAAAACAGATAGCCTATGCAGATGATCTCACGGATGCTGGCAAGGTGGAGGATGTGAGGAATTGGTGGGACCTTGTAACATCTTATGGCCCTGAAATAGGTTACTGCCCTAATGCAAGTAAGTCCATCTTGATTGTGAAACCAGCTTACTATCAAGATGCACAGGAAGCCTTTAGAGGCACAAACGTGACAGTGACCAAGGGAGGTCAGAGACATCTAGTTGCTTTGACTGGAGCTAAGGAATTCAAAAACAAATATGTGAGTGATAAGGTAAAGACATGGGTAGAAGAAATTCATGTATTATCCAGCCACGCCAAACAGAACCCCATGCAGCATACAGCGCATTTACCTATGGCGTAATGCACAAGTGGACCTTCGTGATAAGGACCATATCAGACATCGAGTTGCTGCTACAACCACTAGAGGATGCTATCAGGGATTCATTCTTCCCATCTCTAACCAATGGCCACATCCTCACATCAGAAGAGAGGGATTTCCTAGCACTACCACCCAGGATGGGAGGCCTTGGCATTATAAATCCAGCAGCCGTAACAAACTACGAACACAGAAATTCACTCAGGCTCATCAAATCCTTGTCACAGAATATTTGTGCCCAGGTTGAGACGAGTGAAATCGGTCACCAGAGGGAGAAAGACAAAGACACAGATAAGCAAGGAGTGAGAAGCAAGACAAAAGGACCAGCTGCAGGACTTAATTGAACATCTAACACCAGACCAGTGCAGAAGAGTTGAAATTGCACAGGAGGTTGGGGCATCGAACTGGCTGACAACCCTGCCTCTCAAGGCAAAAGGCTTCCACTTCAACAAACAAGAATTTATTGATGCCATAGCCTGGAGATATGGATGGCCATTAGAGAATCTATCACAACATTGTGCCTGTGGCACTGCCTTTGATGCAAACCATGCAATGGTATGCAAGAAGAGAGGCTTTGTTTGCATCCGACACGATGAAGTACGCAACCTCACTGCCAAAATGCTGCAGGATCATGATGTCACGATTGAGCCAGCTCTGCTACCCCTGGACAGCGAGCATTTCACCCACAGAACAGCAAACACATCAAATGATGCAAGAGTGGATATCAGTGCTCAAGGTTTCTAAACACATGGGCAGAGGGTATTCTTCAACATCAGGATATTCGATCCCATGGCAGCATGTCATCATGAAATGTCTCTCAAAGCCGCACACAAAAGGAATGAACAAGAAAAAAAAACTATCGAGAAAGGATCCAACATGTGGACAATGGTCGATTCACTCCTCTTGTGTTCACAACATCAGGTGGGATGGGCCCAGAGGCGGTGAGATTCTACTCGAGACTGGCAGAGGTTCTTTCTCTGAAGAAACATCAACCGCAGAGTTCTGTTACTGCCTGTATGAGATGTCGACTGTCATTCTCCCTCGTGAGGTCTGCACTGCTATGTCTCAGGAGCACAAGATCATCAGCCCTCAGGCCTGTCTCTCTGGCGGGTATGTATTACGAAGCTACTGTGGTCGAGAGTCGAATAGACAAGCGACACCAATACTTTAATGTCGTTATTTACACTGTAATATCAATAAATATACAATAAAGTAATAACAGTAATAGTACATGGTTGGCAACCACAGCCTTTGACGTGCTTGGGGCCAGCTGACTGTAATATGAGGGTTAGTATTAACCTTCACATTACAACTCCAAGTGGTGAACTGTATTAGGAAGGTTGGTTGTGATCTTCACAATATAATTCTCCAATGGATGGAGATGATTAAAAAGAAAAAAAAGTTGTAGTAGTGGTAGTTGTAGTAGTAGTAGTTGTTGTAGTAGTGGTAGTTGTAGTAGTAGTAATAATAATAGTAGTATTTGTAGTAGTAACCCAGACTTCTAGTGGCACAGCAGGGCTAGAATCCATCTCCAAGTGTGTGCTCTTACCTAATTGTTCTTACTTAATTGTATCTTTACAGGAATGAGTCAAGCTCGTACTGTCCCGTGTCTTAAACCATATTTATCGTACATATCCTTATATTTGTGAATTGTTTTGGCACACACTATTTCATTCGGTAGTGCATTCTATTGATCAATTGCTCTGTGTGGGAAACTGAATTTCCTTACGTCTTTATCACCTCTCTTCTTATGCAGTTTTTTGCAGTGTCCTCTTGCTGATGCTTCTCCATATGTTAAGTAATCAATTATGTCTATTTTCTCTTTTCCTGATATGCATTTATATAGCATTATCATGTCACCTCTTTTCCTTCTCTCCTGTAGTGTTGGTAGATTCAGTTTATTTAGTCTTTCTTCGTAGCTTAGGTCCCTTAAGCTTGGTATCCATCTTGTAGCGGCCCTTTGAACTTTTTCAATCTTATCTATATGCTTTTTGAGATGAGGACTCCAGACTACTGATGCATATTCCAGGGTTGGTCTAATGAATTATGTTATTATCCTTCTTAGCATGTCTTCATTTATGTATGTGAAAGCTATTCTCATATTTGCAAGCAGTGTATACATGTTCCGCACCTTCTCGCTGATGTGGTCAGCCGGAGATAGTCTGTTATTGATAATCACATCTAGGTCTTTCTCTCTTTCTGATGTGTATAGGGTTTTATTTCCTAACTTATAATCCCAATCAGGTCTTTTTCCACTTTTACCAAACTTGATTACATGACACTCGTCCACATTGAATTCCATTTGCCATGTACTACTCCATTTATGAAGTTTATTTAATTCTTCTTGTAGCTCTTTACAAGAGTCTGTGTTAGTAATTCTCCTTTGTATTTTTGCATCATCTGCAAATATATTCAGATAGCTCTCATTTCCAGTGTTACTGTTTATATCATTTATGTACACTAAAAACATGATTGGGGCCAGCACTGAACCCTGTGGTACTCCACTAGTCACTTCTTTCCATGATGAGTAGGTTCCTCTTAGTACTGTCCTCATTTCTCTTGTTATGAGAAAGTCTTGCATCCAACAAAACAGTTTGCCTCGAATTTCTCCTTGATGGTACAGTTTCCATAAAAGTCTTTGGTGTGGTACTGTGTCAAAAGCTTTCTTGAAATCTAAATAGATACTGTCCACCCATCCTTCCCTTTCCTGTATTGTGTTTGTTACTCTGTCATAGTAGCTCAACAGATTAGTAACACATGATTTTCCTTTTCTGAAACCAAACTGTCTTTCTGTTAGCATACTGTTCTTCTAGATGATTTTCCCAAGCTTTTCTTTCTAAGTTTTTCTAATACCTTCCTTACAACACTGGTCAGTGATACTGGTCGGTAGTTGAGTGGATTTTGTCTATTTCCTTTCTTGAATAAGGGGACAATATTTGCTTTTTTCCAAATATCAGGTAGTTTACCTTGACTCAAGGATTTCTTGAAAATTAAAAATAATGGTTTACTTAACTCCTTTGCACATTCTCGTAATACCCAACATGAAATTTCATCATGACCACTTGCTTTTCCTCTGTCTAATCTACTTAACTCCTCCTGTATTACTTTTTCTGCTATTTGTATATCTGGTAGTATGTGTGGACATGCGTGTTCCACATAGTCCCTCTCAAAATTTTTTTCTTCTGTAAAAAGTAATTGGAAATTCTTATTTAGTGCTTCACAAATATCTTTCTCTTGTGTATAAGTGATTCCCTCGTCCGTAATGGATTGTATTATATCTTTTATTTTAGTTTTGCTTCTGATATAGTTGTAAAACAGCTTTGGTTGATCACTACTTTTATTTATTATATCCTCCTCAAACTGTTTTTGGACTTCCCTCCTTATTCTTGTATAGTCGTTTCTTGCCTGTTTGATTATACACCCTTTCACTATTGTGTCTTCTGTATCTATTCCACAAGAAATCTCTTCTTTCTTTTGATTTTTTACATTCTGTATTGAACCATTTCTGTATTTTCTTATCTGCTTCTTTGTGCTGTGGGATGTACGTCTGGAATCCTATTTCATAAAATTCACAAAAGTTTTTATATACAGCATTTAAATCTTGTCCTCTAAGCTCATTTTCCCAATCAACTTCTAAGAAATACTTGTTTAGGTCTTGATAATTTCCCTTTTTATTGTTTAGGCTCTTTTTGTAACTATCATTGCTGTTTACTATGTCATAAGCTATCCTGAAGTTATAATTTAGTACTGCATGATCGCTTTTCCCGAGTGGACGGTGATATATTAAAATGTCAATATCATTTTCTTGCCTTGTAAATATTAGATCTAGCACTGAAGGTACATCGAGTCCTCTTTTTCTGGTGGTTTCCCTCACATGTTGCGTTAAGAAAATCTCCTGCACGAGATCCAGGAGCTTTTGGTCCTAACAGCTTTCTTGGCTATTTATATCTAGAGTATTCCAATTAATATTTGTATTGAAGTCCCCAGTTAGTATAATTCTTTCCGATTTCTCTTCCATTTTGTGTAGCAATGATCTTACACTCTGAATTGTACTCTCTGCCAGGTCCTCATATTCATCTCTTTCCCATGTGTTTGATCTGGGTGGCATGTACAAATTGGCTACAATTACTTTACCTTCAGATGTGTCGATCTCTACTGCAATCAGTTCTACTTGTGATGGTATATCTAGTTTAATTTCCTTGACTTTTAGATTTTTCTTAGTTAATATTATAATTCCTCCTCCTTTTTTTAAATATCTGTCTCTTCTCCATATATTGTATTCCTCTAAGTTTAGTATGTCATTTGATATCCTTGGTATTAATTTTGTTTCAGTTAGGCATATTATTTGTGGTTCATTTTCTCTGACATAATCATTCATCTCTAGTAATTTAGATACCATTCCATCCACATCTGAGTACATCAATTTTATCATCTTGTTTATATACTTGTCATGACATGGTTCTACTACCTTCCTCCTTTTTCTTCCATCCTGTTTGCGTACCACTTTCGTACCTGCAATCCTATTACTTTGTAAAAAAAAAATTCTTCTTCTCCTCTTCTGATCTTCCCTCATTTTTTGTTTTTGCTTCCTCCCTTTTCTCTTTCAGTAGTTCCAGTTCCTCTTGTGTTAGGCATCTTTTTATCCATACATTTTTAAACTCCTCTTTTTCCTTAAGATTCTTTGCATTTTTTAGTATCTCTTCCACAGTGTTTACACTCTGGAAAGTCACCTTTAGAGGTCTTGTCTTGCTTTTCTCGTATTTCCCTAACCTTTTGTGTTCCTCTATGTCTTTACTACAGATTTCCTCTGATACTTCTTTCAGTAAGCTCATTACATTTGCCATCTCCTTTTTGTCTCTTGTGATCTTGTTTTTAACTTCTTCCTCTTCTATACCAGTGATTACTGTAACTTGCAATACTTTGGTAATAGAAACTCCGTGTACAAACAGCTAGATAAGGAGTTTATTACAAGCTCACAGTAAAATAGTCTGCCCTTCTCCGCTGTCTGCTATCAACTGATGCAATAACGCCGTCTTCAGGCGTGGGAAAGGGTGCTGACCTAGCAAGATTAGTGGGGGCATGTATGCATTGGGGGGGGGGAAATATATACATCGAGGGTAGACATATTGTGGAGGGGGTACACTACTCCCCCGGGTAGCTGAGACGGTGTCTCCTGACACCGGGAGTTAAATGGTGGTTGATTATAGTAGTAAGGCAGGACCAGGGAGGTTTGTGCAAGGGATAAGTATGATACAGGGGCAGTAGGGGAGACATGGCCATGTTGAGGGGAGGGAAGTAGAAGGATATATACATATAAGATATACAAGGAATAATAGGGACAAATCCAGTAAGGGTCGAAGGGATATATAAACATAATGGGAAGTACACAATAATAGTTTGATACATGATAAACAAGGAGTAGATATGAGAGTTCTATTGTTGTTCTTCCTTCATTTTTTTTTTTTTTTTGTATTTTCTGTAGGATACACTGTCACTCAATAATGTATGAAAGAAATACCATCATTTTCTAGTAGGCAGAGTGCTGTTCACAGTGTGGTTAATTGTTAGATGGCAATGGTAGTCACTGAATGTGAGGGCACTAAGTACAGGGAGTTTCTACGTCGTGTGTAGGGCGTACTATGCCTGTAGCGACTCTGATTTCCTGGAGTCGATGGTCCATTTTTCTGACACAACAATGCACTGCACAGATGATGAGTAGAAAACCTATGAAAGCGATAACCACAGGGGGAAACACAACTGTTGGATGAACCCATGAACGGCTGAAGGCCAGAGAAAATTGATCCATAATGAAATCACTGTCATTGAGGAAGGTGAGCATACGCAAGTGAGGGGAGGTGATGGTAATGTTGGCAGAAGGTAGGGTTGAAGGCATGTCGATTGGTTGAAAGATGTCATAGGAGTGTTTACGAACAGCTTGGTGATAGCGAGTGGCGTAAGTGATGACGGACTCTGATTTGACGGTACAATAGTCAGGTGCTTTGTAGAGACCACTAGCGGGGACGGAGCGAACGAAAGAACCAGGACACATCATTGTGACAGAGATGGGAACAGCAAAGAACAAGTACTGGACAAGGATGAGGTGAGCATGGTGGACCGGGAGGTCAGGAGCTGGGACAAAAGAACAGGCCGAGTAGATGGAATGGTTGCGAACTAAAGCAGACTCACAGGGTGTAGCACTGCTAGGGAGATAACGTTGAGATCGGAAAGGTGGCGTTGTAAGATATCGGTGAAATGGTGTAGAGTGGACGTGACGTCACTGAGTTGGGTTTCAGTGAATCTGTGACTTATGTATTGCAATTGCCAGGAGAGTGGGAGGAAAAGGTTATAGAGATATTCATTCGGGTTGTGTGTCCCCATGAGGGCCGTGAGATGGTTTCTGATTCCGTGGAGCTGGTGCGCATAGGCAGGTAGGGCAATGGCTATGTCGGCCAGGGGCGCAAGATCGTAGCGCAAGGAGACCTCGCCTCCTGAGCCGACCGAGGCCCCGGGACGTACTCCACCATCGTCCTGACCTGACCCAGACCCCAGGAGGGTCAGCACTGCCAGCAGGGAGATCGCTAACATCGTACCTAGAAAATCAGGGTAGAGTTAATGGGGGAAGTCGTGAAGAGGTTGATGGGCAGAGCGCAGTTTGGACCGATATTGATTGGTTGATGAATGAGCAGGTGGAGGTGGAGAGGAAGGAGACTGAGGGATAGGTGGAGACAAGGTAGACTGAGGGATGGGAGGAGGGGAAGAGGGGGCAGGAGGTTGTGTAAGTGACTCTTCTAACACGAGGCCACGGGGTGCTTGCTTTAAGTCATCGACGTGGACCCATCTGGTGTCCCTAGTGGACAGGTCCTGGAGGTGAAATTTGTTGCCTTGTTGAGTGAGGACTCGGTGGGGCCCTGTAAATTTGTCATCCAACTTGGAGGAACGCGTATGGGAATGAGCAAAGACAAGATCGCCTACACTGATGGTGATAGGAGAGGTGGATTTATGTTGGTGCTGCAGTATGTCCTCCTGAGAGGAAGCCAAAGTGGATTGGACATACTGGTGGATTGTCTGGAAGTTGGCCAATTTTAGTTTAACATAATCATCCATGTTGTAGATGGGTTCTGGCTTTAAGGATAAGAGAGAGTATGGGAGGTCCTTGTCAAAACCAAAGAGGACAAAGAAGGGAGATTCAGCAATGGATGCATTGATGGAACTATTGATGGAAGATGCCATTTGGGGAATCCAGTCATCCCAGGACGAACTATGGGAGCCTAGATGTCTGAGGCACTCTAAGATTTTTCGGTTGTGGCGTTCGACAAGGCCATTGGAAGCCGGATGGTTAGGCACGACATTGCACTTACTGATATGAAAGTGGCGACAGATCTCATCTAGAAGGCTATTGTTGAACTCTGTACCATTGTCAGTAAGAATGGTATGAGGGGTACTGAACAGGCAAATTACGTGATCTACAAAGGCACGGGCAACGCTCTTCGTGGTCTTGTCGGAGATGGGTACGAGGACACAGTAGCGAGAGAAGTGGTCGACCGCTATGAACAAGTACTCAGTGCCAGAGTCTGTGAGAGGTAGTTTTAAGTGGTCGATTGAGACAGTTTCCCATGGTCGTGATGGGATTGGGTATTGTAAGAGAGGTGCTGGTAAGCCGGTTGATCCTTTGTGGCGGTGGCAGGAGAGGCAAGAGTCACAGTGGGCATTGATATCGCGGCGCATGGTTGGCCAATAGTATTTGAGACGTGCTTGGCGCAAGCATCGGTCTTTACCTGGATGGGAAGCTTGAGGAGTATTATGAACAATATGAAGAACCTTTGGTATCAAGGCAGTGGTGACAACAAGTTGGCGTACTTCGCCGTTGGGCATATCTTTGCCTGTTAGCAGTGTTTTCCTGTACAAGAGATCATCATCTAGCATGAACTCATCTAGTGATACTGGCAGAGTAGGTAAGGTCGAGGCATCGCCAGATTCTAGGAAATAAATGACTTTGGACCATTTGGGGTCTTGGCGCTGAAAGTTTCGAACAACTTCTGACGTTAGTGTAGTATTTTCAGTTACTTCAGGCTGCAGTGATGGTATAGCTGCTGCTACGTGACGTGAGAGTGCGTCTGCAACTACATTCGACTTGCCTGGTACATTTTGAAAAGTGGGATTAAAGTCCTGGATGATGACAGACCATCTAGCTAGTCTACCTGTTAGGTTGCGATTCTTGAACAAATCACATAGTGGAAGGTGGTCTGTTTGGATATGCACTGGATAACCATAGACTATATCTCTGAAATGTTTCAAGGACCAGATTACTGCTAGCGCTTCGAGATCTGTGACACTGTAGTTACGTTCAGCGGTTGTAAGGGTGCGACTAGCATACGCTATTACGTGCTTCCTCGATGCTTTATTGAGTTGCATAAAAAAACGGCACCAAGTCCAGTGCCTGAGGCGTCTGTGCAGAGAAGGAAGGGTGTGGTATAATCAGGGAATGCTAGAACAGGGGCATTTACAAGAGCTGTCTTTAGCTTTTGGAAGCCTGTGATTGGTCATTAGTCCAAACAAAGGGCACATTCTGCTTGAGTAAGTGGGTCAGAGGAGCGGCGATCTTCGCATAATTCCGGATGAAGCGACGATAATAGCCACTGAGGCCCAGGAAACTTCGTACAGCGTCGGTAGTGGTGGGTTCTGGGAAGTTAATAATCGCCTTAGTTTTATCCTCATTAGTATGAATGCCTTGTGCATCTACGACATGGCCTAGGAATTTGATTTTCTTTCACAGGAAGTCACATTTACTGAGATTGATTTTCAGGCCTGCGAGCTGGAGGCGTTCAAAGACTTACTGGAGTTTGGTAAAATGATCAGGGATGGATTTACTCACAACAATATCATTTAGGTAAGCAAAAAGAGAGTGTCCCATCATACCGCTGAAGACTGAATGGATAAGTCGCATGAACACGGAAGGAGCATTTCTCAGACCAAAAGGGAGTCTCTTAAACTGAAAATGTCCGGAAGGGGTGCTAAAGGCTGTAACTGGGCGAGAGGACTCTTCCATTTCGACCTGCCAATACCTGCTGAGGAGGTCTAAAGATGAAAAGACTACGTTATTTTCACCAAGGGATTCTAGCAAATCAGTAAGGACAGGTAACGGGAAACGGTCTGGAACGGTGACAGAATTGACCTTACGATAGTCGACTACTGGTCTTAAGTTGCCGTCCTTCTTTGGTACTAAGAAAAGTGGGCTATTCCATGGACTGATGTAGGGTTCAATAATGTCCTGGTCTAACGTTCTATACCATTTGATCTGTTTGCTTTCTTTGGCTGTGAGGCAATCGATACGCTGGTATGTAAATCGGCTGAGTTCCTGGGAGTAATTCAATCGTATGTTTGACAAGGTCTGTTCTACCCATCGGTTCACCAGGTAAGGCAACCACGTTTCTGTACGAGGTCAGAAGGTCGAGGAGTTGAGGCGTATTTTCTGGGAAATCTGTGCAAGTGAGATGTGAGAGCATATTGGGTGAATGCGTCGGCACAGATCCTGTAGAGTTAATAGTACATACACCAATTGATGTATCATCAGTCTGAATAGTAGGAATTGAGGAATCCTGGCACACCTTTACGGCCGCTGGGTATACTAGGAAGTCTCCAATCTTTACACCACTTTTAAGTTTTAGTGGAGCATTTGTGACATTGAGTAAGTACAGGTAGCATAAACTGTCCCCTAAGACTGTACACCACGCTTACTCATAAGTCAAGCGATTCACACAACACGTCTCAGGTAGGGTTAGTACATCCACTCCTTCATTCGCACCGGCAACACAAACAGAGACTTTGGTGAACTCATGCGGTAACAAAATTGTGCACGTATTCGTTACTGCACGTTTCGTCTCTGCGTGTTGGAGAAGATCATTCAGACTGTGTGAGGTAGGTAACTGAGACATGTCTGAGTCAGCGATAGTGTTGTCGGGAGAGGATGTAAGAGCCATGTTCGAGGGCTGAGATGATGTATCAGGAGACATTGAGGAATTTATGTCCTTGCTCGCAGTCAGTAAAGGAATGATCTCTGTATTCTCAGATGATGGTAGTGGTGGTTTGGGCTGGGTTGGACTCTTTGGTAGTGATAGGGACAGAGGTAATTGAAGGAATGATTTGATCGTAAGAACAGGACGGGGACATTCCATAATGTAAACCGGGAATCCAGAAATGTCTATACTACCACAAGCAGGTAATAATGCAATGGAATGTTGTGCCATGGTGGAGAAATCAATAAGGGCATCTGCGGGATACTGCAAGTCATTAGTGACATGAAATTCAATGGGGATAGGGGGCAAATCTCTGTGGAGTTTGACTTCAAGGGTGACTCTTCCCTTAACCTTAAACTCTGAGCCGTTGACACCACATAGGCGAATGTCTGGTGGTTCTAGGAAACTGACGTGGTTGTGATGGCGATGAATAATTTGTAAGGAATTTTTGGAGATGAGATTTACTATAGATCCTGTGTCCAAGAAGAATGACGTTGGTATGTCATGACTGCTTCCGAGAATGACTAAACCCGAGGATGTTATGGGACCTACATGGCAGATGGGGAGTTGGGTTTCTGGTTCTACGTGATATTGGTCCGATACGGGCGTGGCGCTTCCCCCGACTGTGGGCGGTTGAGGTAAAGACATTCCTCAGTGGTGTGTGTCATGCTTGATTTGTGGTATTTGCAGTGTGGACGACGTGAGCGGGAAGGCGTACGCTGTCTGGTTTGGGAGTGAGGACGTCTGTATGTACGGTCACAACTGGATGCTCTATGTCCAGGATGACCACAGTACCAGCAAAGAATCGAAGATTGCCTGTTCCATCGGGCGCTAGATTGATCACGACCTGCGGTAGGAGAGCGATGTGTGGCAGGTCTGCCGTGTGTGGTGGGATGGGAGCGAGATTGGTCTGGGGTAGTGGAGGTGTGACAGACTGAGGAGGCCAAGGGTTGGGTGGTGCCCTGACGCGTGTAGTTCGAACCTGTTCTTTCATGAATGGCTTTAGTGACCTGAATAATTTTATCTCCTGGATTGAAACCGATTTCCAAGGCGAGCTCTCGCTGTTTAGGAGTAAGCCAGTGAAGGAATCTGAGGTAACCAATTAAGTCAGCAAAGTTGGTGAGTGAAAGCATTGAAACGCCATTCTTGTCTTCTAACCATTTCGTGCCTACCAGTAATTGGAGCATCTCACTACTAGTTGCTTTCATGGCGGCGGCAGCTTTGCAGAGCTTGGCATATTGCGCTGGGACGCGCAAGTCCTCATCTAGTTGGTTTAGGAGATTAATGAATCCCATGAGAGACGCGGTATTTGAATGCTGGCAACAAAGGCTGATGAGTTCCGTACGAAAATCAGCAAAGGTACGAATGCTATCGAAATGTCCTGCACGGATCGCGGATCCGATGTCCGATTTTCCGTGGTGCAAGCGACTGAGGAGGTAAGCTACTTGGAGCGATTCCTCGGTAATTTGTCTATTGTTTATTTCTGTTTCGACTTCTCTGAGGAAATCATAGACAGACCAAGTTGAGTCCTGGCCAGTAAATTTGGGACGATTGGCATCGTCGAGATAGATAGACTGTGGAGGGTTGGCCATGGCTGGAAGCGTAGAAGTGGCGGCAGGAGAGGTGTGGGAGAGAGAGAAGGTAGTGGCCGTTAAGGGCGAGCAAGACGGGGTATGAAGGGAGGCAGGAGAGGGAACGACAGGGGTAGGAGTAGAGGAAGAAGAAGGGAGTGTAGAGGCAGGAGTAGAGGAGGAGGTATCTGGATTTACGAGGGTAGGACGGCTAGTAAGTGATTCTGCGGGAAGTGAAACGGGAGTCTCAGGTACAGGGCGGTGGTACTCTTTGCCACTTCGTAAATGAGTGATTTTGTTAGAGTCGGCAGACGGGGTATGAGCAGGTGATGTTTCCAGGTCGAGAGGGCTGGTGGTAAGCGGTTGACATGGAAAGTATGACATTTAATGCGGCAATGGAAGATGAAAGGATGAAGATGGATAAGTAGTTGGAAATGTATAAATAACAATGAGAGAATGGAATACACTAGGTGTGAAAATGAATGAAGGTGCGGGCATGGATGGTTTAAATAAAATGCGAAGGATGAGATGGAGTATAAATAACGTAGGTGAAGATGAAAACGGGGTAATGAAAATGAGATGGAATATTTACAATAACCAATCTGTAGAGAAAATCGAGGATAATCTCTATAGAAAGGAAAGATATACTATAGTTACACAGTAGAGATGGGAGTGTCGAGATGTATGACGTGCAGGGTGGCTGGGCGTAGCTGGGCTGGGGTGGGGCGGGGCGGGGCGGGGCGATGGTGGAGAGACAGCTGGGCGGAGAGGAGAAGAGACACTGCGATGAATCACCGGGCAGGGAGTGGCGGTCTGAGGAGGCTCCATAATGCAGACCAGATGTGGGCGACGGCGGAGGCCGGTGGTGGGTGGTGAGGGCAGATGTCGGCGCAAGGCAGGTGTAGAGCTGGTGAGTTGCAAATGCAGAGAATGGTGGTGGGCAGGCAGCGGGCAGACAGTGATAAGTGGCACCGTGGGGGCAGGAGCTATGATGAGTCCGGAACAGGTGCTGGGAACAGGTGCAACAGGTGCGTAGGTCGGCGACGGCGACACATGCGGTCAGGAACAAGGCGTATGGGTGCGGTTGTTTGAGAGGTGAGCACTGGTGAGAAAAATGGTACACTCGAAAAGCACAGCCAAGGTATAGTGGCACGGAGGGGCGAGGCTGGCAGATGCGAGTCGTCGTGTATCTTGTTGTATCACTAAAAATCCAAGGAGGCGGTCAGAATGTGATGGTTCGAAACACCGCTGCTACCAAATGTAACTTGCAATACTTTGGTAATAGAAACTCCGTGTACAAACAGCTAGATAAGGAGTTTATTACAAGCTCACAGTAAAATAGTCTGCCCTTCTCCGTTGTCTGTTATCAACTGATGCAATAACGCCGTCTTCAGGCGTGGGAAAGGGTGCTGACCTAGCAGGATTAGTGGAGGCATGTATGTATTGGGGGTGGGGACATATATACATCGGGGTAGACATATTGTGGAGGGGGTACATTACTATTGATTTGTTTATCTCTACTGAATCTCTGACTAACTTTGGATTGTTTTGGATTATTCTTTTCACCTCCTTTTTAATGCTTTTTTCCTCCACCCTTGTTTCTAAGTCTTTCTTTACTTTCACCATTTCAGCATACGTCGTTTCTACATCATTTTATTAGGTTTGCACAGCTTCATTCACTTGTGTTATCTTCTCCTCAATATCACTGCTCTGGTCAATAAGACTGCTAACTTGCCTAATTGTCTGTGTGTCATTTTTGAACTCTTCCATAACACTCTTGTGATTGACTACTGTACTTGCCATTTCACTCATTTTCTTCCTAAGTGTACTCAATTCCACTGTTAGTTCACTGATGGTTGTGTCATTCTTATTGGCCTCCCTTCCTAGTTTTTCTATTTCTTCCTTTTGCAAGTGCATCTGCTTCTTTATTTCATCAATTTCATTTTTGAAAGCCATTTCTAGTTTGTTTACAAGTTCAACCAGTCTGTTGTGAGTCTCTACTTCAACCAGTTCTTGGTAGAAATCATCATTTTGCTTTTTACCTTTATCCCTTTTCTTTTCCAAATTTGTTTTACTAAAGTATGTATCCATTTTGCAATACTTAAAGTGCAAAGCATGTACTTACAATCTCCGTGTTGTTGTAGTCTAAACAAACCTCAGAGATGACTCAGCGTATTCTTTCGTCTTGGTTCTATTTCCTGTTTGAACAAATCTTGTTTAAACTTATTATTTTTTTTTCCTTTTAATAATGAACAATCATTTAGTCTAACCTGGTACTGAGCTTGACTCACACAAAGATACTATTTAGGTAATGCCACTGGCCGTGATGATTTGGTACGGAGCGCCGGTGTCGCACGTCCATCTAGATTGAATCCCTGTGTGTGTGTGTGTGTGTGTGTGTGTGTGTGTGGGTGGGTGTGTGTGGGTGTGTGTGTGTTTGTAAGGGGGTGGTGGTGGGACGGTGGTGAGGAGAGTAGGCAGCCTGCCTCAAGGTCATTGCTAGGGTCACTGGACCTACAGCAGCAATCATGCCACACTTTTGGAAAATATACACGGAAGAGTATTTGTGGAGGACTGCAGTCTTCTGGAAGTGTTATTATTGTGGTGGGCTAGCCTAAGCCTTAGTTGTGTCACTGCACCTCTGCCACGCATATGGAAACGGGCAAAAAAACAACAACAATAATTGCTCCCTTTCCCCACTCACTCTCATTACACTCACTTACGGACCATCTGAGGCAATCAGCTTGAATTCGAAGGATTATTGAGTATTATGACACATAGTTTTATATTTTTGGTTAAGCATTAACTAATAAAAATAGATGATTTTCTCAGGAATGCCTAGCTGTGGGAAGGGTTGGCGGGAATATATGCCGGATGTGATGGGTTAATAACCCCCAGCATTGAACAACCCTTTACAGTACCGGTGTCAGTGGCACCGAGTTAATGTGAGCTATAAGAAACTGTGAATGAAGGTCACTGGTATGTATACACGACCCTATGCTACCACCCCAAGCAGTCAGATGGTCATTTAATCTCAGATGTTTTTAACCCATATGGTGCATGCACCATAATTTTATGACTTCTTCCGTGAATCATAGTGAATCACAGGATGGGCTTAGGAGGGTAAAAAACACAATGTTAGGTGCACCAGACGATTCTCTTCACATTTGTAAGAAAAATAAATTGATTTTAGAACTCTGAAAAAGTCGTTCCGGGGCCAGCCACACAAATTTCTGAATCCACGGCCTTTGAGGGGTTAAGCCGTTAATCCATACTTACGATTGTTTGTCTCCGGCACAATAGAAGAAACAATCTGTACTTACTCATAGGTGGATCTCGTTTCCCAATTTCCCAACTGTGGGTTAGGTTAGGTTTGATTAAATTATTAGGTACAGCTAAATTAGGTTGGGATCGGTTCAGCTAAACAATTAGGACAGTCCCTTCCCCCATTACGCTGACGAATCAAACAAGAGCTGGCACAGCGGAACAGTTAAAAACAACAGGGAAACAGAGTTAATAAGAAACGTTTATTTTTGAGTAATGCATTACAACATCAGTGTTTTTTAGGCTACACAGTTACCAGTAAATGTCATTCTCAGGAAGGCGTCAAGAATGAGCGAATTTCAAGGATCAGTTAGTGGGTTTGGAACATAACCCTCGCTAATTTGGGTTATATTTTACTTTTACTATAAGATTATATATCTCATTCAGTACTACAGTCAATTTCCAAACTTCATACAGTCACCTATTGTTAGTCAGAATACATCAAATAAAGATATAATTGTAATGGATGAGTAACTAGAGACGATTTTTAACCCCATGGTTACGAAAAATATCATCTTAAACTTGATAAAATCCTCTAATGCTTTCCAGGATAAAATTAAGCTGATGCTGTGGTACTGGAAGGGATACAAATGGTTTGCATTTGTGTCAGCATTTGCAGAACTGAAGATTTCAAGAAGTTTGCAGATTTGTGGTTGCAGAAGATGCTGGTTCGAGTTTGCGAGTTTACTTTTGCAGAAGTGACTTTTCCTTTGCAGTGCTCAGCTCTGGGAATAGGCGCTGTCCTCACTCAAGGTAGGGAGGGAAAAGTACACAACATCGTTTGTGCCAGCAGGGCCCTAAAACTTTCCGAAGTAAACATGCCTCAGAGTAATCTGGACACTCAAACACCTCTGGCCCCTACGTCTTAGGGGCCCAGCTCGCGATCATCACAGACCATCAGTCCTTGCAATGGCTGTAGAGATTGCAAACAACCGACACTCTCTTAGTAAGATGACGAGAAACCCTCAAGGAATTCGATTTCAACATCAAGTTCCACCCTGGCAAATTGCATACCAATGTGGACATCTTGTCGAGGTTTTCCCTGAAATCACCCACCAAACCACAAAAAACGCGCCACAGCACTTCACAGAAAACTTTACTGCAACAGTGACAGACCAAAGAAAAACCAGACTGGATGCCACCAAACACCTTCAAAAAGTTGTGACAAATAGAGGACCGCCTATATACCCCCTCAGGCCACATCGTCATTGACCCCACCAAGGTCAAAAACATTATGGTGAATCTACACTCCAACAGTGGGATTCACCTCAGTCAACAAAAACTGCTTCAGATTTTTAAGGATGTCTACTGGACACCTCAGTCATCCACCATCGCAAGGAGAGCTACTGAAGCCTGCAAAGCCTGCATTTGGAAAGGCATCTCCAGGACACCAGGACCAACCGGACACCTCATGGCCACCAAACCGTGGCAGCCGCTTGCAGTAGATGTGATGAGACCTCTCCCATTAAAGTTGGCAACCCAACTTATCATCACGTTTGTCAACACCCACTCCAAGTTCATCATCACCTGTCCAGCTTAGGAACACACTGCCACAGCTGTCATCGACGCCCCAATTACCGACGTCTTTCCCTACTTCAGCCTTCCACAAGTACTCCGTTCCGACAACACTCCAGAGTTTTCCGGACAAGTTTGGGGACAGCTGCCCAAATTATTCGGATGCTGTATCTCCCACTCTTCCTACCATATCCAAGGAAACTCCATTTGTGAAAGAAGCCACCAAATGATCGCCAATCAACTCAGAACCAGGCTTGTCACACTCACAGCAACACAGAAGATTGGCGATCTCAAAAACCCTACAGTGGGGCATGAAGACTTGCCCTAGGCAGGACAGCATCACTCCCCATGAACGCGTTTTGGCGAGCTTCCATTGCTAATCTTATTACAGCATTTGGCCCAGTCACTACCAACCACATCAGCCACACAAGATCCACTCTCACACATTAAGAACTGACTCCGTCACATGCAACACTGCCAAGACCTGCAGAAGGACGAAACTACCGCAGAGAATCCATACCATGTGGCCCAACGAGTCATGGTTGCTAGATAGCCCCTAGACCACAAATTCCAGACAAAGTTTCTAGGTCCCTTCGAAATCATAAGTGTGCCGAATTGCTACCAGGTCGTCATTGATTTTCACAGCGAACCCAGGGTATACTACAGTCGACATGTCCATTGATATAACTCCATCAAAACCAACCAAACCAACACAGAGACCAAGGAAACCCAAACTCTGTACTCCATCACCCGTAACTGCCCACACCCCCAGTTGTTTCGTTTTTTGGATTTACCGATATCCCATTCATGGGTTATTGGAGAGGGCTTTTGCCTTTAGGTCGCCCACAGTTAAGCTGAACTCATCAACTTGTCTATCATGGTGGAGGTCTGACAGAGATGAGCTTTACAAGCTCAGCTGTTGGTGTTGCTGCAATGAGCCTGGCAGCCACTGTTGATGCCTCACTAGCAGTGGCTTATGGTGAAGCTGGAGAGCCTGTCCTGAGAGTGGTAGTATCAGGACACCTGAGAAGGTAGTGAAGCAGAGGTTCACTGGACACATCATTGCAGTACTGAATTCCTCTTCTTTGTTGGTGTCCAGCATTTGACGTGTCACTTTGTATCCCAGTCAACAGCAGTGTAGGTACTGTGAGTGCGAACATGGGCAGGAACCACCTTGTCAACACTTAGAGGCTGGTACTTGGTGGCCGTAGCATACCAGGTTGCTGATGGAGAACCCAACGCCACCCATGACTCGTGTTTGCGTCAGAAAAGTAGATATGCATGGCTTTTGGTTTTTGCCTTGGTCTGCGCCAGGCCTGGGGGAATGTGCACATCGACATACAGTCCCTTGGTGGCATGTTTGGCAGCACATGCCGCTTTTTTGGTCCCTCTAATCCCAACATGGCTAGGTATTCAGTTCAGGGTGATGTGTTTGTCTTGTTCTTTCAGTTCCTGAGGAAGGGAGAGTACATATGTAGGTAATGAGGTGGATGTTATCTTTTGACTGAGTGGAGGCAAGTGTCTGTATGGCTGTCAGAGAAACTGTGTGTATAACATGGTGCGACTGTGGTTGGGCAAGAGCGTGCTGCACGGCACCTGCTTAAGCAACTAGCTCAGTCTGTAACGTGGAGGCTCCACCTGAGGGTCTCCACACTTCAACAGTTTCGTTACAGAACATGGCTGACCCAGCAGTGTTGTTGAGGAGGTCTACCGAACCATCGGTATAGTATGTCAGGGTTCCATCCAGGGAGGCAGCGTGCATGCTTTGGAGGGCTTCCTGGCATAGCTGAGCTGTTGCAAATATTATCTTGGAACTGGTGGGGGTGATGGTATGCAGGCGGATGGTTGGTGGTGCCCAGGGTGGAGGGATGGTATAGCTGGGGTGAGGTGTGTCCTTTCCTTTTGCAGTTATGAGGTCCTTGATACCAACAGCTGATATTGCTACCACCACATGTTGTGCCCCATGTTTCTCTATAAGGAGCAGTCTGTCGATGCAGCACTGCAGTTACTGTATCAGCAGGAGGTGATGGCCTGGGAAGATGTATCATTTTAGCAAGAATGCAAGCTGTGCATTGCTGTATGTGAATCCGTAGAGGGATAATGCCAGTTTCCTTTTGGAAGTTGCACAGTTTGGTCCACATGAGGACACCAAGTACAAGTCGAAGTGCATTGTTTTGTATAACCTCCAGTTTGGCTAGCAGATGTTCACTGAGAGTTACAAGACATGGGGCGGAACAGTCAATCAAGGATTTGATGGCATGGGTATAGTAAGTGCGAATGATGTTGTACCTGACACCTCCCTTCAGGCTGGTGATGGATCTCATGACCCTGGTCCTGGTAGCTGCTCTTTCCCACAGGTACCTTACCTGTGCATCAGAGGACAGCTTCTTATCAAACCAGACACCTAGGTACTGGTGGCTGGAGAGCCACTCAAGATTAGTACCCTGGATGGAGAGTGGGTGCTCAGGGTCTGGTTTTTTAAAAGCGATGGCTTTCGACTTGCAGGGATTAGTTTTTAGCCTCAACTCCTGACATCGCCCATGGATAAGCTGTAGGGTATGCTGAGAATTTTGTTCATTATCTGTCCCTGTAGATACAATGGCCAGGTCATCAGCATAGCAAATGATCTTTACCCCTGGTCACAGGGGTAAGTTTAGAAGCCCATCCATGAGTATGTTGAAGAGGTAGGGGCTCAAGGTACTGCCTTGGGGGGGTTCCATTTTTTAATGGCGATGGAAGGAGGAGGAGTGCCCTTGAAAGCGAACAAATGCACTACATCCTTTTACAAAGTCTCTGAGCCATCCAAGCATCTTACCAGCAACACCTCTACGTGCTAGGACTGAAAGAATAGATTTTGCATTGGCAAGCTCAAAGGCTTTTTCATGGTCAAGTAACACAGCAGTGCAGCGACCATTGCTAACTCTGTTAAGGAAGGTGGTGAGGCATTCAGCCATACCAACGTTTTTAGTGTAAGCAAAGAGGACAGGGTTCAGGGGGCTAACTTTCCATTTTTGTCTGTTTAAGAACATGTGCTCTGTTGTTTTCCCAACACAGTTGAGGAGGGAGATGGGGCGCCAGTTATTTGGATCTTGTGGTTTTGGGATAGGCACAATTTCTTTTTTCCAGTGGTGGGGCAAAATAGCTGCAGCACATGAAGCATTTATAAGGAAAAGCATAGCAGTTTGTCCAACTGGGCCAGAAAGTCGTAACATGCTATATGTGATTTTATCATCCCCAGGTGCGGTATCTTTACTCTTCTTCTGGGATCTTTGTGGCTCTTGGGTTGTGAAGTGCAGATCAGTTTCAGCATCACTGTGATATGCCTCCTCTATTTCCCTGTCTCTGCCTGGCTGCAGCCTGGCAAGCTTTTTGGACACTCTCCCTCGGGAGTTGATCTGAGCTAGCACAGGTAGCAAAGGAGGTTGCAAGATGCACAGCTTTTCCCTCAGGGTCGGGGTGGGGAGGAATTGTAGTGTGATTTTTCCCTGCTACATTCTTTAGCCTACCCCATATGGTCCTCAGAGGAGTGTGTGCATCAATATTTTGGAACCACTTAATCCATTTTTCCTATCGGATTATTCTCTTTTCCTCAATGCTGTGACAACCAATTGCCTGCAGAAGTGCTCTGTTGTGGTCAGTACTGTGGGGCCTAAAAAGTCTGCAAGCAGCATTCACTCTGTTGTTGAATGTCTTCACTCTTTCATCATAGAACCAGTGGTCTTTGTGAATCTTTGTCTGTACTTGCTCTTGGGTTTGGCGATGTTTGCTGCATCATGAAAAGCAGCCGCAATGGTTTCCTCATGTTGGTTGATATCAGGTGGAGGCCTCAGCAGTGTTGGTTGCTGTGATAAGGTAGAACTAAATTTCCTCCAGTCTGCCCTCTTTATGTTCCACCTTGGAGTAGGGTGTGGTGTTGGAGGTAGTGGCTGGATATTTAAGTGACAGGAGACTGCAAAGTGGTCAGTAGCAAGGGTAGGATGTAGGCTCCAGTCTGCATCTGATCTGAGACTGGTCGATACAATGGACAGGTCTAGCCTGCCACCTAGGATGTCTGTTGGCACCCCAGTGTTGAAAAGTGTTACACCTGCACTGTCGGTCAAAACCTCAGAAAGATGCCATCTATTATTATTCAGAGGAAATGGAGACTGAAGAAGGGATGATGGCAGTTAAAGTCTCCACCAATGAAGGCATATTCGGTTGAAACTTGATGGAGTAGTTCCCCAAGTTCTAGGTGTCATCCGGTGGGACTAATGTTTATGTTGTAGATAGTAAGTCTTGATTGTGCAAGATGAAGGGTGATGCCCTGCACTTCAACTCCCTCACCACAATGAGGAAGGTTCTCAGGCTGAGAGAATCTAATGTTTTCCCTAACCATTATCATGCTTCCTCTTACCTGGCATTGTATATGGGGCAGAGAAAAGATTTGATATCCTCTTAAGGTCATGGGGCAGGTTGCAGGAAGCAAGGCTTCCTGAAGGAGGAAGATATCAATTTCATTCCTCTTACTAGCCTCCTGGAGAAGATGAAGCTTACTCCTTATGCTACATATGTTCCACTGGAGGATCTAGAGACTCTCCGGTGGAGTGCTGATGAACCTGTCATTTCTATGAGATGCTCTGTTTCTGCAAGGACCTCTGTCTCGCTGGGGGGGTTTGTTTTCTGCTGCCTGTCTGTTTTCTGGCACAGGTGTTTCTGTCAGATGTGACTGTAGCAGTTTCTGCTGTTTCTGCCCTGTGTCCTCTACAGGTGGTGTTGCTGTCAGGCACACTGGCTTGAGTCCAAGAGCCTTCTTCTCCTTCTCTATGAGCTGTTGCAGGAGTTTTTTCTGGGAGCCTTCTCACCAGGGAAGCCTGCCATTGGGATGTGAGATGTTGGGAGCTGAGTGACTGCTGCTGGAGCTCTGGTGTGACTGATGCTTGGGTGTGTGTGCTAGGTGACTGGACTATCACTGCTGTGTTGATAATTGAGTTGGATACCTGATCGAGTTCACTTTCATGAAGAGTTCTGTTCAACAAGGCCACTAGAGTTTATGCAAATGTTCGGAAAAGGTTCTTTAAGACTGGCTCTGGTCAAGGTTACCATTTCTTTGCTATCCGGGTTTGGTATTTGTGGGCTTTCTTGCATCGTCTTGAAGGGGCGACCTATTGCTGGTTTTGGTAAGGAGTGCTGATCTGTTGGCTGGGGAGGGGATGTAGTGGGAGGTACTTGTTGAAAAGGGATTGGAGCAGGTGTTGTGTGAAAGGCTGGTGTTGGCTGGGGGTGATTGAAAAGTATTTTGGTTCTGGTTGCCTGCACTGGGGAAGGATAGTCTGCATCTCTGTTGGCTTGCAGGGTCAGTGTTTGCTGGTGCAGCTGCTGCTTCTATTCTACTTGAGTGGGCTTAGTCCCTTTGTATGATTATGCTAGGATTGTTTTGTGTGTGGCTATCCAAGCTTCCTGTTTCTCTCTCCCTGTCTGTATTAGGGCTAGCCAAGCAGTGCATTTTTTGTTCCAGGCATGATGAGGTTCTTGGCAATTTGAGCACTCTGGGTTGGTAGCTTGGCCATCTTTGTACTTTTGTAGGTACACTTCTGTGGCATGAGGGCCACTGCAGATACCGCATCTCATTTGCTGGTGACATGCTGTTTTGTGGTGCCCAAACCTCTGGTATCTGTAACACCTGAGAGGCTCCTTGCTGTAGGGACGGGTGTAAAATGATCCCCAGTTCCCCAGTTCGAGGTGTTCAGGAAAAGCCCCTTTGACAGTGATGATCACCTGTCTGGTTGGTTCTCCAGAGGTGGTGGGGCAGTGCTTGGGTTGGGTTACCGTGGGATGCTATAAGATGGGCTGGAGTGGCATATTGATTGGAAAGCGGAGGAGAATGGCTTGGGTGGCTGGACGTTCTGGTTTTGTGAGGGAAACAGGCTTCCCTTCCAGCTCTGTGATATTCTTGAGAAACTAGAATGTAGTCAGATCTGAGAGAGTCACTAGGATGTTTGCAACAGGTGTAATTTTTAGGCCCATTTTGATGATAGGATGAGCCTTTTCCAATGCCATTATGACATCATAGGGAGTTGGAAAGTTTGGAGTTGGAGTGATGACCTTAGCAATGGAGGAGGTGGAAACAATGTTTTGCTGGTCTGCGTTAGTGGCAGTTATGGGCTGGGACTGGTGGTGAGGTGATGTGCTGGTAGTGGTTGAGGGAGCTGTTTGATTATCCTTTTTCTTGGCCTTCTTGCTTTTTACTTCTTCCCATCCGTCTTGCGTGCATCATTGACTGTCAGAGTCATAAATGGCAGAGAGGTCAGAATCGAATGCAGAGCCAGTGTCATGACTAGGGATGATGGGTGTTGCTGTAGCAGGGGAAGTAGCATTGGTATAATCCTTGGAGGTGGTAGTGTTGTCATCCTGAATGGTAACAGTGTTGCTGTGCTGAAACACTTCAGTGTTCTGGTAAGCTGAGGCAGAGGGTTGAGCAGGAGTGTTGTCCTGAGGAGCTGTTGTGTCGTTTTCATCGATAGTTTTAATCTGGTTGGAGGCAGAGCACTCTCCCAACATCATGACTGGTTTGTCTTCGGAAAGCTCAGCAACTTCCTCATCTGCTGAGTGAGGGATGAAGCTGGTATCCTCATGCTGAAACCAGCTGGAGAAACAGGCTGGACAGCAGCAGCGTTGCATGACATACTCCTAGTGACCTTACTCCCAGTGACTTTGCGAGTAGGTGAGCTCTTCCTAGATGTGCCCTTTTTCGGGGTGATAAACTAGAGGAGAAAAAGTGATAGTGCTTGAAGGCCTGCCTATCACTGTGCCCCTAGCCCCGGGTTTTGACCTCCCCCCCACCACACGGAGGTCGTAGGAAGGGACCCTGGGGAAAGCATAGGACTCCCAACAAGTGGGAGCCCATTCCTATCCCTATCAGCTCTTTGCCTGTCTGTCACTACTGGCTCCCCACTCGGCTATCCTAAGCAGTCCTGCCTTCAGGGTTCAGTTTACCAGTATTCAGAGACAGACAATCTATGGTGGGTTGAGCAAGGAAAAGAATGAAAGAGGAAGATGAAAGGAATTCAAATCAAGAATAGCGCTGTGGGTGGAAAACGAAAGTTTAAGAATTATGTGTAGAAAAAAGACAGAGGGAAGAGTGGAAGAAATGACAGATAGAAAAGAACAGATAGATAGACAAAGGGTGAAAGTGAATGAAAAAGCAAACGAGAAGAGAAAGGAGGGCAGCCGGTACGGCAACAGCGTCCAACGGCCAAACTCAGGTTGGAGCAGCAAGAGCACACACCCTACCCGCATGATGGCTGGCTCTGATCTGTGACAGCCCCAGTCTTTCAGTTATCCCCAGTTTCATTATCCTGTCTTCCCCACCCCACCCATGAACTACTCTCTCCGTCCCTCACCACTCAGTACAGCACCAAGCCAGCCATCCTCATCTCTCCAGGTCTCACCCTCATCTCCATCACCCAACCTATCCATCTCGTGAGCCCCTAACTGGCAACCCTCATCCTCACCCCCCTCCTCTTGTCTTCCACCACTCACTCAAGCACGCCATCCCAACCCTCAGCCACCCTGCCATCACTTGCATATTCCCACACCTCTTCTCATTCGTCTCACCCCCAGTAACCAGTCACTCTTACCACAACCACCACCACGACCTGCCCAACCTCATATCCATCTTCTCCATGCCCTAGATCATCCCCTAGCCCCTCATCCACACACCTATCAGACAGGAGGAGCCTCATCCCTATCTTCACCAGATCAGGCCACCAATCAAAACCACCTAATAGATATAACCCCTCACCATCATCAAAACCTGTTACACCACCAACTACCTCCCCTCCAACTCCAAATGCAAATCAAACCCAACCCACAACTAAGGAGAATCAACAAATAAAGTCGCTAACTAGCACAAATTCCACCTGGCCTACCTCCATACCAGCCAACACCCATTCCACTGCTACCTTTACATCCTCAATGGATGCAAAGCCTGACCCCTGGTCAAAGGTCACCATTCTCCTCCTGGCCACTGCTGCAGCCACAGCCATCATCATTATCTCCTCTCTCCAGCTATACCTAACCTACATCTCATGTCTGTCCACTATGCCATCTGGATTTCCAACACCGGACACAAGAAAAGAATCCAGGGGCCTAAACACCTACAGCACCAACTAGTAACTACCCCCAACCAAGTTCCTTCAGCCTCTTCAGAGACCCAAAGAGGAGACCAGACGAACGATCCAGAGTCTGGTACTACACCTTGAAGGACCTCACACCAACCATGGTCACTGACAAAGAAAAAACATTTGACCTCCTGCCACAACGACATGGCTTAAAAGACGGGAAGGGTAGTAAAATGCCCAGGACAAGGCCCCCTACCATAGTCCCCCCTCCAGCCACTACCACAGAAAATTTTGGCCAAACAGATGAGAGGGAGCTTTGCCCCACCGCCAAGATAGCTACTCGTACCATACAAGTTTCCTCACAAGAGGGACACAGAAAACACGCACACGCCATCACTAGCCTCCCCTCTTGTCCCGATTTGCAGCCCACCCACCATCGCAGCCCAAGCCCCAAGTACTGCAAATGGCCAGAGCTCGTCAGTCCCATACTGGTTCGACATAGTACAGATGAGGAGGGTCGATGCATTTCTGACTATGGTTTGGCTCAACACAACCTGCTGGTGTCGGTTCGACGTGACGTCCCTACTGAACTGGCTCAATGCAGTTCAGCCCTGAGGAAGCCACGACGTCCCTCCCAACTAATTGAACTGGCTCGATGCAGTTCAACTCTGGCGAAGCCCGGACATCCTGCCTCAACAACTGAACTGGCCCGATGCAGTTCAGCTCCGGAGTAGCCAAGACATTTCCGTAGGTGGGACCGGCTGCTGCAAGACACCACGATCCCCAGCGTGACCATTCTCCCTGTGCTTCCCCTTCCACACCCCCTCAGTCCCCTCTCCCTACACCTGGAAAAAGAGATCCCAGCGGCACAACTGTGTAACCTTGCTAACCTGACACTCTCGGGTCCCTTGTAACCTCCCTGTATGCCATCTTTTGGAAAAATACACACTGACCTCTGTTCCCCAGGTCCTTAGGGAGAATCAGATATCTGGTTCCCCACTTTCGGACATAGAGTTGTAGTCTCCCCCGTTTGGCTCTTTGCTTTCCAGATATACTTTTAACAACATACTGCAGTAAAGACATGAAATCACCTTCCAGGTTCTCCCCCTTTTTTCTGGTGCATAGACTGGCAGCGATGTCCCTAGTACACTCGGAGTAGAGGTTCCTTCTGTTCCCCATTTCCAGATTGATCTTTCCCTCATACTGCCTATGTATCTGCAGGCTGAACTTGCCAACTTGAGTGTAAGGAAAACAATAAACGTATAATGTCGCCACTCTTAGTTTGCGTGCTCACCTTGTACTATTAGAAGGTATTGTAAGTGTGTTTCGTGTGTTCCTTCCTGTTTAGAAGAACCCAGAGAAAAGTTCGCGTCAGGATAACATATATATACGTACATACATGTCTCACGAGTGGTACTGAATCAGTCTCATTCTTCCTCCCTTTACACATGCTTCGTAAGAACTCTTTACAACATTTAACAGATATCCATCCTCTGGATACCATGCATAGTTTAAGAACTTGATTTTGAAGGGTAACAATAATACCTGTGAAAATTTTACAAATTTGACCTGGGATAAGTAATCCTAAATTGACAACGTTTCACCAGGCCGCAAGAATTTACAGTTTTGAGTATTTTTCTTTGCAACACCTTAAGATGTTCCTTTCATTTATCAAAAATTATAACGTCAACCTACAAGAAATTAGGGGTATTCAAGATATATCTGTAAACATACGTGTGTAAGTACAATATATGCATATGTTTGTAACATATGCGTGCCTAAGATTTATATATGCCTTATGTTTTTTTGCAGTTTACTTTTTTTTTCTCAAGAAGTGTCGCATATATATATATATATATATATATATATATATATAGTAAATAAAAATATATAGAGCTATTTTTGCACAGTGTTAGTGATGCTCTTCAGACTTTACCACTGACTTCTTGCGAATTTTACAAGTTTCTGGGAGTGTTTGGCGACATTCAAGCCAGTTTGGAAATCTGAGCTATATCTATTGTTTTGCGGTTAGCCCAGGGTTGCCACGTTTGTCCTTTTAAGGACAGTCTGTCATGGGGGCCTGCATGTCCTTTTATTTCTCTGATACAGGACAGATTAAAACTATCCTTTTCTGTCTTTTTTATTCACTTCCTACTCATACTGACGAGGACGGTAAATGGAACACATTTGATGAAATTCTTCCTTAAATATTAGACTACAGGTATGTTATACAATAGCTGCACTTCTCAGTAAACATTTCACCTGTATACTGAAGCCGCGGACTGAGCCCAGAGTGGCTTAATCATAGGCAACGATGAAATTATTTAGTTCATTTGAGTCATGGAAATGTATTACTTGGAGTGTTACTGCTTGACACAGTGAATCATAGAAAAAACATTACCGTTCACCCAGGAAGACATGTAAAATTAACAGTAGTGGAGCTGAGAAAGTGGAACAATGCTGAATGGGTGGTGGGAGGATGTGTTTTGTCCACGCTAACCACTTCCTTGTGTTGAATACTTGCCCTGTTTACTTATACACACTAAACATTTCAGTCATCTCTCTGTCTCTGTCTGTCTGTCTGTCTGTCTCTCTGTCTCTCTCTCTCTCTCTCTCTCTCTCTCTCTCTCATACAGAACACACACAATATATATATATATATATATATATATATATATATATATATATATATATATATATATATATATATATATATATATATATATATATATGAAAAAAGACTGCAGTTATAGACTTGGAGCGTGGAAATCGCAGACGTAATAGGAAGAGGATCACCAGGCAGAACACAAATATCGTGGCGAAGTTAGGGTCTTTATTTGCTGACATTTCAGAAAATGCTTATTCCATCTTCAGAGCAAAATCTACAATCGAGAAATATACCCAGTTAAAATCGTATAACGATCAAAACAAGACTAAAAACATGAGAGCACAAAAACGACGTCCATTAAAATACTGCTTTCGTAAACCAATAACTAATTAAATCTTAAATGAAGGGGGTAGAAGCAGGAAAGCAACACGAATCTGTAAAATAGTGAGTGCAGTACTGTAAAAATCTTACCTAGTTTGGAAAACAAAACAGTTCACAGGAAGCCCTGTCACTGATTGAAGGGTTAAAGCGATATTGCTACAAAGCATCCATAATGGGAAGGTCCGTATCATTGCTGCCACCACGAAGAATTGTGAAGTGGGAATGAGAGAAAGGATGGTCGTGTTGTTGTAAGTGGTCCCGTATTGCTGAGTGTGGTGGACTGGTGATTAGCTGGCCTGTTCGAACTGAACGACCTAAGTCTTCATGCATTCCTGTCTAGGTGTCTTTTTGTTTTATCTTTATATGCCGCCCAACAGCTGGCACACGTGAAAAGGTAAACAACGGATGCTTGTAACTGTGAGGGAATGGTGTCTTTTACTTTGAAAAAGCTCTGTGTAGTTTTTTGGGTTTTATATATATATATATATATATATATATATATATATATATATATATATATATATAGAGAGAGAGAGAGAGAGAGAGAGAGAGAGAGAGAGAGAGAGAGAGAGAGAGAGAGAAAATATATATATATATATATATATATATATATATATATATTCTTTTTATATGAGGAAGAAGGAACCAAAGGCTGCGAGCCTGCAAAATTCTTCCTTCCAAGAGAAAAACAAAATACAAGAGAGAGCCAAATTCAAGATCCGATCATTTTGAGATGCCTGGACACACTGCGTTTCAAAGACTGGAGATCATAGTAAGTAGGAAACACAGAGGGAGAGAGAGGCAGTTCCAGAGTTGACCTGTTGCATAAATGAAGGACTGGGAGTAACGGTTAACTCTTGCATTAGAGAGTTAGACAGAAAAAGGATGAGTGTTTGCTGCTAGATGGGTGCTATGCGCCTGTCATAGAGGTGGAGGAATGCATGCAGACAGTTCAGAGGAGCAGTTGCCATTGAAGTAGCGATAGAAAAGAGATAAAGATGCAACAGTGCGGCAAAGAGACAGAGGTTGAAGGGAGTCAGTAAGAGGAGGAGAGTTAATGAGATGAAAAGCCTTTGACTCCACCCTATTGAGAAGAGCTGTATGTGGGAAGCCTCCCCACACATGAGAATTGTACTCCACACGGGGGCAGATAAAACCCCTGTATAGGAGTCAACAATTGTGCAGGGGTAAAGAAGGAACGGAGTCGGCTTAGCACACCTAATCTCTTGGAAACAGATTTTACAAGAGATGTAATATGATCTTTCCAAGATAAGTCCCGAGTAAATGAAACCCCAAGCATGTTCAAGGATGATGCAGCATTAAGCTGAATATTATTAAACATTAGTGGGTATACCTGTAGATGATTTTGTCGGGTTGATAGGTGTACAAACTGAGTCTTCGATACATTAAATGTTTTACCCCAGTCAGAGATAGGAACAGGTCAGACATTAGGTGTGCCATAGCCTCATCTCTTCTTTGCTGAAGAAACTGCTGAGATGGGCGTTGCGGGAACCGAATGGAAAGGTGAAGGGTGGAGTCATCAGCGTGTGAGTGGATAGGGTTATATGTACAGCTTAGGTCACTGATGAATAAAACGAAGAGAGTTGGTGATAGGACAGAGCCCTGAGGAGCACCCCTGTTAATAGATCTAGGAGAAGAACGAGGGCCGTCTATAACAGTGTCTATAGAACGACCAGAAAGGAAGCTAGAGATGAAGGCACAGATAGAAGATTAGAAACCGTAAGAGGGCAGTTTGGAAATTAAAGATTTATGCCAGACTCGATCGAAAGCCTTTGAGATGTCAAGCTCAATAGTAAAGCTTTCGCCAAATTATATATATATATATATATATATATATATATATATATATATATATATATATATATATATAATTGTTTGTTTAGTTCTCTTTCAACTGTGAACTCTATATTACTATGTCTGGAATTCAGATACTCCAAAAATTTTGGGATATGAGATTCCGATCTAAAAATCATAAATGTGTCATCCACATATCGTCGATAAAATAATGGTCTAAATTGCAGGGGGCACTCATCCAACCAGCGTACCTCATGAAGGGACAAAAACTAGGCTACCCTTCCTTGATATTTTAGTTACCCATTCAGGTAATTCATTCTGTACCTCAGTATATAGGAAGCCTACAATTACTGGACTCATGACAAAGTTTTCCTCTTTCATACCTATTGATTTTAAGAGGAACTTAGTAGCTACATTATTACACCGGGCCTACCATATCAGGAGTAACTTTCTTGATTTTCAGTTGGAAATTCAGTTCCTGAGGGATATTTTATTTAGCAATGGAGTTCCATTCCGTTTTACAGATTCATATGTAGGACAAGTTTTGGACACAATTTTGAATCCTAAACCACAGAAAATTATGGTCAAGAAAAAGGATATTAACTTTTCTCACCTGTTTGTAGGCAAGCGCAGTTTTGCTCTACGAAACAGATTAGTTAAATTACTAAAGGAATTTTATCCTCAACTTAACCTAAGGGTAAAGTGACCAGATTTACTGGAGCTAAAAGTGGGACATTGTCACCCGTATATATATATATATATATATATATATATATATATATATATATATATATATATATATATATATATATATATATATATATATATATAATAACAATTCGATATATCATTTGGTTTGGATTATGCATAATTTTACTAATTCATCAAAGTTTCATAAAAGGTCATCTTATATCTACTGTAATAGTAATTTTCTAAAAGTAAGACACGTAAGATAATTTGCTAAAAAAGCGGGATATTTGAATCGCAATTAAAAAGCCGGGACAGACGTCAATAAAGCGTGACTGTCCCGCCTATAAGCGGGACTCTGGTCATATTACCTAAGGGTAGCATTTAAAGCTGGTCGAACACGGGTTCGTCTCCTGCCAGAGTTGTAAAAACTTTGAGAAGCGTTCATCGAGCCACTTACTACTTTGGCGGACATAAGGGGTGCTGTGGTTGAACCAGTTTTGCATACTAGTATGCCTGCACCCAATCGGCTTAAGGCAGGCCGATTACACTTGGTACACACTACACACACATCCAAAGCCACTGCAACACTACAATGACACTCACAAGCACCTCGCCCTACATACAGTCTCTACCAGACAGCCTAAGCCATTGCGTAGAGATTCATTGGCTGTATCGCCCCTGCTTCGATAGGGATAAGCCGGTCCTGCAGTGGACTTCAACGGCTGATATATACGTAGATAGATAGATAGATAGACAGATAGATAAATATAGATATATAGATATAGATAGATAGATAAATAGATAGATATACATATTTATATTGTATGTATATATTTAACCCGCCCCGTCCCGACCACTTTCTCACCAATGATACCCCCCAATCCCGACCATTTTTGAACCCAAATTTTTTTTGCTAAAATTTTCGCTTTTGGTCAAAAACAATGATCAGTCACGAAGAAATTGTTCCTCGGGGTCCATAATTGCCCTAAACAGGTATGCCTTGGTCACACCTGGCACCGTATTCTCTGTAGGTGGTCTGAGCCTCTAACGTTTTCTATGGTATTATAAGTCTGAAAAACCAATGAAAGTAGGTAGATATGTATTTATTACAAACATAAAAACATGTGATAAAAGAGTAAATTGGATTTTATACAAAAATAGAGCTGAAATAAACATTGTGCCATCGTGAGAAACGAGCAAAATTGGGCAGACTGGTCACGATGAATCGCTAACATTCCAGAATCATGATACATGTCATTTTTTCTACTTACATAATACATCTCCAATAACATTATACCATTTTACATTTTATAGAACTGTTTTTACGTATTCACAGGCCTTTCGATAACATTTAGCGTAATGTTAGCACTTATTTACGTAGTGAGTGAACTCGCTGTGACTGTTGTTTCAACTCGCATTGTGTTTTTTCTACTTACATAATACTTTCCTAATAACATTATACACTTTTCAACTTTATAGAACTGTTTTGAGATAATGTCAGGCCTTACGTAAATATATAGCGTAATAATAGCGCATAATAACACACACGGTGAAGTCGCTATGACTACTATTTCAACTTACAACCTATTTTTGTACTTATATAATAATTCTCCACTAACATTGCACATGTTTACACTTGATATAATTGATATCACATAATTTCAGACCTTACGATTCAACTGAGCGTCATATTAGCGCGTACTTACACAGTGAGTGTTATCGCGATATCATTTGTTTCATCTTACACTAGTATTCAACTTATAAATTATCTTACTACTAACATTACAACCTTTTCCACTTTATATAATTCCAATCACATACTTACTGACCAGAATGTTCTACGGAGCGTAATATTTTCGCAGATTTACACAGTGGGTGTACTCGTGACATCAATTATTACAACTTACACTATTTTTCAACTTATACGTTTTATTCATGCTAACATTACACCCGTTTCCACTTTATATTCTTGCTATCACATATTTACTGACCAGAGTATTATACTGAGCGTCACATTTTCGCAGATTTACACAGTGGGTGTAGTTTTGATATCACTTCTTTCAACTTACACTAATTCTCAACTTATACATTACTTTCCTGAAAACATTACACCCGTTTCAACTTTATATATGACTTAGCACCTACTGACTGGCCTTACCATTATAATGAGCGTCATATCGCCATCCCACACAGTTACAGTAGTGTAGGAAATTATGGTACTCTTTGAAACAAGGCTGAAGGCACAACGCAACATTGCACTCGACACACTCGTACCTTGTGTCTTTTCTCTGAGTGGATGGTCTGACTGTCAAGTGCTTACATACATGGCAGCGGCGCTGGGGTTTACGTTCGGTTTGGGTCGGAAGGGATTGTGCTAGGATAGTGGCGTCCTGCAAGACGTAGGGGAGTCTGGGCAGCCATGGGGGTGCGGGTGCGGAGTGTGGGTCTGTCCTGGGCATGCCTGGCGATTATTTCACGTGCCAGCTCCCTCACAAACCCCTCAAAGGTCTCAGATACTCTGGTGGTCATGGCGTTCAGGTAGTGGGCGTTCAGGACCGTGATGTCGAGCAAATGGAAAAAGAATTTCTTGTACCACTTTATCGTGGTCCTGGCACAGTCAACACTGGAAATCATCGAGTCTGACTGATCCACTTGCCTCATGTTCATATTATAGTCCAGTACAGACTCGGGTTTCCAGACGTTGAGCCTCCTCTCGCTACGGTGATCCACGGAGTCTGTGCGGTGCATCAGGGGGTTGTGAACAGTTGATAGGAGGCAAACTTCCCTGTTGTGGTTCCACAGGGTGGCAAGGATGTTATTTGCCTGGAAGAAAACCACCTCGTTCTTGTCAAGTTTCCTCCCTATCTTGACCATATGGCGACAGTTTCTCTTGACTGTACCACAGACTCTGGTGTCGTGTTGGTGGAGGAACCTAGCGAGAAGAGGGCTAGTGTACCAGTTGTCCAGGTACAACACATGACCACGATGAAGGTACTCCTCTATCATTGTCTTCACCACGGCCCCAGAGAGTCCTATACTCCGATCTTCTGTTATATCTGTCTGTGCGCCCGTGTACAAGACTATGTCTTGCACATAACCAGTCTTACAGTCACACATAACAAAGATCTTGAACCTGAAACGGTGTCTCTTGCTGGGTATGTACTGCCTAAAGGAAATATTGCCTCTCCACAACACAAGACTCTCGTCTATGACGAGGTCTCTGTAAGGATAAAATGAGGAGTGGAACATTTCCCGTAAATGATCAAATACCAGCCTAATTCTCCTCATTTTATCTGTGTTATTTGCATTGGCTGGATCTTCTGCATCAAAAAAGTGGAAGCGGCCGAGAATATACTGAAATCTGTTACGACTCATCACCTTTCCAAAGAAAGGTGAGGATCATTGGGTCAGTTGTCCAGTAGGCAGGAATTTGGTTTTTCCTTACCACACCCATCAAGAGAGCCAGGGCAAATAATAAGAACATCTCTGAAATTGTATCGGGATAGTCATATTGTTGGGAATGCCTGCTCATGGTTCCCAAACGTTCACTTTCATGGCTCTGTGTTCGTGAAAATATATTAGTCTGTTCCACTATGTGCCCCACAAACGCCTCCCCAAAGAACAAGTGGAAAAAATCAACCCTAGACGAACCCGCATGCACACCTGGAGCCGTGCAACCAGACCGCCACTCCTCAGTGAAAGGGTGAGTGATGGGAGTAAAATTACTCCCATCTTCCCAGTTCCACGAGACACCACCGTCTCCAGCCACGTCCTCATCGTCCCCTTCGTCAGGATGGGGAGGTGAGGGTGGTGGGGGAGATTGGGGAGGTGGAGAGCGGCGCCCCTCATCACTCGCACTTCTCTTCCCTCTCCCTTTTCCTTTACCCTTTTTGCTTCCCTTTCCTTCCTTTCCCCGCATCCTAGGGCTGTGGGGAGGAAGTTTGGGAATATTGTGGGGTGAAAGACGTGCTGGGGAGTGGCTCCACCTTCTCTCCCCTAGGCCTACGTGCACCACGTGCTCGTGCTGCCTCCCTCACACCACTTGCCCCTTCACCCCGCACTCCCGCCACACCACTTTCCCTTTCACCCCGCGCTGCCGCCACACCACTTTCCCTTTCACCCAGCACTCTCACCAAACCACTTTCCACTTCCTCAGACAAAAGACTTGGACCATACCTTATTTGTCTTCTCGCCCCACCTTCTGATCCTCGGGGTGAGATTTTTTCTTTTCCCAACCACGAGGCGATATCACGTCCTAAGCCGCCATCATCCTTATCGTCCTGATCCTCGTCCTCATCAGATTCGGGATGGAGAGATAGCCGTGCACGTGGTTGGGGAGCAGGCTGGCCTTCCCTTGCCTTACGGTGTGTCACATACCGCTTTTTCCGGGGCGAAGGGACCTCTTCATCACTGCTTGTTATTTCTTCCTCTGGCTGGACGTATTCGCGATCCACCACATCATCGTCAAGTGGAGAATCACTATCTCCAGTGAAGGCTTCCAGGGCGCATGCAATTTCGTCGTCTGAGAGACCTTTCCGCGCCATGTCTGACCTGGGTCACTGCTAACAGTTGAGTGACCGAGACAAGGGCGAGCGCGGGTCACGCTGGGTCTAGGATGCTGCCCACCTGGCGGCAGGTACGGGAGGCTTGGGTACGTGGGCGAATCGAAAATCTCGCGCGAATTTTGAAAATGGTGGAAATTATGAACCTTGCAATTGCAGGACGTTGAAGTACATCAACGGGATTGGCAGTGACATAACGTGAGGACGTGGAAGTACGTCGACGGGACGCCGCGGGTTAAATACATATATATATCTGTACTTTTTTCCCTTAAATTGTCCTTTTTTCTACGGTGACTGTCCAGATTTATATTCAAGCGCCTGGCAACCCTGATTCAGAAACTCGGTGCCTGGTAAGTTGGAATGCAGCTCAGTGAAGTACAAGCAGACGTTACTGCATCGCGCAGCACGCAGTCCATCCACTGTCGAGGTAACTCCCACAGGTTTACTGCCACATCACCGCTACCTTTACCCCTCATTCATAGAACGAATTAATTTTGCTTATTACTCCTACCTCCAGACGATTCTATTTGTATTAGGAAGGATTTCGTACTGAAGATGCTGATCAAGCTTGCATCAAACCCCTCTAGTGTGAAAATGCACTAATTAAGAATATACTCTTTTGGAAAGAGCTTTAGTAGCTGCTACCCCAGGCTCATATTCATGTGAACCAGGTATGCTATGAAGCTTTCTTTTCCTGGAGCCTAGCGTCCACCTTTTGGGGGGATAGGGGGAACTGAGAAACGTTTCCATAACCGGGCAGCTCCACCATCAAGATATATTAGAACCACATCCTGAAGACGTCATATCTCCAGCACCTGTCTAGAGATAAGAGTTAAGTAAATGTTACATCATCAGAGTGAAGGTTGTAACTCCCTCACCATGAGGATATATTTAATATTATACTCCCACTCGGTTATTTCACTTTGTTTGGAGCAGACGTCTTGCAGTGAAGGGGTTCATGACGGCTACATCTAACCCCACTAGTTCGAGAGACCATTTTCTTTTTAGGCAAGGAAGAAGGAACCAAAGGCCAAGGACCTGGAAATTGCTCCCTCAAAGAAAAAAAACAAAACAAGACAACAGGGAGCCAACTTCAAGATCCATTCATTTCGAGATGCCTGGACACACTGCGTTTGAAAGACTGGAGATCGTAGGCAGTAGTAAAACAGAAAGAGGGAGACAGTTCCCTAGTTGACCTGTTGCACGCATGAAGGACTGGGAGTAGCGGTTAACTCTTGCATTGGAGACCTGGAGAGAAAGGAGATGAGAGTGTGTTGCTAGACGGGTGATACGTGCCCACCGTAGTGGAGAGATGCAAGCAGACAGTTCAAAGGAGCAGCGACCACTGAAGTAGCGATAAAAAATGTAAAGATGCAACAGTGTGGCGAAGAGACAGAGGTTGAAGGAAGCCAGAAAAAGGAGAATTGGGTTAATGATATGAAAAGCCTTTGACTCCTCCCTGTTGAGAATAGCCTTGTGTGGGGAGCCTCCCACTCATGAGAGTTGTAATCTAAACAGGGGCGAATAAAACCCGTGAAAGATGAGTTTTGGGGAGAGTAGAAGCGTGTATGGACAAGTTTGAGAGGAGCGAGAGAGTGCTGTTGATTGGAGACATGAATGGCAAAGTTGGGAATGTACGAGTGGATGGAGTGGTTGGTCAGTGGGGTGTGCCAGCTGACGTAGATGGGAATGGAAATGCTTTGGTGGACATCTGTGCTTGTAAGGGGTTGGCAGTAGCCAACACCTACTTTCGTCATAAGATGATCCACCGGTATACATGGAGAGTAATGAGGAGGATGGATGGTGAACTTGTTGAACGAAAGGCAATGATAGACTATGTGTGTGTGGATGAGCGAATGAGAAGACAAGTGTTGGATGCAAGAGTGTGGAGAGGGTGGGAGAATGGAGTCCCGGATCATCACTTAGTGATGGCCAAGGTAGAGCTGCAAAGAAAGTGGTTGAGGAGACGAAGAGGAAGACAGGAGGAAGCAGTTACTGTGAGAAGAGTGGAGAAGTTGCAAGATAGTGAGAAAATGATATGCAAGATAGTGAGAGAATGACAGAGTATAAGAGCATAGTGGAAGAAAGATTGGGAAGGTATGAGCTAGAGCAGGTGGAAGGGGTGGAAGACGTATGTAAGATATTCATGGAAGAGATAGGCGCAGCATGTGAGTCGGTTTGTGGAGTGAGAGGGAGATGCAAGGGTGTGCAAGGGACAGCATGGTGGAATGATGAGGTGAAACGAGCTGTGGAACAAAAGAAGAAGGCATATAATGAATGGTTAGCGAGTAGAAGTAGGGGAGAAGATGAGAGAGAGAAGGGAGAGGTATATGTGAGCAGGAGAAGGGAGGTTAAGAGACTGGTGAAGGAGAGTAAGAAGAAAGTGGATTAAGAGTTTGGGAGGAATCTGAGTGTGAAATGGAGGGAGAGTAAGAAATTGTTATGGAAGGAGGTAAAGAAAGTAAGGCAGTGTGAAAGGGGAAATAGTAGGGGAGTGAAAGATAGGAATAATAGATTGTTGGTGGAGAAGAGAGAGAAATTGAGGAGATGGAAAGAGCACTTTGAGGATTTGTTGAATGTAGAGAGTGAGAGCAGTGCGAGTATAAGTGGTTGGGGAATGGCTGGGAGAAGAAGAGATGAGAGGAGGGAGGAAGAGATCAGTAGGGTGGAAGTAGTGGAAGCGATGAAGAAGATTATGTTGGGAAAGGCCCTAGGAATTGATGGAGTGTGTGATGAAATGCTGAGGTATGGGGGTGAGATTGTTGTGGAGTGGATACAGAAGTTGTGTAGATTGGCTTGGGAAGAGGGAAGGGTTCCAGAGGACTGGAAATCAGGTATAATTGTTCCTTTATACAAAGGAAAAGGGGAGAGAGAAGTATGTGGTAACCATAGGGGTATTTGCCTTCTTAGTGTGATTGGTAAAATATATGGTAGAATACTCATTGATAGGGTTAGGCACATGACAGAGGAGCTAGTTGGAGAAGAACAAGGGGGATTTAGGAAGGGAAAAGGGTGTTTAGATCAGATATTTGTTCTAAGATGTTTAGTGAAGAAGTATCTAGAGAAGGGAAGGAAAGTGTATGCTGCCTTCATGGACTTGGAGAAAGCTTATGACAGAATAGATAGGTAAGGTATGTGGAAGGTATCAAGAATATATGGAGTGGAGGGGAAATTGTTGAGTGCTGTGAAGAGTATGTACAAGGGAGCTAGGGCTACGGTGCGAGTGGATGGTGAGCTGAGTGGTTCTTTGATCTCAGTGTGGGACTGAAACAGGATTGTGTGATGTCTCCATGGCTGTTTAATATACACATGGATGGGGTTGTAAAGGAGGTGCAGGGTAGGGCAGTGGATGTGGGGGTGGCTCTAATGAATGAGGGTGAGATTTGGAAGCTTCCGGTGTTGCTGTTTGCTGATGATACAGTACTGTTGAGTGAAGATGAATGGGAGTTGCAAGGTTTGGTGAATGAATTTGGGACAGTGTGTAGGAGGAGGAATCTGAAAGTTAATGTAAAGAAAAGTAAAGTTATGTTGTTTGAGAGGAATGAAGTCACAGAGTGTGCAGTGAGGTTGGATGGTGAGGATATGGAGAATGTGAGTGCATTCAAGTACTTGGGTAATGTTATGAGTAAGGATGGAACTTTGGGGGATGAAGTGCGTGAAAGGGTACAGCAGGGAAGGAAGGTTGTTGGTACACTGAAAGCAGTGATGAGAAATAGAGAGGTGAGTATGGAAGTTAAGAAGTCACTGCATGATAGTATTGTGATCCCTACCCTGACGTATAGAAGCGAGGCATGAACCTTGCAAGAGGGGAACAGGTCAAAAGTGAGAGCAGTGGAAATGAGTTACTTGAGAGGAGCATGTGGAGCGACGTGGAGGGACAGGTTGACGAATGAAGAAGTGAAGGAACGTTTTGGGGTGGATGTGGATGTGGTTGAGAAGATTAGAAGAAATACACTGAGGTGGTTTGGACATGTGAAGAGAATGGAGAATGAAAGACTGACTAAGAGGGTGTATGTAGGTGAGGTGAAGGGAGGGAGAGGGAGAGGTAGACCGAGGATGAGGTGGAGGGATGGAGTTGAGAGGTATATGAGGGAGGGGGGGGTGAGTTGGGGGGAGGGAATATTGATGCCATAGCCTGGAGATATGGATGGCCAATAGTGAACCTACCACAACATTGTGCCTGTGGCACTGACTTTGATGCAAACCATGCAATGGCATGCAAGAAGAGAGGCTTTGTTTGCATCCGACACGATGAAGTGCGCGACCTCACTTCCAAAATGCTGCAGGATCACGATGTCACGATTGAGCCAGCTCTGCTACCCCTGGACAGTGAGCACTTCACCCACAGAACAGCAAACACATCAAATGATACAAGAGTGGATATCAGTGCTCAAGGTTTCTAAACACATGGGGAGAGGGTATTCTTCGACATCAGGATATTCGATCCCATGGCAGCATGTCATCGTGAACTGTCTCTCAAAGTCGCACACAAAATGAATGAACAAGAAAAAAAAAACTATCAAGAAAGGATCCAACATGTGGACAATGGTCGATTCACTCCACTTGTGTTCACAACATCAGGTGGGATGGGCCCAGAGGCAGTGAGATTCTACTCGAGACTGGCAGAGGTTCTTTCTCTGAAGAAACATCAACCGCAGAGTTCTGTTACGGCCTGTATGAGATGTCAACTGTCATTCTCCCTCGTGAGGTCTGCACTGCTATGTCTCAGGAGCACAAGATCATCAGCCCTCAGGCCTGTCTCTATGGCGGGTATGTATTACGAAGCTACTGTGGTCGAGAGTCGCATAGACCAGCGACACCAATAGTTTAATGTCGTTATTTACACTGTAATATCAATAAATATAAAATAAAGTAATAACAGTAATAGTACATGGTTGGTAACCACAGCCGTTGACGTGCTTGGGGCCAGCTGACTGTAATATGAGGGTTAGTATTAACCTTCACATTACAACTCCAAATGGTGAACTGTATTAGAAAGGTTGGTTGTGATCTTCACAATATAATTCTCCAATCGATGGAGATGATTAAAAAGAAAAAAAGGTTGTAGTAGTAGTAGTTGTAGTAGTAGTAGTTGTTGTAGTAGTGGTAGTTGTAGTAGTAGTAATAATAATAGTAGTATTTGTAGTAGTAACCCAGACTTCTAGTGGCACAGCAGGGCTAGAATCAATCTCGAAGTGTGTGCTCTTACCTAATTGTCTCTTTACAGGAATGAGTCAAGCTCGTACTGTCCCGTGTCTTAAACCATATTTATCGTACATATCCTTAAATTTGTGAATTGTTTTGGCACACACTATTTCATTCGGTAGTGCATTCCATTGATCAATTGCTCTGTTTGGGAAACTGAATTTCCTTATGTCTTTATCACCTCTCTTCTTATGCAGTTTTTTGCAGTGTCCTCTTGCTGATGCTTCTCCATATGTTAAGTAATCATTTATGTCTATTTTCTCCTTCCCTGATATGCACTTATATAGCATTATCATGTCCCCTCTTTTCCTTCTCTCCTGCAGTGTTGGTAGATTAAGTTTATTTAGTCTTTCTCCGTAGCTTTGGTCCCTTAAGCTTGGTATCCATCTTTTAGCGGCCCTTTGAACTTTTTCAATCTTGTCTATGTGCTTTTTGAGATGAGGACTCCAGACTACTGATGCATATTCCAGGATTGGTCTAATGAATGATGTTATTATCCTTCTTATCATGTCTTCATTTACGTATGTGAATGCTATTCTCATATTGCAAGCAGTGTATACATGTTCCGTACCTTGTCGCTGATCTGGTCAGCCGGAGATAGTCTGTTATTGATAATCACACCAACTGTAGGTCCTTCTCTCTTTCTGATGTGTATAGGGTTTTATTTCCTAACTTATAATCCCAATCAGGTCTTTTTCCACTTTTACCAAACTTGATTACATGACACTTGTCCACATTGAATTCCATTTGCCATGTACTACTCCATTCATGAAGTTTATTTAATTCTTCTTGTAGCTCTTTACAAGAGTCTGTGTTAGTAATTCTCCTTTGTATTTTTGCATCATCTGCAAACATATTCAGATAGCTCTCATTTCCAGTGTTACTGTTTATATCATTTATATACACTAAAAACATGATTGGTGCCAGCACTGAACCCTGTGGTACTCCACTAGTCACTTCTTTCCATGATGAGTAGTTTCCTCTTAGTACTGTTCTCATTTCTCTTTTTATGAGAAAGTCTTCCATCCAACAAAACAGTTTGCCTCGAATTCCTCCTTGATGGTATAGTTTCCATAAAAGTATTTGGTGTGGTACTGTGTCAAAAGCTTTCTTGAAATCTAAATTGATATTGTCCACCCATTCTTCCCTTTCCTGTATTGTGTTTGTTACTCTGTCATAGTAGCTCTACAGATTAGTAACACATGATTTTCCTTTTCTGAAACCAAACTGTCTTTCTGTTATCATACTGTGTTCTTCTAGATAATTTACCCAAGCTTTTCTTACAAGCTTTTCTAATACCTTGCTTACAACACTGGTCAGTGATACTGGTCGGTAGTTGAGTGGATTTTGTCTATTTCCTTTCTTGAATAAGGGGACAATATTGTTTTTTTTCCAAATATCAGGTAGTTTACCTTGACTCAAGGATTTCTTGAAAATTAAATATAATGGCTTACTTAACTCCTTTGCACATTCTCGTAATACCCAACATGAAATTTCATCAGGACCACTTGCTTTTCCTCTGTCTAATCTACTTAACGCCTCCTGTATTACTTTTTCTGCTATTTGTATATCTGGTAGTATGTGTGGACATGTATGTTCCACATAGTCCCTCTCAAAATTTTTTTCTTCTGTAAAAACTAATTGGAGATTCTTATTTAGTGCTTCACAAATATCTTTCTCTTGTGTATAAGTGATTCCCTCGTCCGTAATGGATTGTATTATATCTTTTACTTTGGTTTTGCTTCTGATATAGCTGTAAAACAGCTTTGGTTGATCACTACTTTTATTTATTATATCCTCCTCAAACTGTTTGTGGGCTTCCCTCCTTATTCCTGTATAATCATTTCTTGCCTGTTTGTAATTATTATACGCCCTTTCACTATTGTGTCTTCTGTATCTATTCCACAAGAAATCTCTTCTTTCTTTTGATTTTTTACATTCTGTATTGAACCATTTCTGTATTTTCTTATCTGCTTCCTTGTGCTGTGGGATGTACTTCTGGACTCCTATTTCATAAAATTCACAGAATTTTTTATATACAGCATTTAAATCTTGTTCTCTAAGCTCATTTTCCCAATCATCTTCTAAGAAATACTTCTTTAGGTCTTGATAATTTCCCTTTTTATAGTTTAGGCTCTTTTTGTAACTGTCATTGCTGTTTACTATGTCATATGCTATCCTGAAGTTATAATTTAGTACTTCATGATCGCTTTTGCCGAGTGGAGGGTGATATATTAAATTGTCAATATCATTTTCTTGCCTGGTAAATATTAGATCTAGCACTGAAGGTACATCAAGTCCTCTTTTTCTGGTGGTTTCCCTCACATGTTGCGTTAGGAAAAACTCTTGCACGAGATCCAGGAGCTTTTGGTCCCAAATGCTTTCTTGGCTAATTATATCTAGAGTATTTCAATTAATATTTGTATTGAAATCCCCAGTTAGTATAATTCTTTCCGATTTCTCTTCCATTTTATTTAGTAATGATCTTAAACTCTGAATTGTACTCTCTGCCAGGTCCTCTTATTCGTCTCTTTCCCGTGTGTTTGATCTGGGTGGCATGTACAAATTGGCTACAATTACTTTACCTTCAGATGTGTTCATCTCTACTGCAATCAGTTCTACTTGTGATGGTATATCTAGTTATATTTCATTGACTTTTAGATTTTTCTTAGTTAATATTATAATTCCTCCTCCTTTTTTTAAATTTCTGTCTCTTCTCCATATATTGTATTCTTGTAAGTTTAGTATGTCATTGGATATCCTTGGTGTTAATTTTGTTTCAGTTAGGCATATTATTTGTGGTTCATTTTCTCTGACATAATCATTCATCTCTAGTAATTTAGATACCATTCCATCCACATTTGAGTACATCAACTTTATCATCTTGTTAATATACTTGTCATGACATGGTTCTACTACCTTCCTACTTTTTATTCCCTCCTGTTTGTGTACCACTTTCATACCTGGAATCCTATTACTTTGTAAAAAAAATTTCTTCTCTTCTGATCTTCCCTCATTTTTTGTTTTTGCTTCCTCCCTTTTCTCTTTCAGTAATTCCAGTTCCTCTTGTGTTAGACAACTTTTTATCCATACATTTTTGAACTCCTCTTTTTCCATAAGATTCTTTGCATTTTTTAGTATCTCTTCCACAGTGTTTACACTCTGGAAAGTCACCTTTAGAGGTCTTGTCTTGCTTTTCTCGTATTTCCCTAACCTTTTGTGTTTCTCTATGTCTTTACTACATATTTCCTCTGAAACTTCTTTCAGTAAGCTCATTACATTTGCCATCTCCTTTTTGTCTCTTGTGAACTTGTATTTTACTGCTTCCTCTTCTATACCAGTGATTACTATAGATTTGTTTATATCTACTGAATCTCTGACTAACTTTGGATTGTTTTGGATTATTCTTTTCACTTCCTTTTTAATGCTTTTTTCCTCCACCCTTGTTTCTAAGTCTTTCTTTACTTTCACAATTTCAGCATACGTGGTTTCCACATCATTTTTGTAGCTTTCCATAGCTTCATTCACCTGTGTTATCTTCTCATTATCACTGCTCTGGTGTATAAGACTGCTTACTTGCCTAATTGTCTCTGTGTCATTTTTGAACTCTTCCATAACACTCTCATGATTGACTACTGTACTTGCCATTTCACTTATTTTCTTCCTAAGTGTACTCAGTTCCACTGTTAGTTCACTGATGGTTGTGTCTTTCTCATTGGCCTCCCTTTCTAGTTTTTCTATTTCTTCCTTTTGCAAGTGCATCTGCTTCTTTATTTCATCAATTTCATTTTTGAAAGCCATTTCTAGTTTGTGTACACGTTCAACCAGTCTATTGTGAGTCTCCACTTCAACCAGTTCTTGGTAGAAATCATCATTTTGCTTTTTACCTTTATCCCTTTTCTTTTCCAAATTTGCTTTACTAAAGTATGTATCCATTTTGCAATACTAAAAGAACAGAGTATGTACTTACAGAGTATGTACACTTTCCCCATGTTGCTGTAGTCTAAACAAACCTCAGCTGCCTCAGCACATTTTTTCCTCTTGGTTCTCTTTTCTGTTTGAAGAAGTCTTCTTTAAACTTATTATTTTTTTCCTTTTAATAATGAAAAATCATTTAGTCTAACCTGGTACAGAGCTTGACTCATACAAAGATACTAATTTAGGTAATGCCACTGGCCGTGTTGGTTCGGTACGGAGCGCCGATGCCGGACGTCTGCCTCGATTGACTCCCTGTGTGTGTGTGTGTGTGTGTGTGTGTGTGTGTGTGTGTGTGTCTGTCTGTCTGTCTGTAAGGGGGTGGTGGTGGGACGGTGGTGAGGAGAGTAGGCAGCCTGCCTGAAGGTCATTGCTAGGGTCACTAGACCCACAGCAGCAATCATGCCACACTTTTGGAAAATTTACACGGAAGAGTATTTGTGGTGGACTGCAGTCTTCTGGAAGTGTTATTATTGTGATGGGCTAGTCTAAGCCTTAGTTGTGTCACTGCACCTCTGCCACGATATGGAAATGGGCAAAAAAAACAACAATAATTGCTCCCTTTCCCCACTCACTCTCATTACACGCACTTACGGACCATCTGAGGCAATCAACTTGAATTCGAAGGATTAGTGAGTATTATGACACATAGTTTTATATATTTGGTTAAGCATTAACTAATAAAAATAGATGATTTTCTCAGGAATGCCCGGCTGTGGGAAGGGTTGGCAGGAATATATGCTGGATGTGATCGGTTAATAACCCCAGCATTGAACAACCCTTTACAGTACCAGTGTCAGTGGCATCGAGTTAATGTGAGCTATAAGAAACTGTGAATGAAGGTCATTGTATGTATACACGACCCTATGCTACCACCCCAAGCAGTCAGATGGTCATTTAATCTCAGATGTTTTTCACCCATATGGTGCATGCACCATAATTTTATGACTTCTTCCGTGAATCATAGTGAATGACAGGATGGGCTTAGGAGGGTTAAAAACACAATGTTAGGTGCACCAGACGATTCTCTTCACATTTGTAAGAAAAATAAATTGATTTTGGAACTCTGAAAAAATCGTTCTGGGGCCAGCCATACAAATTTCTGAATCCACGGCATTTGAGGGGTTAAACCGTTCAGCTATACCTACGATTGTTTGTTTCCGGCACAATAGAAGAGACAATCTGTACTTACTCATAGGTGGATCTCGTTTCCCAATTTCCCAACTGTGGGTTAGGTTAGGTTTGATTAAATTATTAGGTACAGCTAAACTAGGTTGGGATCGGTTCAGCTAAACAATTAGGACAGTCCCTTCCCCCATTACACTGACGAATCAAACAAGAGCTGGCACAGCGGAACAGCTAAAAACAACAGGGAAACAGATTTAATAAGAAACGTTTATTTATGAGTAATGCATTACAACATCAGTGTTTTTTAGGCTACACAATTACCAGTAAATGTCATTCTCAGGAAGGCGTCAAGAATGAGCGAATTTCAAGGATCAGTGAGCGGGTTTGGAACATAACCCTCGCTAATTTGGGTTATATTTTACTTTTACTATAAGATTATATATCTCATTCAGTACTACAGACAATTTCCAAACTTCATACAGTCACCTATTGCTAGTTAGAATACATCAAATAAAGATATAATTATAATGGATGAGTAACTAGAGACGATTTTTAACCCCATGGTTACGAAAAATATCATCCTAAACTTGATAAAATCCTCTAATGCTTTCCAGGATAAAATTAAGCTGATGCTGTGGTACTGGAAGGGATACAAATGGTTTGCATTTGTGTCAGCATTTGCAGAACTGAAGATTTCAAGAAGTTTGCAGATTTGCGGTTGCAGAAGATGCTGGTTCGAGTTTGTGGCTTTGCTTTTGCAGAAGTGACTTTTCCTTTGCAGTGCCCAGCTCTGGGAATAGGCGCCGTCGTCACTCAAGGTAGGGAAGGAAAAGAACACAACATCGTTTGTGCCAGCAGGGCCCTAAACCTTTCCGAAGTAAACTTGCCTCAGAGTAATCTGGACACTCAAAACCTCTGGCCCTACGTCTTAGGGGCCCAGCTCACAATCATCACAGACCATAAGTCCTTGCGATGGCTGTAGAGATTGCAAACAACCGACACTCTCTTAGTAAGATGACAAGAAACCCTCAAGGAATTCGATTTCAACATCAAGTTCCACCCTGGCAAATTGCATACCAATGTCGACATCTTGTCGAGGTTTTCCCAGAAATCACCCACCAAACCACAAAAAACGTGTGACAGCACTTCACAGAAAACTTTACTGCAACAGTGAGAGACCCAAGAAAAACCAGACTGGATGCCACCAAACACCTTCAAAAAGTTGTGACAAATAGGGGACCGCCTACATACCCCCTCAGGCCACATCATCACTGACCCCACCAAGGTCGAAGACATTATAGTGAATCTACACTCCAACAGTGGGATTCACCTCGGTCAACAAAAACTGCTTCAGATTTTTAAGGATGTCTACTGGACACATCAGTCATCCACCATCGCAAGGTGAGCTACTGAAGCCTGCAAAGCCTGCATTTGGAAAGGCATCTCCAGGACACCAGGACCAACCGGACACCTCATGGCCACCAAACCGTGGCAGCCGCTTGCAGTAGATGTGATGAGACCTCTCCCATTAAAGTTGGCAACCCAACTTATCATCACGTTCGTCAACACCCACTCCAAGTTCATCATCACCTGTCCAGCTTAGGAACACACTGCCACAGCTGTCATCGACGCCCCAATTACCGACGTCTTTCCCTACTTCAGCCTTCCACAAGCACTCCATTCCGACAACACTCCAGAGTTTTCCGGACAAGTTTGGGGACAGCTGTCCAAATTATTCGGATACTGTATCTCCCACTCTTCCTACCATATTCGAGGAAACTCCATATATGAAAGAAGCCACCAAAGCATCGCCAATCAACTCAGAACCAGGCTTGTCACACTTACAGTAACACAGAAGATTGGCAATCTCAAAAACCCTACAGTGGGCATGAAGACCTGCCCTAGGCAGGACGGCATCACTCCCCATGAACGCGTTTTGGCGAGCCCCCACTGCTAATCCTATTACAGCATTTGGCCAAGTCACTACCAACCACATCAGCCACACAAGATCCACTCTCACACATTAAGAACTGACTCTGTCACATGCAACACTGCCAAGACCTGCAGAAGGACGAAACTACCGCAGAGAATCCATACCATGTGGGCCAACGAGTCATGGTTGCTAGATTGCCCCTAGACCACAAATTCCAGACAAAGTTTCTAGGTCCCTCCGAAATCATAAGTGTGCTGAATTGCTACCAGGTCGTCATTGATTTTCACAGCGAACCCAGGGTATACTACAGTCGACATGTCCATTGATATAACTCCATCAAAACCAACTAAACCAACACAGAGACCAAGGAAACCCAAACTCTGTACTCCATCACCCGTAACTGCCCACACTCCCAGTTGTTTCGTTTTTTGGATTTACCGATATCCCATTCATGGGTTGTTGGAGAGGGTCATTGCCTTTAGGTGGCCCACGGTTAAGCTGAACTCATCAACTTGTCTATCATGGTGGGGGTCTGACAGAGATGAGCTTTACAAGCTCAGCTGTTGGTGTCGCTGCAATGAGCCTGCCAGCCACTGTTGATGCCTCACTAGCAGTGGCTGGTGGTGAAGCTGGAGAGCCTGTCCTGAGAGTGGTAGTATCAGGACACCTGAGAAGGTAGTGAAGCAGAGGTTCACTGGACACATCATTGCAGTACTGAATTCCTCTTCTTTGTTGGTGTCCAGCATTTGACGTGTCCCTTTGTATCCCAGGCAACAGCAGTGTAGGTACTGTGAGTGCGAACATGGGCAGGAACCACCTTGTCAACACTTAGAGGCTGGTACTTGGTGGCCGTAGCATACCAGGTTGCTGATGGTGAACCCAACGCCACCCATGACTCGTGTTTGCGTCAGAAAAGTAGATATGCATGGCTTTTGGTTTTTGCCTTGGTCTGCGCCAGGCCTGGGGGAATGTGCACATCGACATACAGTCTCTTGGTGGCATGTTTGGCAGCACATGCCGCTTTTTTGGTCCCTCTAATCCCAACATGGCTAGGTATTCAGTTCAGGGTGATGTGTTTGTCTTGTTCTTTCAGTTCCTGAGGAAGGGAGAGTACATATGTAGGTAATGAGGTGGATGTTATCTTTTGACTGAATGGAGGCAAGTGTCTGTATGGCTGTCAGAGAAACTGTGTGTATAACATGGTGCGACTGTGGTTGGGCAAGAGTGTGCTGCACGGCACCTGCTAAAGCAACTAGCTCAGTCTGTAACGTGGAGGCTCCACCTGAGGGTCTCCACACTTCAACAGTTTCGTTACAGAACATGGCTGACCCAGCAGTGTTGTTGAGGAGGTCTACCGAACCATCGGTATAGTATGTCAGGGTTCCATCCAGGGAGGCAGCGTGCATGCTTTGGAGGGCTTCCTGGCATAGCTGAGCTGTTGCAAATATTATCTTGGAACTGGTGGGGGTGATGGTATGCAGGCGGATGGTTGGTGGTGCCCAGGGTGGAGGGATGGTATAGCTGGGGTGAGATGTGTCATTTCCTTTTGCAGTTATGAGGTCCTTGATACCAACAACTGATATTGCTACCACCACATGTTGTGCCCCATTTTTCTCTATAAGGAGCAGTCTGTCGATGCAGCACTGCAGTTACTGTATCAGCAGGAGGTGATGGCCTGGGAAGATGTATCATTTTAGCAAGAATGCAAGCTGTGCATTGCTGTATGTGAATCCGTAGAGGGATAATGCCAGATTCCTTTTGGAAGTTGCACGGTTTGGTCCACATGAGGACACCAAGCACAAGTCGAAGTGCATTGTTTTGTATAACCTCCAGTTTGGCTAGCAGATGTTCACTGAGAGTTACAAGACATGGGGCGGAACAGTCAATCAAGAATTTGATGGCATGGGTATAGTAGGTGCGAAGGATGCTGTAGCTGACACCTCCCTTCAGGCTGGTGATGGATCTCATGACCCTGGTCCTGGTAGCTGCTCTTTCCCACAGGTACCTTACCTGTGCATCAGAGGACAACTTCTTATCAAACCAGATACCTAGGTACTGGTGGCTGGAGAGCCACTCAAGCTTAGTGCCCTGGATGGAGAGTGGGTGCTCAGGGTCTTGTTTTTTAAAAGCGATGGCTTTCGACTTACAGGGATTAGTCTTTAGCCTCAACTCCTGACATCGCCCATGGATAAGCTGTAGGGGATGCTGAGAATTGTGTTCATTATCTGTCCCTGTAGATACAATGGCCAGGTCATCAGCATAGCAAAGGATCTTTACCCCTGGTCACAGGGGTAAGTTTAGAAGCTCATCCATGAGTATGTTGAAGAGGTAGGGGCTCAAGGTACTGCCTTGGGGGGGTTCCATTTTCATGGCGATGGAAGGAGGAGGAGTGCCCTTGAAAGCGCACAAATGCACTACATCCGTTTACAAAGTCTCTGAGCCATCCAAGCATCTTACCAGCAACACCTCTACGTGCTAGGACTGAAAGAATAGATTTTGCATTGGAAGCTCAAAGGCTTTTTCATGGTCAAGGAACACAGCAGTGCAGCGACCATTGCTAACTCGGTTAAGGAAGGTGGTGAGGCATTCAGCCATACCAACGTTTTTAGTGTTAGCAAAGAGGACAGGGTTCAGGGGGCCAACTTTCCATTTTTGTCTGTTTAAGAACATGTGCTCTGTTGTTTTCCCAACACAGTTGAGGAGTGAGATGGGGCGCCAGTTATTTGGATCTTGTGGTTTTGGGATAGGCACAATTTATTTTTTCCAGTGGTGGGGCAAAATAGCTGCAGCACATGAAGCATTTATAAGGAAAAGCATAGCAGTTTGTCCAACTGGGCCAGAAAGTCGTAACATGCTATATGTGATTTTATCACCCCCAGGTGCGGTATCTTTACTCTTCTTCTGGGATCTTTGCGGCTCTTGGGTTGTGAAGTGCAGATCAGTTTCAGCATCACTGTGATATGCCTCCTCTATTTCCCTGTCTTTGCCTGGCTGCAGCCTGACAAGCTTTTTGGACACTCTCCCTTGGGAGTTGATCTGAGTTAGCACGGGTTGCAAAGGAGGCTGCAAGATGCACAGCTTTTCCCTCAGGGTCGGGATAGGGAGGAATTGTAGTGTGCTTTTTCCCTGCTACATTCTTTAGCTTACACCATATGGTCCTCAGAGGAGTGTGTGCATCAATATTTTGGAACCACTTAATCCATTTTTCCTATCGGATTATTCTCTTTTCCTCAATGCTGTGACAACCAATTGCCTGCAGAAGTGCTCTGTTGTGGTCAGTACTGTGGGGCCTAAAAAGTCTGCAAGCAGCATTCAGTCTGTTGTTGAGTGTCTTCACTCTTTCGTCATAGAACCAGCGGTCTTTGTGTATCTTTGTCTGTACTTGCTCTTGGGTTTGGCGATGTTTGCTGCATCATGAAAAGCAGCCGCAATGGTTTCCTCATTTTGGTTGATATCAGGTGGAGGCCTCAGCAGTGTTGGTTGCTGTGATTAGACAGAACTAAATTTCCTCCAGTCTGCCCTCTTTATGTTCCACCTTGGAGTAGGGTGTGGTGTTGAAGGCAGTGGCTGGATATTTAAGTGACAGGAGACTGCAAAGTGGTCAGTAGTGAGGGTAGGATGTAGGCTCCAGTCTGCTGATCTGAGATTGGTCGATACAAAGGACAGGTCTAGCCTGCCACCTAGGATGTCTGTTGGCACCCCAGTGTTGAAAAGTTTTACACCTTCACTGTCGGTCACTACCTCAGCAAGGTGCCATCCATTATGATTCGGAGGAAATGGAGACTGAAGAAGGGATGATGGCAGTTAAAGTCTCCACCAATGAAGGCATATTCGGTTGAAACTTGATGGAATAGTTCCCCAAGTTCTAGGTGTCATCCGGTGGGACTAACGTTTATGTTGTAGATAGTAAGTCTTGATTGTGCAAGATGCAGGGTGATGCCCTGCACTTCAACTCCCTCACCACAATGAGGAAGGTTCTCAGGCTGAGAGAATCTAATGTTTTCCCTAACCATTATCATGCTTCCTCTTGCCTGGCATTGTATATGGGGCAGAGAAAAGATTTGATATCCTCTTAAGGTCATGGGGCAGGTTGCAGGAAGCAAGGCTTCCTGAAGGGGGAAGATATCAATTTCATTCCTCTTACTAGCCTCCTGGAGAAGATGAAGCTTACTCCTTATGCTACATATGTTCCACTGGAGGATCTGGAGACTCTCCAGTGGAGTGCTGATGAACCTGTCATTTCTATGAGATGCTCTGTTTCTGCAAGGACCTCTGTCTCGCTGGGGGGGTTTGTTTTCTCCTGCCTGTCTGTTTTCTGGCACAGGTGTTTCTGTCAGATGTGACTGTAGCAGTTTTTGCTGTTTCTGCCCTGTGTCCTCTACAGGTGGTGTTGCTGTCAGGCAGACTGGCTTGAGTCCAAGAGCCTTCTTCTCCTTCTCTATCTGAGCTGTTGCAGGAGTTTTTCCTGGGAGCCTCCTCACCAGGGAAGCCTGCCATTGGGATGTGAGATGTTGGGAGCTGAGTGACTGCTGCTGTAGCTCTGGTGTGACTGATGCTTGGGTGTGTGTGCTGGGTGACTGGGCTATCACTGCTGTGTTGATAATTGAGTTGGATATCTGATCGAGTTCACTTTCATGAAGAGTTCTGTTCAACAAGGCCACTAGAGTTTATGCAAATGTTCGGAAAAGGTTCTTTAAGACTGGCTCTGGTCAAGGTTACCATTTTTTGGCTGTCCAGGTTTAGTATTTTTGGGCTTTCTTGCATCGTCTTGAAGGGGCGAACTATTGCTGGTTTTGGTAAGGAGTGTTGATCTGTTGGCTGGGGAGGGGATGTAGTGGGAGGTACTTGTTGAAAAGGGATTGGAGCAGGTGTTGTGTGAAAGGCTGGTGTTGGCTGGGGGTGATTGAAAAGTGTTTTGGTTCTGGTTGCCTGCACTGGGGAAGGATAGTCTGCATCTCTGTTGGGCTGCGGGGTCAGTGTTTGCTGGTGCAGCTGCTGCTTCTATTCTACTTGAGTGGGCTTAGTCCCTTTGTATGATTATGCTAGGATTGTTTTGTGTGTGGCTATCCAAGCTTCCTGTTTCTCTCTCCCTGTCTGTATTAGGGCTAGCCGAGCAGTGCATTTTTTGTTCCAGGCATGATGAGGTTCTTGGCAATTTGAGCACTCTGGGTTGGTAGCTTGGCCATTCTTGTACTTTTGTAGGCACACTTCTGTGGCATGAGGGCCACTGCAGATACCGCATCTCTCTTGCTGGTGACATGCTGTTTTGTGGTGCCCAAACCTCTGGTATCTGTAACACCTGAGAGGCTCCTTGCTGTAGGTTGTTCCCCAGTTCCCCAGTTCGAGGTGTTCAGGAAAAGCCCCTTTGACAGTGATGATCACCTGTCTGGTTGGTTCTCCAGAGGTGGTGGGGCAGTGCTTGGGCTGGGGTACCATGGGAAGCTATAAGATGGGCTGGAGTGGCATATTGATTGGAAAGCGGAGGAGAATGGCTTGGGTGGCTGGACGTTCTGGTTTTGTGAGGGAAATAGGCTTCCCTTCCAACTCTGTGATAGTCTTGAGAAACTAGAATGTAGTCAGATCTGAGAGAGTCACTAGGATGTTTGCAACAGGTGTAATTTTTAGGCCCATTTTGATGATAGGATGAGCCTTTTCCAATGCCATTATGACATCATAGGGAGTTGGAAAGTTTGGAGTTGGAGTGATGACCTTAGCAATGGAGGAGGTGGAAACAATGTTTTGCTGGTCTGCGTTAGTGGCAGTTATGGGCTGGGACTGGTGGTGAGGTGATGTGCTGGTAGTGGTTGAGGGAGCTGTTTGATTATCCTTTTTCTTGGCCTTCTTGCTTTTTACTTCTTCCCATCCGTCTTGCGTGCATCATTGACTGTCAGAGTCATGAATGGCAGAGAGGTCAGAATCGAATGCAGAGCCAGTGTCATGACTAGGGATGATGGGTGTTGCTGTAGCAGGGGAAGTAGCATTGGTATAATCCTTGGAGGTGGTAGTGTTGTCATCCTGAATGGTAACAGTGTTGCTGTGCTGAAACACTTCAGTGTTCTAGTAAGCTGAGGCAGAGGGTTGAGCAGGAGTGTTGTCCTGAGGAGCTGTTGTGTCGTTTTCATCGATAGTTTTAATCTGGTTGGAGGCAGAGCACTCTCCCAACATCATGACTGGTTTGTCTTCGGAAAGCTCAGCAACTTCCTCATCTGCTGAGTGAGGGAAGAAGTTGGTATCCTCATACTGAAACCAGCTGGAGAAACAGGATGGACAGCAGCATCGTTGACATACTCCTAGTGATCTTACTCTCAGTGACTTTGCGAGTAAGTGAGCTCTTCCTAAATGTGCCCTTTTTCGGGGTGATAGACTAGAGGAGAAAAAGTGATAGTGCTCGAAGGCCTGCCTATCCCTGTGCCCCTAGCCCCGGGTTTTGACCTCCCCCCCACCACACGGAGGTCGTAGGAAGGGACCCTGGGGAAAGCATAGGACTCCCAACAAGTGGGAGCCCATTCCTATCCCTATCAGCTCTTTGCCTGTCTGTCACTACTGGCTCCCCACTCGGCTATCCTAAGCAGTCCTGCCTTCAGGGTTCAGTTTACCAGTATTCAGAGACAGACAATCTATGGTGGGTTGAGCAAGGAAAAGAATGAAAGAGGAAGATGAAAGGAATTCAAATCATGAATAGCGCTGTGGGTGGAAAACGAAAGTTTAAGAATTATGTGTAGAAAAAAGACAGAGGGAAGAGTGGAAGAAATGACAGATAGAAAAGAACAGATAGATAGACAAAGGGTGAAAGTGAATGAGAAAGCAAACGAGAAGAGAAAGGAGGGCAGCCGGTACGGCAACAGCGTCCAACGGCCAAACTCAGGTTGGGAGCAGCAAGAGCACACACCCTACCCGCATGACGGCTGGCTCTGATCTGTGACAGCCCCAGTCTTTCAGTTATCCCCAGTTTCATTATCCTGTCTTCCCCACCCCACCCATGAACTACTCTCTCCGTCCCTCACCACTCAGTACAGCACCAAGCCAGCCATCCTCATCTCTCCAGGTCTCACCCTCATCTCCATCACCCAACCTATCCATCTCGTGAGCCCCTAACTGGCAACCCTCATCCTCACCCCCCTCCTCTTGTCTTCCACCACTCACTCAAGCACGCCATCCCAACCCTCAGCCACCCTGCCATCACTTGCATATTCCCACACCTCTTCTCATTCGTCTCACCCCCAGTAACCAGTCACTCTTACCACAACCACCACCACGACCTGCCCAACCTCATATCCATCTTCTCCATGCCCTAGATCATCCCCTAGCCCCTCATCCACACACCTATCAGACAGGAGGAGCCTCATCTCTATCTTCACCAGATCAGGCCACCAATCAAAACCACCTGATAGATATAGCCCCCCACCATCATCAAAACCTGTTACACCACCAACTACCTCCCCTCCAACTCCAAATGCAAATCAAACCCAACCCACAACTAAGGAGAATCAACAAATAAAGTCGCTAACTAGCACAAATTCCACCTGGCCTACCTCCATACCAGCCAACACCCATTCCACTGCTACCTTTACATCCTCAATGGATGCAAAGCCTGACCCCTGGTCAAAGGTCACCATTCTCCTCCTGGCCACTGCTGCAGCCACAGCCATCATCATTATCTCCTCTCTCCAGCTATACCTAACCTACATCTCATGTCTGTCCACTATGCCATCTGGATTTCCAACACCGGACACAAGAAAAGAATCCAGGGGCCTAAACACCTACAGCACCAACTAGTAACTACCCCCAACCAAGTTCCTTCAGCCTCTTCAGAGACCCAAAGAGGAGACCAGACGAACGATCCAGAGTCTGGTACTACACCTTGAAGGACCTCACACCAACCATGGTCACTGACAAAGAAAAAACATTTGACCTCCTGCCACAACGACATGGCTTAAAAGACGGGAAGGGTAGTAAAATGCCCAGGACAAGGCCCCCTACCATAGTCCCCCCTTCAGCCACTACCACAGAAAATTTTGGCCAAACAGATGAGAGGAAGCTATGCCCCACCGCCAAGATAGCTACTCGTACCATACAAGTTTCCTCACAAGAGGGACACAGAAAACACGCACACGCCATCACTAGCCTCCCCTCTTGTCCCGATTTGCAGCCCACCCACCATCGCAGCCCAAGCCCCAAGTACTGCAAATGGCCAGAGCTCGTCAGTCCCATACTGGTTCGACATGGTACAGATGAGGAGGGTCGATGCATTTCTGACTATGGTTTGGCTCAACACAACCTGCTGGTGTCGGTTCGACGCGACGTCCCTACTGAACTGGCTCAATGCAGTTCAGCCCTGAGGAAGCCACGACGTCCCTCCCAACTAATTGAACTGGCTCGATGCAGTTCAACTCTGGCGAAGCCCGGACATCCTGCCTCAACAACTGAACTGGCCCGATGCAGTTCAGCTCCGGAGTAGCCAAGACATTTCCGTAGGTGGGACCGGCTGCTGCAAGACACCACGATCCCCAGCGTGACCATTCTCCCTGTGCTTCCCCTTCCACACCCCCTCAGTTCCCTCTCCCTACACCTGGAAAAAGAGATCCCAGCGGCACAACTGTGTAACCTTGCTAACCTGACACTCTCGGGTCCCTTGTAACCTCCCTGTATGCCATCTTTTGGAAAAATACACACTGACCTCTGTTCCCCAGGTCCTTAGGGAGAATCAGATATCTGGTTCCCCACTTTCGGACATAGAGTCGTAGTCTCCCCCGTTTGGCGCTTTGCTTTCCAGATATACTTTTAACAACATACTGCAGTAAAGACATGAAATCACCTTCCAGGTTCTCCCCCTTTTTTCTGGTGCATAGACTGGCAGCGATGTCCCTAGTACACTCGGAGTAGAGGTTCCTTCTGTTCCTCAGATTAAGACCCCATTTCCAGATTGATCTTTCCCTCATACTGCCTATGTATCTGCAGGCTGAACTTGCCAACTTGAGTGTAAGGAAAACAATAAACGTATAATGTCGCCACTCTTAGTTTGCGTGCTCACCTTGTACTATTAGAAGGTATTGTAAGTGTGTTTCGTGTGTTCCTTCCTGTTTAGAAGAACCCAGAGAAAAGTTCGCGTCAGGATAACATATATATACGTACATACATGTCTCACGAGTGGTACTGAATCAGTCTCATTCTTCCTCCCTTTACACATGCTTCGTAAGAACTCTTTACAACATTTAACAGATATCCATCCTCTGGATACCATGCATAGTTTAAGAACTTGATTTTGAAGGGTAACAATAATACCTGTGAAAATTTTACAAATTTGACCTGGGATAAGTAATCCTAAATTGGCAACGTTTCACCAGGCCGCAAGAATTTACAGTTTTGAGTATTTTTCTTTGCAACACCTTAAGATGTTCCTTTCATTTATCAAAAATTATAACGTCAACCTACAAGAAATTAGGGGTATTCAAGATATATCTGTAAACATACGTGTGTAAGTACAATATATGCTATGTTTGTAACATATGCGTGCCTAAGATTTATATATGCCTTATGTTTTTTTGCAGTTTACTTTTTTTTTCTCAAGAAGTGTCGCATATATATATATATATATATATATATATATAGTAAATAAAAATATATAGAGCTATTTTTGCACAGTGTTAGTGATGCTCTTCAGACTTTACCACTGACTTCTTGCGAATTTTACAAGTTTCTGGGACAGTGTTTGGCGACATTCAAGCCAGTTTGGAAATCTGAGCTATATCTATTGTTTTGCGGTTAGCCCAGGGTTGCCACGTTTGTCCTTTTAAGGACAGTCTGTCATGGGGGCCTGCATGTCCTTTTATTTCTCTGATACAGGACAGATTAAAACTATCCTTTTCTGTCTTTTTTATTCACTTCCTACTCATACTGACGAGGACGGTAAATGGAACACATTTGATGAAATTCTTCCTTAAATATTAGACTACAGGTATGTTATACAATAGCTGCACTTCTCAGTAAACATTTCACCTGTATACTGAAGCCGCGGACTGAGCCCAGAGTGGCTTAATCATAGGCAACGATGAAATTATTTAGTTCATTTGAGTCATGGAAATGTATTACTTGGAGTGTTACTGCTTGACACAGTGAATCATAGAAAAAACATTACCGTTCACCCAGGAAGACATGTAAAATTAACAGTAGTGGAGCTGAGAAAGTGGAACAATGCTGAATGGGTGGTGGGAGGATGTGTTTTGTCCACGCTAACCACTTCCTTGTGTTGAATACTTGCCCTGTTTACTTATACAACACTAAACATTTCAGTCATCTCTCTGTCTCTGTCTGTCTGTCTGTCTGTCTGTCTGTCTCTCTCTCTCTCTCTCTCTCTCTCTCATACAGAACACACACAATATATATATATATATATATATATATATATATATATATATATATATATATATATATATATATATGAAAAAAGACTGCAGTTATAGACTTGGAGCGTGGAAATCGCAGACGTAATAGGAAGAGGATCACCAGGCAGAACACAAATATCGTGGCGAAGTTAGGGTCTTTATTTGCTGACATTTCAGAAAATGCTTATTCCATCTTCAGAGCAAAATCTACAATCGAGAAATATACACAGTTAAAATCGTATAACGATCAAAACAAGACTAAAAACATGAGAGCACAAAAACGACGTCCATTAAAATACTGCTTTCGTAAACCAATAACTAATTAAATCTTAAATGAAGGGGGTAGAAGCAGGAAAGCAACACGAATCTGTAAAATAGTGAGTGCAGTACTGTAAAAATCTTACCTAGTTTGGAAAACAAAACAGTTCACAGGAAGCCCTGTCACTGATTGAAGGGTTAAAGCGATATTGCTACAAAGCATCCATAATGGGAAGGTCCGTATCATTGCTGCTACCACGAAGAATTGTGAAGTGGGAATGAGAGAAAGGATGGTCGTGTTGTTGTGAGTGGTCCCGTATTGCTGAGTGTGGTGGACTGGTGATTAGCTGGCCTGTTCGAACTGAACGACCTAAGTCTTCATGCATTCCTGTCTAGGTGTCTTTTTGTTTTATCTTTATATGCCGCCCAACAGCTGGCACACGTGAAAAGGTAAACAACGGATGCTTGTAACTGTGAGGGAATGGTGTCTTTTACTTTGAAAAAACTCTGTGTAGTTTTTTGGGTTTTATATATATATATATATATATATATATATATATATATATATATATATATATATATATATATATATATATATATATATATATATATATATATATATATATATATATATATATATATATATATATATATATATATATATATATATATATATATATTCTTTTTATATGAGGAAGAAGGAACCAAAGGCTGAGAGCCTGCAAAATTCTTCCTTCCAAGAGAAAAACAAAATACAAGAGAGAGCCAAATTCAAGATCCGATCATTTTGAGATGCCTGGACACACTGTGTTTCAAAGACTGGAGATCATAGTAAGTAGGAAACACAGACAGAGAGAGAGGCAGTTCCAGAGTTGACCTGTTGCATAAATGAAGGACTGGGAGTAACGGTTAACTCTTGCATTAGAGAGTTAGACAGAAAAAGGATGAGAGTTTGCTGCTAGATGGGTGCTATGCGCCTGTCATAGAGGTGGAGGAATGCATGCAGACAGTTCAGAGGAGCAGTTGCCATTGAAGTAGCGATAGAAAAGAGATAAAGATGCAACAGTGCGGCAAAGAGACAGAGGTTGAAGGGAGTCAGTAAGAGGAGGAGAGTTAATGAGATGAAAAGCCTTTGACTTCACCCTATTGAGAAGAGCTGTATGTGGGAAGCCTCCCCACACATGAGAATTGTACTCCACACGGGGGCAGATAAAACCCCTATATAGGAGTCAACAATTGTGCAGGGGTAAAGAAGGAATGGAGTCGGCTTAGCACACCTAATCTCTTGGAAACAGATTTTACAAGAGATGTAATATGATCTTTCCAAGATAAGTCCCGAGTAAATGAAAACCCAAGCATGTTCAAGGATGATGCAGCATTAAGCTGAATATTATTAAACATTAGTGGGTATACCTGTAGATGATTTTGTCGGGTTGATAGGTGTACAAACTGAGTCTTCGATACATTAAATGTTTTACCCCAGTCAGAGATAGGAACAGGTCAGACATTAGGTGTGCCATAGCCTCATCTCTTCTTTGCTGAAGAAACTGCTGAGATGGGCGTTGCGGGAACCGAATGGAAAGGTGAAGGGTGGAGTCATCAGCGTGTGAGTGGATAGGGTTATATGTACAGCTTAGGTCATTGATGAATAAAACGAAGAGAGTTGGTGATAGGACAGAGCCCTGAGGAGCACCCCTGTTAATAGATCTAGGAGAAGAACGAGGGCCGTCTATAACAGTGTCTATAGAACGACCAGAAAGGAAGCTAGAGATGAAGGCACAGATAGAAGATTAGAAACCGTAAGAGGGCAGTTTGGAAATTAAAGATTTATGCCAGACTCGATCGAAAGCCTTTGAGATGTCAAGCTCAATAGTAAAGCTTTCGCCAAATTATATATATATATATATATATATATATATATATATATATATATATATATATATATATATATATATATATATATATATATATAATTGTTTGTTTAGTTCTCTTTCAACTGTGAACTCTATATTACTATGTCTGGAATTCAGATACTCCAAAAATTTTGGGATATGAGATTCCGATCTAAAAATCATAAATGTGTCATCCACATATCGTCGATAAAATAATGGTCTAAATTGCAGGGGGCACTCATCCAACCAGCGTACCTCATGAAGGGACAAAAACTACCCTTCCTTGATATTTTAGTTACCCATTCAGGTAATTCATTCTGTACCTCAGTATATAGGAAGCCTACAATTACTGGACTCATGACAAAGTTTTCCTCTTTCATACCTATTGATTTTAAGAGGAACTTAGTAGCTACATTATTACACCGGGCCTACCATATCAGGAGTAACTTTCTTGATTTTCAGTTGGAAATTCAGTTCCTGAGGGATATTTTATTTAGCAATGGAGTTCCATTCCGTTTTACAGATTCATATGTAGGACAAGTTTTGGACACAATTTTGAATCCTAAACCACAGAAAATTATGGTCAAGAAAAAGGATATTAACTTTTCTCACCTGTTTGTAGGCAAGCGCAGTTTTGCTCTACGAAACAGATTAGTTAAATTACTAAAGGAATTTTATCCTCAACTTAACCTAAGGGTAAAGTGACCAGATTTACTGGAGCTAAAAGTGGGACATTGTCACCCGTATATATATATATATATATATATATATATATATATATATATATATATATATATATATATATATATATATATATATATATATATACCGTATGGTACGGCGAAAGGCCGACCAAAGTTGTCAGTTAGTGATTATAACAGATTCTATAATAAGAATTCGATATATCATTTGGTTTGGATTATGCATAATTTAACTAATTCATCATGGTTTCATAAAAGAAGGTCATCTTATATCTACTGTAATAGTAATTTTCTAAAAGTAGGACACGTAGGATAATTTGCTAAAAAAGCGGGACATTTGAATCGCAATTAAAAAGGCGGGACAGACGTCATAAAGCAGGACTGTCCCGCCTATAAGCGGGACTCTGGTCATATTACCTAAGGGTAGCGTTTAAAGCTGGTCGAACACGGGTTCGTCTTCAGCCAGAGTTGTAAAAACTTTGGGAAGCGTTCATCGAGCCACTTACTACTTTGGCGGACATAAGGGGTGCTGTGGTTGAACCAGTGTTGCATACTAGTATGCCTGCACCCAAAGCCACTGCAACACTACAATGACACTCACAAGCACCTCGCCCTACATACAGAGTCTACCAGACAGCCTAACCCACTGTAGAGATACATTGGCTGTATCGCCCCTGCTTCGATAGGGATAAGCCGGTCCTGCAGTGGCCTTCAACGGCTGATATATATATATAGATAAATAGATAGATAGACAGATAGATAGATATAGATAGATAGATAGATAAATAGATAGATATACATATATATATTGTGTGTATATATTTAAATACATATATATATCTGTACTTTTTTCTACGGTGGCTGTCCAGATTTATATTCAAGCGCCTGGCAACCCTGATTCAGAAACTCGGTGCCTGGTAAGTTGGAATGCAGCTCAGTGAAGTACAAGTAGACGTTACTGCATCGCGCAGCACGCAGTCCATCCACTGTCGAGGTAACTCCCACAGGTTTACTGCCACATCACCGCTACCTTTACCCCTCATTCATAGAACGAATTAATTTTGCTTATTACTCCTACCTCCAGACGATTCTATTTGTATTAGGAAGGATTTCGTACTGAAGATGCTGATCAAGCTTGCATCAAACCCCTCTAGTGTGAAAATGCACTAATTAAGAATATACTCTTTTGGAAAGAGCTTTAGTAGCTGCTACCCCAGGCTCATATTCATGTGAACCAGGTATGCTATGAAGCTTTCTTTTCCTGGAGCCTAGCGTCCACCTTTTGGGGGGATAGGGGGAACTGAGAAACGTTTCCATAACCGGGCAGCTCCACCATCAAGATATATTAGAACCACATCCTGAAGACGTCATATCTCCAGCACCTGTCTAGAGATAAGAGTTCAGTAAATGTTACGTCATCAGAGTGAAGGTTGTAACTCCCTCACCATGAGGATATATTTAATATTATACTCCCACTCGGTTATTTCACTTTGTTTGGAGCAGACGTCTTGCAGTGAAGGGGTTCATGACGGCTACATCTAACCCCACTAGTTCGAGAGACCATTTTCTTTTTAGGCAAGGAAGAAGGAACCAAAGGCCAAGGACCTGGAAATTGCTCCCTCAAAGAAAAAAAACAAAACAAGACAACAGGGAGCCAACTTCAAGATCCATTCATTTCGAGATGCCTGGACACACTGCGTTTGAAAGACTGGAGATCGTAGGCAGTAGTAAAACAGACAGAGGGAGACAGTTCCCTAGCTGACCTGTTGCACGCATGAAGGACTGGGAGTAGCGGTTAACTCTTGCATTGGAGACCTGGAGAGAAAGGAGATGAGAATGTGTTGCTAGACGGGTGATACGTGCCCACCGTAGTGGAGAGATGCAAGCAGACAGTTCAAAGGAGCAGCGACCACTGAAGTAGCGATAAAAAATGTAAAGATGCAACAGTGTGGCGAAGAGACAGAGGTTGAAGGAAGCCAGAAAAAGGAGAATTGGGTTAATGATATGAAAAGCCTTTGACTCCTCCCTGTTGAGAATAGCCTTGTGTGGGGAGCCTCCCACTCATGAGAGTTGTAATCTACGAGTAAACAGGGGCGAATAAAACCCGTAAAAGATGAGTTTTGGGGAGAGTAGAAGCGTGTATGGACAAGTTTGAGAGGAGCGAGAGAGTGCTGTTGATTGGAGACATGAATGGCAAAGTTGGGAATGTACGAGTGGATGGAGTGGTTGGTCAGTGGGGTGTGCCAGCTGATGTAGATGGGAATGGAAATGCTTTGGTGGACATCTGTGCTTGTAAGGGGTTGGCAGTAGCCAACACCTACTTTCGTCATAAGATGATCCACCGGTATACATGGAGAGTAATGAGGATGGATGGTGAACTTGTTGAACGAAAGGCAATGATAGACTACGTGTGTGTGGATGAGCGAATGAGAAGACAAGTGTTGGATGCAAGAGTGTGGAGAGGGTGGGGGAATGGAGTCCCGGACCATCACTTAGTGATGGCCATGGTAGAGCTGCAAAGAAAGTGGTTGAGAAGACGAAGGGGAAGACGAAAGGAAGCAGCTACTGTGAGAAGAGTGGAGAAATTGCAAGATAGTGAGAAAATGATATGCAAGATAGTGAGAAAATGACAGAGTATAAGAGCATAGTGGAAGAAAGATTGGGAAGGTATGAGCTAGATCAAATGGAATTGGTGGAAGACGTATGTAAGATATTCATGGAAGAGATAGGCTCAGCATTTGAGTAGGTTTGTGGAGTGAGGAGGAGATGCAAGGGTGTGCAAGGGACAGCATGGTGGAATGATGAGGTGAAACGAGCTGTGGAACAAATCAAGAAGGCATATAATGAATGGTTAGCGAGTAGAGGTATGGGAGAAGATGAGAGAGAGAAGAGAGAGGTATATGTGAGGTGAAGGGAGGTTAAGAGACTGGTGAAGAAGAGTAAGAAGAAAGTGGATTAAGAGTTTGGGAGGAATCTGAGTGTGAAATGGAGGGAGAGTAAGAAATTGTTTTGGAAGGAGGTAAAGAAAGTAAGGCAGTGTGAAAGGGGAAATAGTAGGGGAGTGAAAGATAGGAATAATAGATTGTTGGTGGAGAAGAGAGAGAAACTGAGGAAATAGAAGGAGCACTTTGAGGATTTGTTGAATGTAGAGAGTGAGAGCAGTGCGAGTATAAGTGGTTGGGGAATGGCTGGGAGAAGAAGAGATGAGAGGAGGGAAGAAGAGATCAGTAGGGCGGAAGTAGTGGAAGCGACGAAGAAGATTATGTTGGGAAAGGCCCTAGGAACAACGCCTCCAGATTACATCCCATCCTCTCTCTCTCTCTCTCTCTCTCTCTCTCTCTCTCTCTCATATGCTTCCCCGTTCTTCTCCTACGCACCAAATAAGGCCAGTCTCTACCAATATTATTATTCATTTTACTTTCAGTTTCAAAATTTTTAACACCCTGCCTATATAAATTTTTCTTTGTTCATATTATCTTCATGCATTTATTTTTATCCATTCAGTAATTCCACATCTCACTCCTAGAGCACTTTCTTCCATTCCAAAATACTAAAGTTGCTTTATTATTTTACATAATCTATCCTGTTATGTCATCTCTGTAGCCTGTATCCTAAATCGTTGTCTTAGTGTCCAGGCTTCACTTCCATACGAGTGTGTCAGTAGGAAAACACACTTCATAAGGGAGACCATACTTGGTGGCGTTAGAACATTCCCGTAAAAACACAGGTGTTACTTGAACGACTAATATTATACTATTTTAGTGGCTAGGAAAGCAGCAGAAAAGCACTAGGGTGGACGAAATCGAGTTCGTTGACATAAATGGGGTGGCTGGCTGGACAGGTGGTTAAGGGAAGGGCTGTAACGTGAATATTGTCCCGAAATTTCTCCGCAACTCAAACCTGCAAATAGAACAGAATAACTAGTACTAACTGGTACTAGCAGTGATATCCTATTGTCCAGTAATATACAACCCAAGTAATATAGGGTAATTCACCCTTTATTATACCCTTCTTCCATCTATACCCAAACCCATCTCAGCCCTTATACCACACCACCCGTCATCTCCGCCCATATCCCTGCCATCCACTTCTCTTGGATATGAATAATTCGACGATCCATGCTTCGAAACTCAGAGAGTTCAGACCTTTCACAAGTAAAGCGTTGGCGGTGCTAAGTGTTAAAGCTGGAAGTTTGGCCAACTCTACGGTCACATTCATAAGTAGAGACCATCTCGTAAACCCCGAGGATCCTGAATCAGGAACTGTGAAGCACCACACGTTAATGCCTCTTGTTCACCCAGCAGAAGGCGGTAAGACATGAACTGAAGGTGAAAGGGAAGGGGATCACTGACGGGAGGGACGGTCATACCAGAGACGTAACAAAATACGAGTACACACACAAATACTGAGAAACATACCTGCATACAGACATTCAAATACAAAATCTAACGATCTCACGATAATACGTACAGTACACACAAGAAAAGAAACGCACAAACACAAACACACAGTCATGAATGAAATAAACATAATCAAATATCACATGAAAATATCCACACAAACAAATACACAGAAACATGACACACACAGTCATACACAAACAGACTTGGACATATACAAGTAACATATATACAGACACACACATTTCTTAAACACAGCTAAACAAAATAAAAATGCAAACACAAGCACACAGAAACACACACAAACAAAAAGTTACAAAACGCAAGCGCACGTGCTCACCGAAACAACCCACACGCCCAGAGAGAGAGAGAGAGAGAGAGAATGGGGGATTCTTCCACTAATGAAGTCCTAATTATTGTTAATTATTTGGGTGAGTCAGGAATTCATTAACAGTAGTGAATAAAATATCCCATGACACGTTGCCGAATAACTAGTCAGCAAGACTGTTAGAAAATTCCATTAAATTTCCAAGTTCTGTACAATACATGGCGACGCTATAAGGTGCGACTCATTGATGTTATGGGACAGTGGAGCAGAAGTAGGTTGTACTGTACAAAAAAAAAAAAAAAAAATGATGATGGACGAAATTGTTTAAGGAGAAAAGCCCCTCTCTTCCCTATCAGCATATAAAAGTTTCTGAGGACTTCATGGATGTAAACCGTGGCACATTAGCAAATGCTCCCTTCCAACGCAATACCTCAAAAAACCATGCCACCGGGGCATGTTCTTGGTACGATGATGCCATAAATAATGATGATTAAAAAAAAAAATCTGTCCTTCTTTACTTGCAAAGTTGAAGCAAAGCACCAAGGAAGGATGACGTGTGTGTATGTGTGTTTGTGTGTTCGTTTGTGTGTGTGTGTGTGTGTGTGTGTGTGTGTGTGTGTGTGTAATTCACAGGGTAGGTAAGGATCACTTGATGGTCGTGATCGTCAGCTTTTTACCCTCCCGGAAGGGAGCTGAGAGCTCAATATAGTCCGATCTAAGGGCAAGGCTGTGAACTTCACACACGCACATACCTGTTCCCTTACTCAAGGGGGACAGTTACAACCCACTTTGTCAGTAAAACTTTTCGCAACCGAAGCGAGGCGCGAACTCCGGTTTACCAGATGGCAAGCGAGAACGTTACCATTCAGCCAGCGAGCGGTGTGTGTGTGTGTGTGTGTGTGTGTGTGTGTGTGTGTGTGTGTGTGTGTGTGTGTGTGTGTGTGTGTGTGTGTGTGTGTGTGTGTGTGTGTGTGTGTGTGTGTGTGTGTGTGTGTGTGTGTGTGTGTGTGTGTGTGTGTGTGTGTGTGTGTGTGTGTGTGTGTGTGTGTGTGTGTGTGTGTGTGTGTGTGTGTGTTCTTACCTACTTATTTGTTTTTAACTAATTGTATCTTTACAGGAATGAGTCAAGCTCGTACTGTCCCGTGTCTTAAACCATATTTATCGTACACATCCTTAAATTTGTGAATTATTTTGGCACACACTATTTCATTTAGTAGTGCATTCCGCTGATCAGTTGCTCTATTGGGAAACTATATTTCCTTATGTCTTTATCACCTCTCTTCTTATGCAGTTTTTTGCAGTGTCCTCTTGCTGATGCTTCCCCATAGGTTAGGTAATCATTTATGTCGATTTTCTCCTTCCCTGATATGCATTTATATAGCATTATCATGTTACCTCTTCTCCTTCTCTCCTGTGGTGTTGGTAGATTCAGTTTATTTAGCCTTTCTTTGTAGCTTAGATCCGTTAAGCTTAGTACCCATCTTGTAACGGCCCTTTGAACTTTTTCAATCTTGTCTATGTGTTTTTTGAAATCAGGACTCCAGACTACTGATGCTTACTCCAGGGTTGGTCTGATGAATGATGTTATTATCTTTCTTAGCATGTCTTCATTTATGTATGTGAATGCTATTCTCATATTTGCAAGCAGTGTATACATGTTCCGTACCTTCTCACTGATGTGGTCAGCCGGAGATAGTCTGTTATTGATAATCACACCAACTGTAGATCCTTCTCTCTTTCTGATGTGTGTAAGGTTTTATTTCCAAACGTATAATCCAAATCAGGTCTTTTTCCACTTTTACCAAACTTGATTACATGACACTTGTCCACATTGAAGTCCATTTGCCATGTATTACTCCATTCATGAAGTTTATTTAATTCTTCTTGTAGCTCTTTACAAGAGTCTGTGTTAGTAATTCTCCTTTGTATTTTTGCATCATCTGCAAAATATTTAGATAGCTTTCATTTCCAGTGTTACTGTCTATATCGTTTACATACACTAAAAACATGATTGGTGCCAGCACTGAGCCCTATGGTACTCCACTAGTCACTTCTTTCCGGGATGAGTAATTTCCCCTTAGTACTGGTCTCATTTCTCTTTTCATGAGAAAATCTTGCATCCAACAATACAGTTTGCCTCGAATTCCTCCTTGATGGTACAGTTTCCATAAAAGTCTTTGGTGTGGTACTGTGTCAAATGCTTTCTTGAAATCTAAATAGATACTATCCACCCATCCTTCTCTTTCCTGTAATGTGTCTGTTACCCTGTCATAGTAGCTTAACAGATTAGTAACACATGATTTTCCTTTTCTGAAACCAAACTGTCTTTCTGTTATCATACTGTGTTCTTCTAGATGATTTACCCAAGCTTTTCTTATAAGCTTTTGTAATACCTTGCTTACAACACTGGTCAGTGATACTGGTCGATAGTTAAGTGGATTCTGTCTATTCCCTTTCTTGAATAAGAGAACAATCTTTGCTTTCTTCCAAATATCAGGTAGTTTACCTTGACTCAAGGATTTCTTGAAAATTAAAAATAATGGTTTACTTAACTCTATTGCACATTCACGTAGCACACAACATGAAATTTCATCAGGACCATTTGCTTTTCCTTTGTTTAATTTACTTAGCTCCTCCTGTATTTCTTTTTCTGATGTTTGTATATCTGGTAGTATGTGTGGGCATGCATGTTCCACATAACACCTCTCAAACTTTTTTTCCTTTGTAAAAACTAATTGGAAACTCTTGTTTAGTGCTTCACAAATATCCTTCTCTTGTGTATAGGTGATTCCATCGTCCGTAATGGATTGTATTTTATCTTTTACTTTGGTTTTGCTTTTGAATAAGCTGTAAAATAGTTTTGGTTGATCACTTCTTTTATTTATGATATCCTCCTCAAACTGTTTTTGGGCTTCCCTCCTTATTCTTGTATAATCGTTTCTTGCCTGTTTGTAATTATTATATGCCCTTTCACTATTGTGTCTTCTGTATCTGTTCAACAACAAATGTCTGTTTTCTTTTGACTTTTTACATTCTGTATTGAACCATTTCTTTCTTTTCTTTTCTTCTTCTTTGTGCTGTGGGATGTACTTCTGGCCTCCTGTTTCATAAAGTTCACAGAATTTTTCATATATAGCATTTTAATCTTGTGCTTTAAGCTCCTTTTCCCAACCATTTTCTAAGAAGTACTTCTTTAGGTCATGATACTTTCCCTTTTTACAGTTTAGGTTCTTTTTGTAACTTTCATTGCTGTTAATTATGTCATATGCAATCCTGAAGTTGCAATTTAGTACTGCATGGTCGCTTTTGCGAAATGGAGGGTGATATATTAAATTGTCAATATCGTTATCTTGCCTAGTAAATATGAGATCTAGCACTGAGGATACATCGAGTCCTCTTTTTCTGGTGCTTTCCCTACATGTTGCGTTAGGAAATCTCTTGCACGAGATCCAGGAGCTTTTGGTCTCAAATCTCCAGTCAGTATAGTTCTTTCCGATTTCTCTTCCATTCAATGTAGTAATGCTCTTAAACTCTGAATTGTACTCTCTGCCAGGTCCTCATATTCGTCTCTTTCCCATGTGTTTGATCTGGGTGGCATGTACAAATTGGCTACAATTACTTTCCCTTCAGATGTATTGATCTCTACTGCAATAAGTTCTACTTGTTAGGGTATATCTAGTTCTATTTCTTTGACTTTTAGATTTTTCTTTTAATTAATATTAAAATTCCTCCTCCTGTGTGTGTGTGTGTGTGTGTGTGTGTGTGTGTGTGTGTGTGTGTGTGTGTGTGTGTGTGTGTGTGTGTGTGTGTGTGTGTGTGTGTGTATGTGTGTGTGTGTGTGTGTGTGTCAACGGGAGGAAGGAATGTTTATATTGTTTTGACCAGTCGCCTTAAATTATTTGTAAGTGAACTGCGATTAAATATTACACTAAATGTTATCTTGAATAATTGGAGGCTTCTTTGATACCGAGAAGCTAAATGCCACCTCTTTCACTTCACCGCCCCTAGATCCCTCTCCCTATCCATCTATATTGTTATCATGCTCCATAGCCTGTTACTCCTCTGGCCTACCCCATCTCCTATCCCCCAGGTGTGTGCAGGTATTGGGCACACCTCCACGGCTCTTTGGCCCTCACCAGTGAATGCTTAGGAAAATGAATTAATCTTTAGTTTTATAATCTTTAGTTTCAAACATCGTGGAGAGAGTGCATTGAGAATCTTAACTGTAACAGGTGGAACAGTGCAAGGCTGAACAGTCAGGGTCAAAATTTTGCCAACTGTTGCACTTTGTCTACAGCATCAGCATTTAACACAGAATCTCCGTCACTTTCCTCTTAGAAACATTATGTAAACAAGTGGTTCCAGGCACAACAAACTGCCCATCCAATCAAGGTCAAAGGTCATGGTGCCAAATGAAAGCCCATATGAGATTCATCGAGTTATAGCCCCCTGAATATCCGTGACCTTGAGTTCCACCTTTCAAAGTCACTCAGTGTCAAAGGTCTTGGTGCCAAATGAAAACCATATTGGAGTTCTTGCATGTTGATAATAATATATATCTCTGTTTTCAACCGGTGTCGAGTTATAGCTCTCTGAAAATCCCTGACTTTGATTTTAACCTTTCATGGTCAATCGATTACCTCCAAAACTGAGTCACTTCCTTTTGGAACCAGTGCCACAATACCCTGAAACTCTCATGTAATTTCATTCAGCCGTTTCTCGTAATGTTGCTAAGAAACAAGGAAATAATCAAACATAGGAAAAAGAAACAAAGAAACTCAACCCAAAACAATTCCTCGCCGGACTCCGTCCGGGACGAGGTAAAAAAAAAAAAAATCATGGACATTGAAATATCACGCCTTTCTCAAGGCAGAAATATTAGCCTGTAAAGGAAAGTGACAAGCTGACAAGTTAATATACCTTGTTAGGCAAACTTTTGCCTAGTTCGGTTATGGTTAACATCTGACGACTTTATTCTCATAGTCTAAGGGAGGAACTAATTCTCAAAGAGTTCAAACTTTTTATAGGTAATCCATTCATAAGCATCACATTTATTTTACCGATGGTATCGTTAGGCGATAATATGTAATAAGAAGAATTTGGTCCTCTACGACTTACAAACTATTATGTTAAGTTACTGAGAACTGGTGAAAGCAACCCTAATTTGGTTCGATATTCGATGTGCGAAATACGTTTATAAGCACTATATATACTGTGTCATAGATCGAAAAGAGACTGTTCCATAAATGAACTAGAGGAGCTAGGGCTACTGTTCGTGTGGATGGTGAGCTGAGTGAGTTCTTTGATCTCAGTGTGGGACTGAAACAGGGTTGTGTGATGTCTCCATGGTTGTTTAATATATACATGGATGGGGTTGTAAAGGAGGTGCACGATAGGGCAGTGGATGTGGGGGTGGCTCTAATGAATGAGGGTGAGATTTGGAAGCTTCCGGTGTTGCTGTTTGCTGATGATACAGTACTGTTGAGTGAAGATGAATGGGAATTGCAAGGTTTGGTGAATGAATTTGGGACAGTGTGTAGGAGGAGGAATCTGAAAGTTAATGTAAAGAAAAGTAAAGTTATGGTGTTTGAGAGGAATGACGTCACAGAGTGTGCAGTGAGGTTGGATGGTGAGGATATGGAGAATATGAGTGCATTCAAGTACTTGGGTAATGTGATGAGTAAGGATGGAACTTTGGGGGATGAAGTGCGTGAAAGGGTACAGCAGGGAAGGAAGGTTGTTGGTACACTGAAAGCAGTGATGAGAAATAGGGAGGTGGGTATGGAAGTTAAGAAGTCACTGCATGATAGTATTGTGATCCCTATCCTGACGTATGGAAGCGAGACATGGACCTTGTAAGAGGGGAACAAGTCAAGAGTGAGAGCAGTGGAAATTAGTTACTTGAGAGGAGCATGTGGAGTGACGTGGAGGGACAGGTCGCCGAATGAAGAAGTGAAGCAACGCTGTTGGGTGGATGTGGATGTGGTTGAGATTAGGAGAAATACACTGAGGTGGTTTGGACATGTGAAGAGAATGGAAAATGAAAGACTGACTAAGAGGGTGTATGTAGGTGAGGTGAAGGGAGGGAGAGGGAGAGGTAGACCGAGGATGAGGTGGAGGGATGGAGTTGAGAGGTATATGAGGGAGGAGGGGGTGAGTTGGGGGGAGGGTAATCAAATGGTGGGTGACAGAGCGACTTGGAGGCGTTTTGTCTGCGGCCACCCTTTGCGGGATTAGGGCGTCGGGCTATAGATAGATAGATAGATAGATAAAGTCAACAACTTTGCAAGGGTAAAGAAGGTACGTAGTCTGCTTAGCACACCCAGTCTCTTGGAAGCAGATTTTACAAGAGAGGTAATATGTTCTTTCCAACACAAATCTCGAGAGAACGAGAACCCAAGTATATTAAAAGGTGATGAAGGATTGAGCTGGATATTGTTAAAAATTAGAGGGTACTCCTGTGGAAAATTCTGTCAGGTTCATAGATGAAAGAACTGAATTTTTGATACATTAAAAACAACAAGCTTATTATAACCCCAATCAGAGATATGAGCCAAGTCAAACATTAGGTATGCCATAGCCTCATCTCTTGTTAATATATATATATATATATATATATATATATATATATATATATATATACAGAGAGAGAGAGAGAGAGAACATCTCACACAATTTATCACTTACACGGACAGATTCACATCTACATAATCGCCCTCATTCTTTTCTGGTCATTGGCTCCTCCTCCTCCTCCTCCTCCTCCTCTCTCTCTCTCTCTCTCTCTCTCTCTCTCTCACACACACACACACACACACACACACACACACACACACACACACACACACACATTCACGTATTCAGGCTTACTCAGTATCTCACAATAGATATACTTGTCTCATTGTCTGTCACTTGCTCATCTCACCTTGACTTGCATTCACATTAAAGCTGCTCACTCTTATTAACTCGCTGTTCTCATTCACCCCTGCAACTAATCTTACTCACAGCCATTGTCATTCAATCGAATACTTTCTTAATCTTTCTTTTACTTCTTATTCACTCTCGCTCACTCTCACATTCTCTCACTTTTACACACTCGGAATAATTCGCTCACCTTAACTCTTACTGCGCGTCCATACGTGGCCTCGAACATGTGTTGGCAACACAGCTGGCAACATGTTTGGGTACATGTATGCAGCAGTATTTGGACAGATGTATGCAAACATGTTTCAGTGCAGCTTCGAACACTGGCATCAGAGGTGATGGGATAAGTGTGTCCGGACCAGGCAGCTGAGACTTCATCATGATGTTGCCAACATGATCTGGACGCTGATGTTCCCAACATACTTGCTGCGTGTTCGTTATTGTTTTGCTTACATGTTGCCAGCACTTGTTCGAACACACGTGTGGACGCACACTTACATTTCCCTGTCACTTTGATTCATATTCAGTCTCACGCACTTCTCTCCCTCCCCCACTGACCCTCGCACACCGTACAACTCATGCCTAGCTTCATTTACTCTTATGTTCACACTCACCCTCATCTCCATTAATTCACTGTCTCTCTTGGATTTTCACTCACTCACTTGCTCTCATTCCATTTCACTCTCACTCACTCCTGACTTTCCTTCACCCACTCACACCCATTGACACTCATACCCGTTGTCACTTATTCTCACTGTCAACTTACCTTTATATTCTTTCATAGATTCATGTACTACAATCTTAGAGACACTTGGTTACTCTCATTTTGGTAAACTCATACTCAGTGACTGACTCTCCCTCTCGCAGTGTCAGTCACATACACTGCAATTTACTCTCGCATAATCCCATATTTCAGTTGTTCAGTACTGTCCATTTTGTTCATTCTTGCAAATACTCTCCCACGCCAGGTCAACAGGCTCGTTCTCGTACTCACAAGATCACTATGTCACGTACTTTTCCATTCACAGTTCCTCTTCACTTTGTCTCGTACTTTTTCCGTTCACAGTCCCTCAGTCTCATTCAGATTCTCACTTATCTAAAGCCTGTCATTCATCCACACTGTCACACTGTTATCTCTTCTAAACTCCCACATTCTCGGTATTTTTCTCGCACTAATCCACTCCCATATTCATGTTATGGGGCTGGGGGTGGGGTAGAGTCAAGCCTGGCAAAATATACTACCGGGTACCCTTCTCACTTGGCTTACATGACTGATATCTGTTTGTTAAATTTATATACAGTAATGAAGTCTACTGTTTTTGCAAGTTGCCTTACTTTATGTTATCTCATTAACTAGAATCAAATGCATCCTTAACTAATAATCATGATAGCCAACATCATCACCCGGGACGCCTTGCTCATTTTTTTGAGCTCCACAGCAGGAAATTGCTATAACAGCCGCCTCCAGATTACATCCCATCCTCTCTCTCTCTCTCTCTCGAATATGCTTCCCCGTTCTTCTCCTACGCACCAAATAAGGCCAGTCTCTACCAATATTATTATTCATTTTACTTTCAGTTTCAAAATTTTTAACACCCTGCCTATATAAATTTTTCTTTGTTCATATTATCTTCATGCATTTATTTTTATCTATTCAATAATTCCACATCTCACTCCTAGAGCACTTTCTTCCATTCCAAAATACTAAAGTTGCTTTATTATTTTACATAATCTATCCTGTTATGTCATCTCTGTAGCCTGTATCCTAAATCGTTCTGTCTTAGTGTCCAGGCTTCACTTCCATACGAGTGTGTCAGTAGGAAAACACACTTCATAAGGGAGACCATACTTGGTGGCGTTAGAACATTCCCGTAAAAACACAGGTGTTACTTGAACGACTAATATTATACTATTTTAGTGGCTAGGAAAGCAGCAGAAAAGCACTAGGGTGGACGAAATCGAGTTCGTTGACATAAATGGGGTGGCTGGCTGGACAGGTGGTTAAGGGGAAGGAAGGGCTGTAACGTGAATATTGTCCCGAAATTTCTCCGCAACTCAAACCTGCAAATAGAACAGAATAACTAGTACTAACTGGTACTAGCAGTGATATCCTATTGTCCAGTAATATACAACCCAAGTAATATAGAGTAATTCACCCTTTATTATACCCTTCTTCCATCTATACCCAAACCCATCTCAGCCCTTATACCACACCACCCGTCATCTCCGCCCATATCCCTGCCATCCACTTCTCTTGGATATGAATAATTCGACGATCCATGCTTCGAAACTCAGAGAGTTCAGACCTTTCACAAGTAAAGCGTTGGCGGTGCTAAGTGTTAAAGCTGGAAGTTTGGCCAACTCTACGGTCACATTCATAAGTAGAGACCATCTCGTAAACCCCGAGGATCCTGAATCAGGAACTGTGAAGCACCACACGTTAATGCCTCTTGTTCACCCAGCAGAAGGCGGTAAGACATGAACTGAAGGTGAAAGGGAAGGGGATCACTGACGGGAGGGACGGTCATACCAGAGACGTAACAAAATACGAGTACACACACAAATACTGAGAAACATACCTGCATACAGACATTCAAATACAAAATCTAACGATCTCACGATAATACGTACAGTACACACAAGAAAAGAAACGCACAAACACAAACACACAGTCATGAATGAAATAAACATAATCAAATATCACATGAAAATATCCACACAAACAAATACACAGAAACATGACACACACAGTCATACACAAACAGACTTGGACATACACAAGTAACATATATACAGACACACACATTTCTTAAACACAGCTAAACAAAATAAAAATGCAAACACAAGCACACAGAAACACACACAAAGAAAAAGTTACAAAACGCAAGCGCACGTGCTCATCGAAACAACCCACACGCCCAGAGAGAGAGAGAGAGAGAGAGAATGGGGGATTCTTCCACTAATGAAGTCCTAATTATTGTTAATTATTTGGGTGAGTCAGGAATTCATTAACAGTAGTGAATAAAATATCCCATGACACGTTGCCGAATAACTAGTCAGCAAGACTGTTAGAAAATTCCATTAAATTTCCAAGTTCTGTACAATACATGGCGACGCTATAAGGTGCGACTCATTGATGTTATGGGACAGTGGAGCAGAAGTAGGTTGTACTGTACAAAAAAAAAAAAAAATGATGATGGACGAAATTGTTTAAGGAGAAAAGCCCCTCTCTTCCCTATCAGCATAAAAAAGTTTCTGAGGACTTCATGGATGTAAACCGTGGCACATTAGCAAATGCTCCCTTCCAACGCAAAACCTCAAAAAACCATGCCACCGGAGCATGTTCTTGGTACGATGATGCCATAAATAATGATGATTAAAAAAAAAAATCTGTCCTTCTTTACTTGCAAAGTTGAAACAAAGCACCAAGGAAGGATGACGTGTGTGTATGTGTGTTTGTGTGTTCGTTTGTGTGTGTGTGTGTGTGTGTGTGTGTGTAATTCACAGGGTAGGTAAGGATCACTTGATGGTCGTGATCGTCAGCTTTTTACCCTCCCGGAAGGGAGCTGAGAGCTCAATATAGTCCGATCTAAGGGCAAGGTTGTGAACTTCACACACGCACATACCTGTCCCCTTACTCAAGGGGGACAGTTACCACCTACTTTGTCAGTGAAACATTTCGCAACCGGAGCGAGGCGCGAACTCCGGTTTGCCAGATAGCAAGCGAGAACGTTACCATTCAGCCAGCGAGCGGTGTGTGTGTGTGTGTGTGTGTGTGTGTGTGTGTGTGTGTGTGTGTGTGTGTGTGTGTGTGTGTGTGTGTGTGTGTGTGTGTGTGTGTGTGTGTGTGTGTGTGTGTGTGTGTGTGTGTGTTCTTACCTACCTAATTGTTCTTACCTAATTGTATCTTTACAGGAATGAGTCAAGCTCGTACTGTCCCGTGTCTTAAACCATATTTATCATACATATCCTTAAATTTGTGAATTGTCTTGGCACACACTATTTCATTCGGTAGTGCATTCCACTGATCAATTGCTCTATTTGGGAAACTAAATTTCCTTCCGTCTCTATCACCTCTCTTCTTATGCAGTTTTTTGCAGTGTCCTCTTGCTGATGCTTCCCCATAGGTTAAGTAATCATTTATGTCTATTTTCTCCTTCCCTGATATGCATTTACATAGCATAATCATGTCACCTCTTTTCCTTCTCTCCTGTAGTGTTCGTAGATTCAGTTTATTTAGCCTTTCTTTGTAGCTTAGATCCGTTAAACTTGGTACCCATCTTGTAGCGGCCCTTTGAACTTTTTCAATCTTGTCTATGTGTTTTTTTGAGATCAGGACTCCAGACTACTGATGCATACTCCAGGGTTGGTTTGATGAATGATGTTATTATCTTTCTTAGCATGTCTTCATTTATGTATGCGAATGCTATTCTCATATTTGCAAGCAGTGTATACATGTTCCGTACCTTCTCACTGATGTGGTCAGCCGGAGATAGTCTGTTATTGATAATCACACCAACTGTAGGTCCTTTTCTCTTTCCGATGTGTGTAAGGTTTTATTTCCAAACGTATAATCCCAATCAGGTCTTTTTCCATTTTTACCAAACTTGATTACATGACACCTGTCCACATTGAAGTCCATTTGCCATGTATTACTCCATTCATGAAGTTTATTTAATTCTTCTTGTAGCTCTTTACAAGAGTCTGTGTTAGTAATTCTCCTTTGTATTTTTGCATCATCTGCAAACATATTTAGATAGCTTTCATTTCCAGTGTTACTGTCTATATCATTTATTTACACTAAAAACATGATTGGTGCCAGCACTGAGCCCTATGGTACTCCACTAGTCACTTGTTTCCATGTTGAGTGATTTCCCCTTAGTACTGGTCTCATTTCTCTTTTCATGAGAAAATCTTGCATCCAACAATACAGTTTGCCTCGAATTCCTCCTTGATGGTACAGTTTCCATAAAAGTCTTTGGTGTGGTACTGTGTCAAATGCTTTCTTGAAATCTAAATAGATACTGTCCACCCATCCTTCTCTTTCCTGTAATGTGTCTGTTACTCTGTCATAGTAGCTAAACAGATTAGTAACACATGATTTTCCTTTTCTGAAACCAAACTGTCTTTTTGTTATCATACTGTGTTCTTCTAGATGATTTTCTTATAAGCTTTTGTAATACCTTGCTTACAACACTGGTTAGTGATACTGGTCGATAGTTAAGTGGATTCTGTCTATTCCCTTTCTTGAATAAGGGAACAATGTTTGCTTTCTTCCAAATATCAGGTAGTTGACCTTGACTCAAGGATTTCTTGAAAATTAAAAATAATGGTTTACTTAACTCCTTTGCACATTCTCGTAGCACCCAACATGAAATTTCATCAGGACCACTTGCATTTCCTCTGTCTAATTTACTTAGCTCCTCCTGTATTTCTTTTTCTGATGTTTGTATATATGGTAGTATGCGTGGGCATGCATGTTCCACATAACACCTCTCAAAATTTTTTTCCTTTGTAAAAACTGATTGGAAATTCTTGTTTAGTGCTTCACAAATATCCTTCTCTTGTGTATAGGTGATTCCCTCGTCCGTAATGGATTGTATTTTATCTTTTACTTTGGTTTTGCTTCTGATGTAGCTGTAAAATAGCTTCGGTTGATCACCACTGTTATTTATGATATCCTCCTCAAACTGTTTTTGGGCTTCCCTCCTTATTCTTGTATAATCGTTTCTTGCCTGTTTGTAATTATTATATGCCCTTTCACTATTGTGTCTTCTGTATCTATTCAACAACAAATGTCTGTTTTCTTTTGACTTTTTACATTCTGTATTGAACCATTTCTTTCTTTTCTTCTCTGCTTCTTTATGCTGTGGGATGTACTTCTGGACTCCTGTTTCATGAAGTTCACAGAACTTTTCATATATAGCATTTAAATCTTGTCCTCCTTTTCCCAACCAATTTCTAAGAAGTACTTCTTTAGGTCATTATACTTTCCCTTTTTATAGTTTAGGCTCTTTTTGTAACTTTCATTGCTGTTAACTATGTCATAAGCAATCCTCAAGTTGCAATTTAGTACTGCATGGTCGCTTTTGCCGAATGGAGGGTGATATATTAAATTGTCAATATCGTTTTCTTGCCTAGTAAATATGAGATTTAGCATTGAGGATACATCGAGTCCTCTTTTTTTGGTGCTTTCCCTTACATTTTGCGTTAGGAAATCTCTTGCACGAGATCCAGGAGCTTTTAGTCCCAACAGCTTCCTTGGCTTATTATATCTAGCGTATTCCAATTTATATTTGTATTTAAATCTCCAGTTAGTATAGTTCTTTCCGATTTCTCTTCCATTCTATGTAGTAATGCTCTTAAACTCTGAATTGTACTCTCTGCCAGGTCCTCATATTCGTCTCTTTCCCATGTATTTGATCTGGGTGGCATGTACAAATTGGCTGCAATTACTTTCCCTTCAGATGTATTGATCTCTACTGCGATCAGTTCTACTTGTGAGGGTATATCTAGTTCTATTTCTTTGGCTTTTAGATTTTTCTTAGTTAATATTATAATTCCTCCTCCTGTGTGTGTGTGTGTGTGTGTGTGTGTGTGTGTGTGTGTGTGTGTGTGTGTGTGTGTGTTTGTGTGTGTGTGTGTGTGTGTGTGTGTGTGTGTGTGTGTGTGTGTGTGTGTGTGTTTGTGTGTTTGTGTGTGTGTGTGTGTGTGTGTGTGTGTGTGTGTGTGTGTGTGTCAACGGGAGGAAGGAATGTTTATATTGTTTTGACCAGTCGCCTTAAATTATTTGTAAGTGAACTGCGATTAAATATTACACTAAATGTTATCTTGAATAATTGGAGGCTTCTTTGATACCGAGAAGCTAAATGCCACCTCTTTCACTTCACCGCCCCTAGATCCCTCTCCCTATCCATCTATATATATTGTTATCATGCTCCATAGCCTGTTACTCCTCTGGCCTACCCCATCTCCTATCCCCCAGGTGTGTGCAGGTATTGGGCACACCTCCACGGCTCTTTGGCCCTCACCAGTGAATGCTTAGGAAAATGAATTAATCTTTAGTTTTATAATCTTTAGTTTCAAACATCGTGGAGAGAGTGCATTGAAAATCTTAACTGTAACAGGTGGAACAGTGCAAGGCTGAACAGTCAGGGTCAAAATTTTGCCAACTGTTGCACTTTGTCTACAGCATCAGCATTTAACACAGAATCTCCGTCACTTTCCTCTTAGAAACATTATGTAAACATGTGATTCCAGGCACAACAAACTGCCCATCCATTCAAGGTCAAAGGTCATGGTGCCAAATGAAAGCCCATATGAGATTCATCGAGTTATAGCCCCCTGAATATCCGTGACCTTGAGTTCCACCTTTCAAAGTCACTCAGTGTCAAAGGTCTTGGTGCCAAATGAAAACCATATTGGAGTTCTTGCATGTTGATAATAATATATATCTCTGTTTTCAACCGGTGTCGAGTTATAGCTCTCTGAAAATCCCTGACTTTGATTTTAACCTTTCATGGTCAATCGATTACCTCCAAAACTGAGTCACTTCCTTTTGGAACCAGTGCCACAATACCCTGAAACTCTCATGTAATTTCATTCAGCCGTTTCTCGTAATGTTGCTAAGAAACAAGGAAATAATCAAACATAGGAAAAAGAAACAAAGAAACTCAACCCAAAACAATTCCTCGCCGGACTCCGTCCGGGACGAGGTAAAAAAAAAAAAAAAATCATGGACATTGAAATATCACGCCTTTCTCAAGGCAGAAATATTAGCCTGTAAGGGAAAGTGACAAGCTGACAAGTTAATATACCTTGTTAGGCAAACTTTTGCCTAGTTCGGTTATGGTTAACATCTGACGACTTTATTCTCATAGTCTAAGGGAGGAACTAATCCTCAAAGAGTTCAAACTTTTTATAGGTAATCCATTCATAAGCATCACATTTATTTTACCGATGGTATCGTTAGGCGATAATATGTAATAAGAAGAATTTGGTCCTCTACGACTTACAAACTATTATGTTAAGTTACTGAGAACTGGTGAAAGCAACCCTAATTTGGTTCGATATTCGATGTGCGAAATACGTTTATAAGCACTATATATACTGTGTCATAGATCGAAAAGAGACTGTTCCATAAATGAACTAGAGGAGCACTCGGTGGAATGCATCTCTCTGACAAGGATAATGTTATTCCAAACCACTCTTCATAATGGGTTAGGTTTTCTCGTCATTGATTAGGGTTTTGCAAAAAGTGTTTTCCGAATACAGAATCTAATACGATCCGGATCGGTCCCAAAAGTTATTCGTTTGTTCCCTATGACATGGACTATCTACCCACCAATTTGGTCCAAATCTCTCTTTTAAGTTTTGGGTAATCCTGTTAACAAACAAGCAAACGTCAGTCCCAAAAGTTAATCGACTGTTCTCTCGGACTTGGGCTTTCTGCTCACCAATTTTGGTAAAATCTCTCATTTAGTTTTTGAGTAGTCCTGCTAAGAGACAAACAAATTAAGAAACAAACAGGGGTGAAAACATACTCTTCTTGTCGGAGAGACAATGAAATAATTTAATCTGATGAAAACATGATGAAGTGTTTGGTGTATTTTGTTATTACAAAATATTAATTCGAAAGAACATGTGTATGTACTGTACATGAGTAGTAATATATGACAAAACTATATATATCTAACATTAACTTTAAAAATCAGCTTGGTACTCAAAAAAGTTATTTATTATATCCTCAACTTTAGGTATTAGTAATCCACACACAAACTACTATGTGTATGAGTAATAATATCTATATCTATCTATCTATCTATCTATATATATATATATATATATATATATATATATATATATATATATATATATATATGAGCCTCTGTGGTACAGTGGAAGAGTGTGCGTTTCGTACACGGGTGAGCCAGTGTTCGCGCCCCGCCAGGGTAATAAACTTTGGGAGTGTTCACCCGGTCACGCACTGCATTGGCGGTCACCAGGGGTGCTGTGGTTGAACCAGTGTCACTTACTATAAAGTATGCTTGCACCCAGTTGGCTTACGCTGGCAGATTACACTTGGTTCACAGACTATACACATCCAAAACCACTCCAACACGACAATTACACTAACAAGCACTTTTCACCCTACATACAATCTCTACTAGACAGCCTAAGCCACTTGGTAGAGATACATTGGCTGTATCGTTCCGACTTCGGTCAGGATAGGCCGGTCCTGCAGTGGATACTCAAACGGCTGGGATTCCAAGGGGCTTCTTTGGTCTCATGAGTAAATACATAGCTAAAAACAAAAATAATTGAATGTATCTACTATGTCCTGAAAGAATCTCTTCTCTATCTCACATAGTAGAAAAGCTTTTAGCCTCTGAAAACTGTCGTGGTCGGGCCGTGTTGTGTAGGACCGGACCAGGTCGTGTCGGGCCGCTCATTTCCCACGTGAATATAGAGCAAGCATCTCTTCGCTTGCTGTGCTCGCTTGCTATTAATAACGAGGATAGTGTTTGGAAACTCCCTGTACTGTTGTTTGCAGATGATACTGTGTTGTTGAGTGAAGACGAAGGGGAGCTGCAAGGCTTGGTGGATGAGTTTGAGAGAGTGTGTAAGAAACGGCATCTAAAGGTGAATGTAGGGAAGAGTAAAGTGATGGTCTTTGAGAGAGGTGAAGTCAGTGAATGTACAGCCAGGTTGGATGGTGAGGAATTGGAAAATGTGAGTACGTTTAAGTACTTGGGTAGTGTGATGAGTAAGGATGGGGGTTTGGAGGGTGAAGTGCTTGAAAGGGTACAGCAGGGAAGAAAGGTTGCTGGTTCTTTGAAAGCAGTGATAAGAAACAGGGGAGTGAGCATGGAAGTGAAAAAGTTACTACATGACAGTATTGTGATACCAACTCTAACGTATGGAAGTGAAGCTTGGACGTTGTTGGAAGGACACAAGTCAAGAGTGAGAGCAGTGGAAATGAGTTATTTAAGAGGAGCCTGTGGAGTCACATGGAGAGACAGGCTGACGAATGAGGATATAAAGGAGCGTTGTGGTGTTGATGTGAATGTGATAGGAAGCGTTATGAGGAACACACTGAGGTGGTTTGGCCATGTGGAGAGGATGGAGGGTGAAAGACTGACGAAGAGAGTGTATGTGAGTGAGGTGGAGGGGGAAAGAGGGAGGGGGAGGCCGAGGATGAGATGGAGGGATGGGGTGGAGAGATATATGAGAGAGGGGGGTGTGAGTTGGGAGCAGGGGAGTGAAATGGCGGGGGACAGGGCGACTTGGAGGCGATTATTTTGTGGCCATCCCAAACGGGATTGAGGCGTCTGGCAATGGATGGATGGAGGGATGGAGATATATATATATATATATATATATATATATATATATATATATATAAACTGTTACACAGAGGTATATGTTAGAAACACAAAAGTAAAAAATCAAAGTATTGTTTCAAGAAGATATTATTACAAAAATATATCTGCAACTCTCGCCATTCACAGTCCATACACATACTGGTAAGGATACCAGAAAAGTGCACTTTGTGAGTGCGTGACGGGCGGGCGGGCGTTTGTACATCCATCATCATAATTTCATCTTGGTGTAAACTTTCAGTATTTCTGGAGAGGTAGATGAAGAATAACAGAAGAATAATTGAGCTAAAATATTTACTTTCTCACGTTTCCCCGTTCACGTTTTCACTCTGGATGTGTATAAAGCGAGACGATGTAGCATTTATCACAAGCGCAATGATCAGTTCTCTGCTCCCGACTTGCCGTGTCAACGATCTGTGCCGGTAAACGCTTGGCTATTGTTCGAATGATAAAATCCAGAATGGAGGCGATTACCCTTGCTGATTTCACCCCCTAAACATAGAAAAAAAAAAGTTCACGTAAAATTATGAGTGTAAAATCCGATACTCAATAGTTGGAACTCATTCAAAAAAAAAAAAAAAAAAAAAAAGTGTTACAACAAGAAACCTTTTTTCATGATTTCATTGTGAAGCATGTCAATGGAAACCCTCGGTACATTCCTTTGGAAAGCTGGGATTCCAAGGGGCTTCTTTGGTCTCATGAGTAAATACATAGCTAAAAACAAAAATAATTGAATGTATCTACTATGTCCTGAAAGAATCTCTTCTCTATCTCACATAGTAGAAAAGCTTTTAGCCTCTGAAAACTGTCGTGGTCGGGCCGTGTTGTGTAGGACCGGACCAGGTCGTGTCGGGCCGCTCATTTCCCACGTGAACATAGAGAAAGCATCCCTTCGCTTGCTGTGCTCGCTTGCTCTTAATAACGAGTCAGGTATATGGAAACTAGACTGATACACAGCAGTACATGCAGCTAACAGTAAATTATTATCTTAACAGTCAAGAAGTAATTAATCTGAAAGCAATAGCCACAGAGCTAGACATTTATAATCCTCACACATGCTAGGAAGAATATAAAAGGTAAATTATACAAAACTAACCTGCAACATAGCGATATACGGATGTAACATTAACAATGAATATTAATTTGATATTTAAAAAGAAATGTCTTATAAATTATGTCTTCAATACACAATATTTTATCTTATTTACATTCAAAACAATATTTTACTGATTATTACGCTAAATACTTTTACTTAGTGTTCTTTGTACATTGCGCTGTGCAAGTTTATTTTTTATTCTACTGTTTACATAATTAATAGAATGCGTGATGATATGTGTCTAAAGCTGTGGAGATCGTTTAAAAAAAAATATTTCATTAACCATAAAGCTAATACTCTTACTCCGTGATACATGAATATACCGTCATATAGCACAAAAATTTTTACATATTTTTTAATTTGTGTATTTATTAGTATGTTCGCAGAATACAAATGTCTAGAGTAGCGGTCATTTTCAAAGAAAGATATATATATATATATATATATATATATATATATATATATATATATATATATATATATATATATATTGTTACATAGCCTATGATTTCATCATCCTTTGTGTAATTTTAACGCACAGTTGCTGCATGTTTGATCACGAGCGTGTTCTGCCTCAGTCCCCCCCTTCTACCGTTATAGTAGAGTAAGTCGACATCTCTGTTATACTTTGCGGGATTGTCATCTCTTTGTCCCCATGGCTTCATTTGCGCGTCCTCATTACAAGTTGTATCAAGCTCTCCTGGCCCCTATATAATGAGCTCAGTCTCTGCATCATTGCCACTTAGATCTGCTCCTCATTTTGTTCACATCTCTGTCCTCCCCTGTACAGATATTATTATTGTGAGTGCTCAAGAAATCTCCAAACATCTAGCAGCTGTGTGTAATTTGAGTATAACTGTTGTTGCATTTTTCTTGTACTGTATAGCATAAGTTTAATTTGTAGGCCTAGTGAAGTTTTTGTAATTCGTGTGGGGTTCTTTATGTCAGTCATTTTTGATAATAGTTTGTATCTGTAAGTATTTATCTGGCATTCACTGAGTATTATCTGGTATCTCATTTTTATCAGGGCTGACTTAGATAAATTTATTCTTGCTAGTTTCGTGTTAATAGAGGCTATTGCAGTTAACCATATATTTAACCTGTTTATTTGCCATTACATTATCTTTATGAGTCCTGAATGTTTTGTTGTTAATTTAAGCATTAAACTTTAACTTGTAATTTTACCTAACTCTTTTGTTTTGAACCTGGAACTTTACGGGACAGTAGTGACTCTTCGTATTCTCACTTAAAGTGTACATTATCTTTCTCTGTTTCGTAACATAAATTTGGCGACCTCATATCAGGATATTCAGGATATTATCATAAGGATATTGTTTGATATTTTGTGACTGTGATATATTCATGATGGCTACTATTTCTACACTTGATGAAGCCAGGGATTTTTGTCAAATGTGCAAACAGTGTGTGATATAGAAAAACAGAACAAAGAATGAACTTAAGCTTGTTGCTCAACAATTGGGAATTGCAGTTCACTCTCATCATTCTAAAGATCAAATTGTTGCCATGATTAATAAAAGCTTGTTTAATGTAACTCCTCCAAATGAGCAAACGCAGATTGAATTAGCTAAGTTACAGCTAGCCCTGCAGGAGGCTCGTGTGAAGGAAGCTGAATTTCAAGCACGTGCTAAGGAGGCTGATGTTAAGGAGGCTGAGTTTCACGCACAAGTTGAACTTGCTAGGATTCAGGCAGACCATGAGTATCGCATGAAACAAGGTGGAACTGGATCATCTAGCTCTGATGATTTTGATGTGGCTAAAAATGTTAAACTTGTCCCTCCTTTTAATGAATCTGATTTAACAAAGTATTTTCAGTTGTTTGAGAGGGTAGCTACAGGTTTTAATTGGCCTAAGGAGTATTAGCCAGTACTCCTTCAAACTGTTCTCACCGGTAAAGCTCAAGTAACTTATGCATCTTTGCCTCAGGATCAGTCTGATAATTATGATGTAGTTAAGAGCTTGATTCTTAAGGCCTATGAGCTTGTTCCTGAAGCTTATAGAGTAAAATTTAGGACAACTTACAAGCAAGATAAGCAATCCCATGTTGAGTATGCAAAAATCAAAGAAGATTTGTTAGAGCAGTGGTTAAATTCTAAGAATGTGGATTCTGATTTTGGTAAATTTAAGCAGATGATTTTGCTGGAGGATTTCAAAAGGTGTATTTATAAAGATGTAAGCCTATATCTTGATGAGAAAAGGATAGATAATTTGTCTGATGCTGCAGTTTTAGCTGATGAATATGTTCTCACTCACAAGAGATATTCTAGAGAAAAAGGGAAAGCTGAGAGTAAGTACGTTGCCTCTACTCAGAGTACAGGTAACAGGAAAGAGAATAAGGATGATGTTTCTCAGGAAGTAAATACCAGCTTCACCTCTAGATTTCAGAAAAGTAAATGTACTTATTGTAGTAAGCTTGGTCATACAACGGAGAGATGTTTCAGGAGACAGCGTGATGTGAACAAAAAGGAGTCTTTAAATATTCAGTCAATTGGTCTAGTGTCCACTCTTGAGAGTTCCCAGAATTCTTTAACTGAGTTAACTGAACCTGCTTTGAGGGGTAACTTAAATTCTCATGATGGAGCTTCTCTTTTGAGCAGTAACGTGGGTGACACTCTCAAGAGTTCATGTGCTAATTTCCTGTCTGATGGTTTTGTCAGTCCTCTGGACAGTAATGACTGGAAATCAGTTAAAATATATCGTGATACAGGTGCTTGCCAATCCCTTATGCTGACCAGTGTTCTAGGCTCTAATTTTAATTCCTCTGATGAAACTGTAATCTTACAAGGTGTAGGGAATAATTACTTCTCTGTTCCTCTGTGCAAAGTGAATTTAGAGTCTGGTTTTGTTAATGGTTCTGTTATGGTTGGGTTGGTTGAGACACTCCCAATGTCAGGTGTAACTTTCTTACTTGGAAATGATATTGGTGGAAGTCAAGTGTGTCCAGCTCCTCTGTTGTCTAGTGAGCCAGTGGCTGCGTCCCAGGATTGTGATGTCCCTGATGTGTTCCCTGCATGTGCTGTCACTAGGGCTAAGTCTAAAGTTACTGGTGATTTAGAGGATAATGATGATGATGATGTTATCCTAGCTGACACTTTTCTTGCTAATTTGGACCACTCACCAGATGAGGCAGTACCCCGTAGTGTTGATAATTTGTCTCGTCAAGAGTTGGTTGAGTTGCAGGTTGCTGACCCTGATTTGAAAGGTCTAGCTAACTCTGCTTGCAGTGAGGAAGAGTCAGCTGGTGCTTCTACTTGTTATTATGTAAAGTCAGGAGTACTTATGAGGAAGTGGAGACCCCCAACAGCATCAGCCGACTGTGAATGGGAGGTTGTACATCAAGTTGTCATCCCTCGTGTTTGTAGGCAGGATATCATTAGAGTGGCTCATGATTCCAGTTTGGCAGGACACCTTGGAGTGAGGAAGACTGTGGCACGCATTTTGAAACACTTCTACTGGCCAGGTATCTTCAGGGATGTTTCCTGGTATTGTAAGTCTTGTCACACCTGTCAAGTTGTGGGGAAGTGTAATCAGACCGAAAAGGTTGCACCTCTAGTTCCCATTCCTCATTTTGAGGCGCCTTTCACCCGTGTGTTAGTGGATATTGTGGGCCCTCTTCCTAAGACTTCTTCAGGATTTTCTTATGTGTTGACCCTGATTGATATGGCTACTCGTTATCCTGAAGCCATTCCACTTAGAAACATCTCAGCAAAGAACGTGGTTAAGGAAATGCTAGGGTTCTTCACAAAGTTTGGTCTGCCCAAGGAGGTACAGTCAGACCGAGGAAGTAATTTCATGTCAAATGTTTTCAAGCAGTCTCTGAAAGAGTTGGGCATCACCCAGATCACGTCTTCAGCTTACCATCCCCAGACCCAAGGAGCATTGGAGAGATATCATCAAACACTCAAATCGATGCTCAAGAAATACTGTTTGGAACATCAGAAAGACTGGGATAAAGGTCTTCCATTCGTTGTGTTTGCTGCAAGAGAATCTCCAAATGAATCACTGGGCTTCTCACCTTTTGAACTACTGTTTGGCCATGAAGTAAGAGGACCCCTTAAGCTACTCAAGGAATGCTGGCTGTCGGAGGAAGATGACGTCAACCAGCTGGAGTATGTGATGAAGTTCAAAGAACGGCTGTCCACTGCTTTACAGCTGGCGAGAGAGAATTTAGGAGCTGCTCAGGAGAAGATGAAGACTTGGTATGACAAGAAGTCCAGGTTACGCCACTTTCAGCCAGGAGATCAGGTTTTGATTCTGCTACCAGTTCATGGGCAACCTCTTCAAGCCAAGTTTAGTGGTCCTTATTTCGTGGAGAAGAAACTCAGTGATGTCAACTATGTCATCGCCACACCAGATCGTAGAAAGTGCAAGCAACTATGTCACATCAACATGCTAAAGTTATATCACAGGCGGGACGAAAATAATCCAGTCTGCACTGTAGCTGTTCCACCCGAGTCTGCAAGTGAAGCTCTCCCATGCAGTATGAGCCTGAGTGATAGTTTGGGGAAGAATCCTGATATCATGAATGATCTCCAGACTAAGCTTTCTCATCTACCTCCCAAGGAAAGGCAGGAGTTTTCGGCATTACTGCAGGAGTACCCGCAAGTGTTCCGTGCTACTCCAGGAAGAACCACTGTGTTGATGCATGATGTCGATGTTGGAGACGCAAAGCCAATTAAATTGCCTCCTTACCATGTGAACCCAGTGAAAGTTCCTCTCATCCAGAAGGAGCTTGGCTACCTGTTGAACCACAAGATGATTGAGCCCTGTCAGAGCGAGTGGAGTTCTCCTGTCACTCTAGTCCCTAAGCCAGGTGGGTCACAGAGGCTTTGCATCGACTACAGACGTGTTAATCAGATAACCAAAACAGACACTTACCCTCTCCCTCGTGTGGAAGATTGCATAGACAAGATCGGAAAGGCTAGGTACATAAGTAAGTTTGATTTGTTAAAGGGATACTGGCAAGTACCTATGACTGAACGTGCTAGAGAGATCTCATGTTTTGTAACACTAGGAAAGACATTTGCATGTTCTGTAATGCCATATACAGATTGTTTTAGAGTAATAAGAAATTTCTTTGTGGGGAGGTGTTACATAGCCTATGATTTCATCATCCTTTGTGTAATTTTAACGCACAGTTGCTGCATGTTTGATCACGAGCGTGTTCTGCCTCAGTCCCCCCCTTCTACCGTTATAGTAGAGTAAGTCGACATCTCTGTTATACTTTGCGGGATTGTCATCTCTTTGTCCCCATGGCTTCATTTGCGCGTCCTCATTACAAGTTGTATCAAGCTCTCCTGGCCCCTATATAATGAGCTCAGTCTCTGCATCATTGCCACTTAGATCTGCTCCTCATTTTGTTCACATCTCTGTCCTCCCCTGTACAGATATTATTATTGTGAGTGTTCAAGAAATCTCCAAACATCTAGCAGCTGTGTGTAATTTGAGTATAACTGTTGTTGCATTTTTTCTTGTACTGTATAGCATAAGTTTAATTTGTAGGCCTAGTGAAGTTTTTGTAATTCGTGTGGGGTTCTTTATGTCAGTCATTTTTGATAATAGTTTGTATCTGTAAGTATTTATCTGGCATTCACTGAGTATTATCTGGTATCTCATTTTTATCAGGGCTGACTTAGATAAATTTATTCTTGCTAGTTTCGTGTTAATAGAGGCTATTGCAGTTAACCATATATTTAACCTGTTTATTTGCCATTACATTATCTTTATGAGTCCTGAATGTTTTGTTGTTAATTTAAGCATTAAACTTTAACTTGTAATTTTACCTAACTCTTTTGTTTTGAACCTGGAACTTTACGGGACAGTAGTGACTCTTCGTATTCTCACTTAAAGTGTACATTATCTTTCTCTGTTTCGTAACAATATATATATATATATATATATATATATATATATATATATATATATATATATATATATATATATATATATATATATATATATATCATACTGGCTCTTATTACCAGTGTTACATATCAAACTATGTAACAGTCTAGTCTGTTTATTTTCATCGTTATATACATTCTAGTATGTGAGTGGAATATATATATATATATATATATATATATATATATATATATATATATATATATATATATATATATATAACTGAAGACAAGGACAAGGAGGCGATGAACTGGGACCATGTTCGCGATTTATTGCAATAGTGACGTTTCGAGGTAATCCAACCCAATCATTAGACAAAAACGTGGTTAAAAAGACTAAATCCTGAGTTGCTTTGTGTGATGTCCAGTGCAGACGTTCCAAACGACGACATATGGAGAATACTGGTCGACCATAAAAGAGACTTCTTGTCCTGGTCCTCAGTTTTATATATACCATCAGGTTCCCTGCTGGATCCTCAGTTTTTAATAATATATATATATATATATATATATATATATATATATATATATATATATATATATTATCATCAGCCGTTTGAGTGTCCACTGCAGGACCAGCCTATCTCAACCGAAGTGGGAACGATACAGCCTACATATCTCTACCAAGTGGCTTAAGCTGTCTAGTAGAGATTGTATGTAGGGTGAGAAGTGCTTATAAGTGTGACTGTAGTGATGGAGTCGCTTTGAATGTGTGTGTAGTCTGTAAACCAAGTGTAATCGGCCCGCGCAAGCCGACTGGGTGCAAACATACTTTAAAGTATGTGACACTGGTTCAACCACAGCACCCCTTATGTCCGCGAAAGCAGTACGTGGTCGGAAGAACGCTCCCAAACGTTATTACCCTGGTGGGGCACGAACCCTGGTTCACCCGTGAACGAAAACGCACACTCTACCACTGTTCCACGGAGGCTCCATATATATATATATATATATATATATATATATATATATATATATATATATATGTGAAACTGCAAAAACTCATTTTCAGAATAACATTCTGTGGATTATTTTCTATCTATCTATATTTTACCAATATTAAAAACCTCCCAAATCTCTGTGGAAAGTGTTATTGTTCTTGTCAGTATTAGTATTCTTACTTCAAATTGCGATATTCAAAGATTATTTGGCCTACAAGTTTAGTCGGGTCAGTCAGAAAGCTGTCCTTTTACTTTGGCCAAATATGGTGGCAGTTCATCAACCGGATGTCCGGATATAATCCGGAACTAAGAAAGATGAGTCAGCTACGCATTTTCAAGAACTGCTTAGGGAAAGAAGCTGAGATTTTACAACAGTATAGCCTTATGGGGACGCAGTACACAATGGATTATGGTTTCAATCGCTTGATTATTCTTTGAGATCACCTGGGGTAAAAAGTTGGGAATTTTCTGGATATTCCAGATACCACCTAATTTTCCTTGTAGGATTAAAGCTAAATCCATCAAACTTGGTGGATCTGTATACTGTGATGACCAGCACAAGATCAGTGACTTTGCCTTTAAGGCCTCTTTATACCTAGGCTTCTAGTAAACAATGGCGGTGGGAAGTATTTCTTTATCAAAATTCTTCTTCGGCAATTTTATGTTGTTCTGTTTATAACTTGCCAGATCTCTGTAGGAAGTTTAAATTTTCCTGTCAATTATCATACTTATTTTTAAACTGCGATATTTCAAAGGCTATTTGGCCTAAAGCCTTCAAACTTGGTCAACTTAGTCGGATATCTGTCCACTTCTTTTGGACAATCATGGTGACAATCGGTCAACTGGATCTCCCCATGTTATCCGGAACACAGAAAAGTGAGTCAGCAATCCCATCTCAAGAAATGCTTAAGCTAGGAAACTGAAATTTTACTACAATATAGCCTTAATGCTAATGCAGTGCAGAAGGTAGAATGATTCCAATCAGTTGATTGTTCTCTGTGATAGCTTGAGGGCAAAATTTGGAATTTTCCCGATTTCCTGGATGTCACCTAATTTTCCATGAAGAGTTAAAGCTACAGTCACCAAACTTGGTCGACTTATAAACTGTGATGACATACGGTGACATGCACAAGATCAGTGACCTTGACCTCAAGGTCGCTTTATAGCTTGGCTTCTAGTAGGCAATGGCTGTGGGAAGTTTTTCCTTGTAAAAATTGTCTTACAGTGTTCTAGTAAGACTCTGTTTTATTAAAATTGCAGTAATCCAAAGGTTATTTGATGTAGAGCCTTCAAACCTGGTCAGCTTAGTCGGATAGCTGTCCGCTTCTTTTGACCAAATATGGTGGCAATTCATTGTCTGGATCTCCCGATATTTTCTGGAATGCAAAAAAGTGAGTCAGCCACACTGTCTCAAGAACCGCTTAAGTTAGGAAACTGAAATTTTATTACAGTATAGCCTTAAGTTGGTTGCAGTGCAGAAAGCAGTGAGGTTCTAATTGGTTGCTTATTTTCTGAGGTCGCATGAGGTAAAAAATTGGGACTTTTCCGGACATTGCAGATGCCACTGATTATTCATGAAAGAATAAAGCAAAGGCAACGAAAATTAACACATTTATAGATATTGATCACCTAAGGTGACATGCACAACATCCCTAGAGGATGTTTATTTAAAACTTTCCAAAAATCTCTGGGAAGTTTGCGTGTTTTTCCCATATTCTAAAACGTTCCTCATCCATGTGTGGAGTAGTCTTGCTTTTGTCCATATTTAAAACTTCCCACAGTTATGTGGGAAGTTTTTGATTCATGTAAATATTATTATTATTATTATTATTATTATTATTATTATTATTGTTTTTATTATTACTTATTTTAAAATTGCTGTCTTCAAAGGTTGTTCGGCCTAGAGCCTTCAAACATTGTCAGCCTACTCTGACAGCTGTGCACTTCTTTCGGCTAAATACAATGGCAGTCAGCCAGCCCCATCTCTGGATATTGTCCAGAACACAGGCAAGCGAGTCAGCCACAGTATCTTAAGAACTGCTAAAGCTAGGAAGCTGAAATTTTACTACAATATAGCCTTAAGGTGAACGCAGTGCAGAAAGGAGTACAGCTCCAATCGGTTTATTATTCTCAAGATCGCCTGGCTTTAAAAATTGGGAATTTTCCAGATAGTCCAGATGTCACCTAGTTTTCCATGAAGGATTAAAGCTACAGCCACCAAAGTTCACGGTATACTGTGGTGACTTAAGGTGACATGGACAGTATCAACGACCTTGACCTCAAGATCCCTTTGCAGCTGGACTTCTAGTAGGAAATGGCGAGGGGAAGTTTTTCCATATCCAAATGTTGTCCTCGTACAATTTTACAATGTTCTGGTAAAAACTCCCCACATCTTTGTGGGAATTTTAATTATTCTTGTCAATATTATTCTTGTTCCTGTTTATTTTAAAACTGAGATATTTCAAAAGATGTTTGGCCCAGAGTACTTAAACATGGTCTACTTAGACAGCTGTCTGCTTCCATTGGCTAAATACTGTATGTTGACAGTCCAAACCACACAAAAGTGAGTTAGGAATGCTATCTGAAGAACCACTAAAGCTAGGAAGCTGAAATTTTAAAACAATATAGGCTTAAAGCAGACACAATGCAGGAAATAGTATGGTTCCAACCAGTTCATTTTTCTCTAAGATCGCCTGGGGTAAAAAAAAAAACTGGGGCTTTTCTGGATATGTTCAATGTTACCTAATTTTCCATAAAGGATTAAAAGCTAGGGTGACCAAACTTGGACTTACTGACTGTGACGACCTTAGGTGACATGCACAAGATCAGTGACCTTGACCTTAAGGTCCCTTTATAGCTCGGCTTCTGGTAGGCAATGGCTGTGGGAAGTTTTTCTCTATCCTTGGACATTTTTACAGTGTTGTCATTAAAACTTCCCACATCCTTGTGGAAACTTTTATTATTCTTGTCAATATTAGTATTATTCTTACTTATTTTAAAATTGAGTCCACTCACTCGATGTAGTGCTGCTCTTGGGTGTCTGACCTTTCCTCTCCTCTCTCCATTCCTTCCTTCCTCTTCTGTCTTTTTTTACTACATTCTTTCCTCGTCCTTCTGCCTATGGATGACTTTATACTCCCTCTTTTGTCTTTCTTTCATTCTTTCCTCTTCCTTCTGCCTATGAGCGACTCTACACTGAGTAACAAGCCTAATGGTTTCCTGTACACCAGGAAACCATTTGCTACGCTGGGTGGTAACCATATAACCAAATTATGGCACCTGGTGGTTTAGTGGGTAACTACAGCACTCCAATCGGATTGAGCCGGTGAAGGTTTATATCCAAGGGGTGGTTGGGGTTATTGCTCATGTAATGCCACTCAGGGATGATTGAGGCTGGTCACTCTCATCTTAAACGTCAGGAGCAAATTGCCTACCCCCGGGCTTCTACGCTTCTCATGGGGCAACGTAGAATTGGATGATGTATGGATGGATACTTTCAAGGCTATTTGACCTACAACTTTCAAACTTGGTCAACTTAGTCGGACAGCTGTCTGCTTCTTTTGGGCAAATACTTTTGCCATCCACCAACCGGATCTGTGGATAATATCCACAACATAGAAAAGTGAGTCAGACAATCCGTCTTAAGAACTGCTTAAGCTAGGAGCTGAAATTTGTCTACAGTTTAGCCTTAAGGAAGACGCAGTGTGGAAAGGAATATGGTTCCAGTCGGTTAATTATTTTCTTAAATCACTTGGGGTCAAACACTGGGACTTTCTTCATACTCCAGATGTAACCCAATTTTCCATGAAGGATTAAAGCCAGATCCACCAAACCTGACGAATTTATAAACTGTGATGATATAAGATGACATGCACAAGATCTGTGACCTTGACTTCAAGGTCCCATTATAGCCCGGCTTATAGTAGGCAATGGCCATGGGAAATTTTTCTTTATCAAAATGTCATTGGATAATTTTACGGTGTTCTAGCCTATTCTTTTCGCTTGAAAAGTACAGGACCATTATTCAGAAGCTGTTTGGCCAACAGCCTTCAAATATTGCCAGATTAATCATCCAGCTGGCAGCTTCTGGTCAAAGATGATGGCAATCCATTAACCGAATCACCGGATATTATTCAGAATATTAAAATAAATGGATTCCGGGATGATATCTAAGAAGCCGCTTCAGCTACCATGCCGAAAATTTATTGCAATATAGTCTTAAGATGGCCGCATTGCGGACAAGAGTATGGTTCCAATTGGTTGATTATTCTCTGAGATTGCCCTGGGTAAAAAACTGGGACTTTTCCAGATATTCGAGATGGAACCTAATTTTACATGGATTATTAAAGCTAGAGCCTCTAAACTTGGTGGACCTGTAGACTGTGATGACTTAAGGCTGCGTTTCTTAACCTGTTCCGACCTCAGCACTCCCTGTACCAAGGACTTACAGTCCAGCACTTCCTTACATCTGGTTACTGGGATTACAGTTGCTACACTACTATAGTTGCCACACTACTGCAAGGATAATGTAAAGTGACTTACTGCTTGTCAATTTATTTTATACATTCTCTAAAAATAAAACACCAAGGTTGCCAGTACTAAGCAAAATCAGTAACAAAATATCGGAAGAGAAAAAAGGAAGAGTGTGGATAAACCTTTCAATCACAGAAAGTGGGGTACTCAGACATACAATAATAATATTTTAAAATGTGTACCATATACCCCCTGGGGGTAGGGGGGGTTTCAAGAATACTCCCCCAGTAACCCTGCTTGTCGTAAAAGGCGACTAAAAGGGTTGGCGGAGGGTTAGTGCCCCTCCCCGGAAAACAACTAACTAAAAAAACAAACAAGAAGCCTCGGACAAGGACTGACCTAACGATGACGACCCAGGACCGGACAAAGAACTTGGTAATGGCTACGTGGAATGTAAGAGGAGCGAATGATGAGGTGAAAGAGAGATAGATTGTCCAGGCGCTTGAGGGTGTGAAAGTGGATGTATGTGAAATAACAAACAAAATGGAGAGGAGAAAGTGTGAGAGAATGGGAGTATGGATGGGGTATATGTGCAGGAGTAGGTGAGAATGAGAGGGCAAAGGAAGGAGTATGTATATTTGTGTGTAAAAGATGGAAGAAGAGCATAAGACAGTATGGATCAGTTGGGTCAAGGATTGTGTGGGTAAAGCTGAAAGTTGGAATACAAATGTGGGCAATTGTGTGTGTGTATGCGCCAAAGCAAGATCGTGCTAGCAGAGTGAGAGAAGAGTTCTGGACAAATGTGGAAGTGTGCATGGAAAAGTTTGGAAGGAATGAGAGAGTGTTTTTGGTCGGTGATATAAATGGTAAAGTAGGGAATGTGAAGGTGGATGGAATAGTCGGTGAGTGGGGTGTGCCTGCTGAGATAGATGAGAATGGCAGTGCGTTAGTGGACATTTGTGCTGAGAGGGGGTTGGTGATAGCCAATACCCTCTTCAGGCATAAAATGATCCACAGGTATGCATGGCGAGTGTTGAGAAGGGTGGGTGGTGAACTGAATGAAAGGAAGGCAATGACTGATTATGTGTGTGTGGATGAAAGGATGCGAAGATGTGTAATGGATGCAAGAGCTTATAGAGGTTGGGGGAGTGGACTTTCTGATCACTACTTGGTGGTGGCCAGAATTAGGATCCAAGTAAGATGGAGGAATAGAAGAAGGGAAAGACGAGAGGAAGGAGTAGTTGCAAGGAGAGTGGAAAGGTTACAAGAGGATGAGAAAAAGGCAGAGTATAAGAGAGAAGTGGAGGAACGATTGGGTAAATGTGAATTAGAGCAGATGGGGGACATGGAAGGTGTGTGCAGGATATTTACAGAAGAAATATGTGCAGCATGTGATGTAGTGTGTGGGAGGAAGAGAAGACGGAGAGGGGTGCAAGGAACAGCGTGGTGGACTGAAGAGGTGAGACAGGCTGTGGCACAAAAGAAGAAAGCATACAATGAATGGACGAGAAATAGGGGCGTGGAAGAAGTTGAGAGGCGGAAGAGAGAGTTATGTGCAGAAAGAAAGAGAGAGGTGAAAAGATTAGTAAGAGAGAGTAAGAAGAGAGTCGATGAAGAATTTGGAAGGAATTTGGGTGTAAAGTGGAGGGACTGTAAGAAAATGTTCTGGAAAGAGGTGAAGAGAGTAAGACAGGGTGGAAGTGAGGTTAGCAGGGGATTGAAAGATAAAAATGGTAGATTACTAGTGGAGAAGGGAGAAAAAGTGAGCAGATGGAGAGAACACTTTGAGGAATTGCTGAACATAGAGAATGGAAGTAATGTAAGTATAAGTGGCTGGGGAAAGGCTGGGAGAAGGAGGGAGGTGAGAAGACAGGAAGAAATCAGTAGGATAGAAGTTGTGGAAGCAACGAAGAAAGTTGAACTGGGGAAAGCCCCAGGAATTGATGGAGTGTGTGGTGAAATGCTGAAGCATGGAGGAGAGATAGTAGTAGAATGGATGTGGAAGATGTGCAGATTGGCCTGGGAGGAAGGTAGGGTCCCGGAGGATTGGAAGTTAGGCATAGTTATTCCCTTGTACCAAGGAAAAGGGGAAAAAGAAGTGTGTGGTGATCATAGGGGCATTTGTCTTCTTAGTATAATAGGAAAAGTGTATGGTAGGATGCTTATTGACAGAGTTAGAGAAAGAACAGAGAAATTAGTTGGAGAAGAACAGGGAGGCTTTAGGAAGGGAAGAGGTTGTGTAGATCAGATATTCATTCTTAGATCTTTAGTGGAAAAGTTTCTAGAGAAGGGAAAGATGCTGTATGTGGCTTTCATGGATTTGGAGAAAGCATATGACAGGGTGGATAGACAAGGATTGTGGAGAGTAATAAGAATATGTGGAGTAGATGGGAAGCTGTTGAATGCTGTGAAGAGTATGTATGATGGTGCTATGGCTGCAGTGCGTGTGGATGGTGAACTAAGTGAATTTTTCTCTTTGAAGGTTGGGCTGAAACAGAGATGTGTCATGTCTCCATGGTTGTTCAATCTGTACATGGATGGGGTAATAAAAGAGGTACAAGGTAGGGTAGTGGATGTTGGAGTGGCCCTGGTGAGAGAGGGTAGTGTTTGGAAACTCCCTGTACTGTTGTTTGCAGATGATACTGTGTTGTTGAGTGAAGACGAAGAGGAGCTGCAAGGCTTGGTGGATGAGTTTGAGAGAGTGTGTAAGAAACGGAATCTAAAGGTGAATGTAGGGAAGAGTAAAGTGATGGTCTTTGAGAGAGGTGAAGTCAGTGAATGTACAGCCAGGTTGGATGGTTAGGAATTGGAAAATGTGAGTACGTTTAAGTACTTGGGTAGTGTCATGAGTAAGGATGGAGGTTTGGAGGATGAAATGCTTGAAAGGGTACAGCAGGGAAGAAAGGTTGCTGGTTCTTTGAAAGCAGTGATAAGAAACAGGGAAGTGAGCATGAAAGTGAAAAAGTTACTACACGACAGTATTGTGATACCAACTCTAACGTATGGAAGTGAAGCTTGGACGTTGTTGGAAGGACACAAGTCAAGAGTGAGAGCAGTGGAAATGAGTTATTTAAGAGGAGCCTGTGGAGTCACATGGAGAGACAGGCTGACGAATGAGGATATAAAGGAGCGTTGTGGTGTTGATGTGGATGTGACAGGAAGCGTTATGAGGAACACACTGAGGTGGTTTGGCCATGTGGAGAGGATGGAGGGTGAGAGACTGACGAGGAGAGTTTATGTGAGTGAGGTGGAGGGGGGAAGAGGGAGAGGGAGGTCGAGGATGAGATGGATGGATGGAGTGGAGAGGTATAAGAGAGAGGGGTGTGTGAGTTGGGAGCAGGGCAGTGAAATGGCGGGGGACAGGGCGACTTGGAGGCGATTTGTTTGTGGCCACCCCAAATGGGATCGAGGCGTCTGGCAATAGATAGATAGGTAGACCATATAAAAATGTACTCTTGTCAAAAATATCCACTTATTACGTTTATATCCCAGCTAGGAACACTGACTTTGTAATTTCATATATGCAGCATTTTCCAAGACACCCTAAAATTGATTTCAGCACCCCTGGTTAAGGAACGCTGACCTAAGGTGATATGCACACTATTAATGATCTTGACCTCATGGTCCCTTTGTAGCTCGGATTCTACTAGGTAGTAGCCGTGATAAGTTTTTCTTTTTGGCCTGCTCCATGCTGCCCTTACTGTTAGTCGTGTTTTGTCTCTCATATTGTTGTTTAATTGTGGCAGGCACTTCTACCTTTCAGAATTAACCAAATCCGATATGACCTAGTTGTATCTGCAAGGTTTTGGTTTCTAGGCAACTACTCGTTGCCTAGCAATGCCAGAAACCCCCTTTTTTTCGTACTTATCATGTTTTGAGCTGTAAAAGCATTAGTAATGGGCGTAGAAAGCTCTGACTTCTTTAGATGTAATCTTGAGGTCATTCCCTATCGGAATTGTGCCATCCATTTTTCCCCTCTCTCTAGTTTTCGAGTGGCAACCCCGTGAAGATTAGTTCAACACATCTGGTTTTCAACAATGTCCCTTTAGTTCCCCACCAGCTCATGGGAACTGAATGAAAGCTTGCATGCTGGTAGGCATTGAACAGTACTACAATTTTCTATCGTACACCCATGTGCAACATTGACCAGGACAGGGGTCAAAAGTCATGAAATGCAAAAACATTGAAAATTGCTAAAATCGCAGCTATGCCCATGTGAAATGCTAAGACTCCAAAGATTATTAAGCCAGGGCCATGATTCTTGGGTGGAATGTTGCACTGGAGATCTCCAAGTAAAAATGACAATTAGTGTCCAAACTCACTTTCAGCCATTTGCAATGCCACCTAGAAGTTGTACCTCAGGTGGACCATTCCGCAAATTTCATGTTCCCTAGCTCCACAGTGGGTGGATGGAATCAAATGAAACACTGTATGCTATTAGATGTTAATGAGTACTACAAGCGTGCTTTGTACATGTATGACCTTTATCCACGAGGTCAGAGGTCAAAGATCATCAAGTGCAGAAAATGTGAATAGTCCTAAAATTACGACCTTGCTCGTGCAAAATTAATTAAGCCAGGGCCATGAATCTTGGGTGGAATGTTGCACTGGAGTACCTCCATATACAGTAGAAATGACTTTCAGTGTCGAAACTCACTTCCGGTCGTAGACAAAGCCTAGTCCACTTAACGCTGACCATTGTCACCAACTGGCTTGTTCTTTATCAAAATTGTCCTTGGACAGTTTTACGGTGGGCTAGTATTAATTAGTGTTACGTATATACCGACATGTAAGAGTAAAATATTTATATATCTTGCTCTTTATAAATGTGCTAGAATATGTGAGGAATATGCACATCTAGAGCTGTGGATATTATTCTCAAAGCAATATGTTATTGATTAAGCTATTATTATAGATTAATGTTGCTTGCACAGAGCATTTTGTGGCAGCCTATTTATTCTGATTTTGCCTTTTTTATACTTATTACTATGTGCAAAGACTAAAAGTGTCTAGAACTGCAGAAATCATTTTCAGATTAATATTCTTTGAATTTCAAACTATTTACTTCGGTTACTTGCATGTAGCACAAATAAGTTCAGTGTTTCATATACAGTATTAAAATCTTTATACTATATATTGTACTTACAAGCAAGTATGAGGATTATAGAAACATAAATATCTTGTGGTATGGGGAACATTTTCAAAATAGTTTCTTATTGAGTATTACACAAATTATTTTTATCAGTGTTACTTGCATAAACCGGTATGTAACTATGGTTTTATATATTTTACTCACCATATACTTTCATATACTTACTAATGATTGTGAGGAATATACATGTCTACAAAGGCCGAATTCACTTTGAAAATAATATTTTAATGGTTGTTGTTGACATTAGGACCGTTCTACGAGGGTGGTTTTTGGAAACACGAGTCTGAGACAAAGTTTTATTACAGATCGGTTTTGTCAAATTTTAGTCTTAGTGTTACTTGGATATCCTGCAGTGTAACAGTCTAGACGCTATATATTTGACTCACTGTAAAATAGTGTTATGTCCCCATCCCACGCTGCCACAAGCTTCAACAGCAGTAGTACAGTATTGGAAGGATGTTGCTGTCACGGGGGGATGTGAATTTATGTATTAAATATCCTTAGATGTTGCTTGAAAATAGAGACAAGGAATTGACTTGTGAAAATCAAGCAGTAAGTTTTACTTTATGCTGGCTTACTTCGCCGATTCTCTATGGACGATAATTTATAAACTTTCTCAACAGTACACAGCAGAAACTAATTACTCACGCGTGCTGCTTGTTAGTACTGTTAGTCTCTTGAGAAAGTGACTCCCCCCCCTGACAATCAGTAACTAATGCTAATAATAATAAACAGGTTCTTGCAGGTGCATTAACTCCTGGCTGGCACAACGGATTTAAGCTTGATACAAAAGAACTGGCCTAAGTACCAGTTATGAATAATGTATAGGATTTGTGCAAACTGGGAGCGACAACTAAAATAAGCCTAATGTGGAGAAATTAAACACGAGATTAACTACATTAAGCTCAAGAAAAGAACTGTAAATTTATTAATTACAATGAAATAATTTTACGTTACATGAGTCTAAAAAATGAATTCAAAATAACAAGGAGAATACACTCACTTGGTCATTCAAAACCTAAACACACTTAAACCTATGAAAAAACAAAAAGAAATCCTGGTCAGTGGAGGGGGGCTGAGTGAAAAGAACTGGGCGCCTGTGCAGGAAATCAGATGTTGCAATTCGCTAAACCCTCTTCGCCAATTCATCGTCTAGGTGGAGATTCAGGAACTTGCTGTACAATGGCGGCACTGCCTTACATTGGGCACAACGATCCTACTCTCACGACAACTCAAAGCTGACTAACTTCAAACTATGAAAGAGGTCGAGGAATGGCCGTGCTCGAACTTCAACAATCAATGGAAAGAAAGTGAGCGATATAGGCTCACAATAAATCACTCAGTGAAGGCACTAATGTCGTGCATAAGAATGATCGCTTGTGAAACAATGAGAAATGTTCTGAAAACCATCCTGATCGGATGAATACGAGGACGGTTGAACTGAGTGATGCCCAGTGGGAATTCCAGTAGAGTTCGTGGTTTTCCCGTTTAGGTACTATGTCACGAATTTATAAATACGCTCGCGCGAATTCGTGACAGTTGCCCAGGGAGCTGTTCTTCTTATGGTCAGCCTTTTGGTGTACAGCACACAAGATCAACTCAGGCGTAGTAAATACACACTGGCTTTTTAATTTCACTGTCTTTATTTTTCAGATAATTACACTTTAAAGCTTTCCAATCTCACTGTTTTCACAAGTATCAGAATAACACTGCACTGACACTGAACTACACTCAACCTGAACTGAAAATTGACTGAACTCTTCCCCATCCATATATAAGTTTGAATTACTCTCGTAGCTTCCAGTACACTCTCAATGGGCAACAGTTGCCAACTTGAAGAGATCCAAAACATGCCAGAATTTTCTTACATTACATAACACTCTAAATTTTTTAGCATACAAACTGAGATATAATTACATAATCTAACAGTCACAAAAGTTAAACATCATAGAGAAAAAGAACATATAAATTTACGTCTATCTATCTATGTCTATATACCTAGGCTGCTTCCCCCAAGGAAAGGGAGGTAGCCGAGACAGGACGACACATTCCCCATTTACTCATCCATTCAAACACATTCATTCGCATCTTAGTCCCAAAGGGGAGAAGGGACAGATCCTCACCGCACCACACCACACGAGGATCAACTGCACAGTACAATCAGTGACATCCGCAGCAGGGCTCGACAGCAGAGCTGGTATACCCCTGCCACATTATAATAGACCCATCCTCTTACTCGCACCTGACCTCATTAGCTGATCTGACCAAATTCGAGAGAATATCCCCTCAGGGCTGCATCATCATTTATTCATTCACAATTTCTCTCCATTTATTTCTGTCACGCACAGCCACTTTTCCTTGCTCAACAGACATCCCTCTCGCATCCAAAGCTCTCTTCACACTGTCCATCTATCCTATTCATGGTCTCCCTCTCAGCCTTACACCTCTCACATCAAATCTAGTTATCTTTTTCACCAATCACTCATTGTCCATTCTCTCCATATGCCCAAACCATCGCAACACCCTCTGCTCAACTCGATCGGCCATCTCCCGAACAACGCCAGTTCTCCTTCGCACTTCATCATTTCGCACTCGATCCATATGCGCCACTCCACACATACTCCTCAGACACCTCATCTCCATTACATTCAAACTTTTCCTCTCTGCTACACCCATATTCCATGTTTCAGACCCATATAACTCAGTCGGTACCACAATACCCTCATACAGCCTTCTCTTTACGTCCATTCTAAGCAAAAGACATCTAAACACTTTTTTCATTCCTCCCAGCACCTTTCCTACTTCATTCATTCTAAACTTCACTTCCGCATCTATTCTTCCATCCACAGCAACTTGTGACCCTAAATACTTAAAACACTCTACCTCCTCAAGCAACACATCATTCAAAACTATATTCATCCCCCTACCATCTACCGACCTCATACACTTCATCACTTTACTCTAATTCTTATTTACTTTCAATTCCTCCTTTCACACATCCTTCCAAACTCCTCTACCAACTGTCTCAATCCCTCCTCTGAATCAGCCACCAGTGCAGTATCATCTGCAACAGCACCTGCTTCAGATTCCACTCTCTACCATCAACATTCACCAGACTCAGATCTCCACCTAAAACTCTTGCATTCACCTCCCTTACAACACCATCCACATAAATATTAAACAACCAAGGCGACATCACACATCACTGCCGCAGCCCCACTCTTACGGTATTTCCCACTCTTACACACACTGTGATGTTTACATAAAAACTTTTTCACCCCTTATAGTGACCTATCATCAAGTACATATAATCTTAAAACAGTCCACAAAGCCTCCCTATCAACTCTATCATACGCTTTCTCTAAATCCATGAATGCCCAAAACACATCCTTGCCTTTTGCTAAATACTTTTCACACACTTGTCTCACAGCAAACACCTGATCCATGCATCCCCTCCCTCTCCTCAAGCCACACTGCTCATCACCAATCACTCCCTCTGTATCCTCTCTAACTCTCTTAATTAACACTCAACCATACACCTTACCTACAACACTCAACAGATTTATACCCCTAGTACATTCATACTTATCACCCTTGCCTTTAAACAACGGAACCACACAAGTACTTGCACAGTCAATTGGCACCATACCTTTCACAAAGCACACTTTCAACAATCTTACTAACCAGTCAACAATAGTCGCTCCACCACCCTTCAGGCATTCCACAGGACACCCATCCATACCTGCAGCTTTCCCTTTTTTCATTTCCTTTACTGCCTCCTGCACTTCCTCCTTCGTGGTCAAAGAATCATTCAACTCTCCCAACACATTTATTCCTTGCACCCTTCCATCTGCCACAATCTCAGCCACCCTTTCCTCCTCTACATTTAACAGTCTTTCAAAATACTCTGCACATCGCTTCCTTACTGGATCCATCTCAATTAACATCCTTCCATCCTCTGCTTTTACTCGCTCTTCCTTCCCAGACTCTCCCTTTCACACCCTTTTCACCTCCTTCCAGAACATTTTCTTATTCTGTTGATAATTCTCAGTCAGCCGCCTATCCGACCTCTCATCTGCTGCCACTTTAGCATCACGCATAGCCCTTCTCGCCCTATTCCTCTTTTCCTTATACTTCTCATATGACACCTCATCCTTCCTCTGCAGCCACACTTCATATGCACATATCTTCTCAACCACAGCCATACTTACTTCCTCACACCATCATTCACTTCCTTTTCTTACACCACCACCCACACGTCTCACGCAACACTCTTCTTCCGCATGCCCCACCACAGCACTCCTAAACAAGTGCCATTCCCCCTCCACACTGCCATTTTCCTGATCTTTCACTGCGTTCCACTCATCTTTCAATTTCTTCTGATACTCTATCATTTTCTCTCTTTTATCCAACTCACTCACTTTCAAAACCTCCCTGCCACACCTAACCCCACTAGCTCTCACCCAGCTCTTACCTACTTTTAACTTTTCCTCCACCAAGTAGTGGTCAGACATACCTCCACCCTTCCCTCTCAGAAATCTCACATCCAACAATCTTCCTTTTTCGTTCCTGGACACAACCACATAGTCCATCAATGCTCTATCAACAACCACCTTCCACCGTCCTGTCTCACCCATGTATATTTATAAATATCTTTCTTCTCAAACAGGGTATTTCCAATCACCATCTCTCACTCAACGCATATCACTATCATACGTTCCCCATTTTCATTTCTTCCAGGCACACCATGCATACCATCTACACCTTCCACTGCTACAATTCCCACTCTAGCATTCAGGTGTCCCATCATTACCTCATTCACATTCGCTCCAAAACTCTGCAGACACTCATCAACATCATTCCAGAAAGACTCCCTCTCTTCTTCATCCCATTCACTACCAGGCCCATATGCACTCACAAGCACCCAAAACTCACATTCAAATTTCGGTTTCACCCACATCAGTCTCGATGACACCTCCTTCCATTCAATCAAACACTGCTATACTTCCGGACTCACTAACAAGGCCACACCTTCTCTTGCTCTTCCTCTGTCAACACCTGACAATCTTCCATTCACACTTCCAAACAGAGACTCACCCTTCCTTTTTATCTTCGTTTCACTCAAAGCTAACACATCCAACTTTCTTCTCACAAATATTCTCCCAATCTCCTCCCTTTTAGCCTCAATTGTACTACATCCACGCACATTCATAGACCCAATCTTCAGGGTACTCAATCCCCCATCCCTTTCTCTGGCTTGTCTCTTTTTAGGAACTAAAAAACAGAAGAGGGGGTCCCTAGTCCCCTCACCCCGCCCCTTATAGTCGCCTTTCATGACACGCAGGGAATACGGTGGCAGTATTCTTCCTAACACAACCTGGCAGCACAGTAGTAGTACCACCCCATAGTGCGGCCAGATTGTGTTCCCCACGCCACAGGGGTACAGCTAACAAACACAGCTTACAAAATAACTATGTACAGAAACAGCAGGCTAACTGGCAACTCCGACTCGCAATGGAAGTACGAGAAACAGTGAGAAACTTCTCGTAAAACCTGCTTCTGAACACTACCCCCTCCCTAGTCCTTTGTCATCCCGACAAAACTTCACATTGTATACAAACATAATCCTTAATCCAGACTAAACATCTAATTATACACAAAATAATCCTTCAACTTATCAGGTCTTCTTCTATGCTGCTTTTGATGACATCCCAGCTCTTTTACACAGTCCACTACTGGAAAGTCTTGGTCTTCTTCCTGATGCAATTCTTCTCTTGGGAAACTGCCACCATCCTCTTGTACTTCAGCTCTTTGGTCCTCCTTAAGATAGATGGTCCAGCACAGTATAAGGCCCTTCCCATGGGCTCTGCAGCTTTGGTGACTGTCCCTTCTTCTGCTGGGGATTATACAACCAAACTTTGTCACCATCCTTGAAGCTCACCTCACTTGCCTTGGCATCATACTTGCTTGTCATCACCTGTCCTGAAAACTTAAGGGCTTCTCACACTTGATGATGTACCTCAGCCAGCCTTTCCTGAAGATGCTTCGCATAGCTAGTGTTTGTAGGCAGCTCTTCACTAGGTGGTCTTCCAATTAACAAGTCAATGGCTAAACGTAACTCATGGGCCAACATCAGTTTTGCAGGGGTGTAGCCAGTAGACTCATGGGATGCAGAGCGATATGACATCAACAACACAGGTGACTTCTGGTCCCATTCCATTTGTCCCTGTATGCAGCACTTGGCAAGTTCTTGTCCCAGGGTCCAGTTGAATTTCTCCATCATCCCATCATGTGGCCTTAGTGGTCGTCCTGGTATTCTTGATCCCCAGTAACTTGCAGCACTCACGGAACACAGCAGACTCAAAGTTTCTAATCTGGTCTGAATGTAGCTCTTGTGGTACCCCAGAACAACAGAAAAACTGGTCAACCAATACCTGAGCATCATTCGCAGCCTCTTGATCAGGGACAGCATAGGCTTCTGGCCGCTTTGTGAAGTAGTCCATGGCGACACATATATACTGGTTTCCTCTTTCAGAAAGTGGCAGAGGTCCAGCAATGTCCATCACAACTCATTTCATCGGTGCACCCACTTGGTACAGCTGAAGAGGGGCGCAACCACCTTTATTGGGTCCCTTCTTTTCCCACCTTACATTACAGGCCTGACACCACTCTTCAACATCCTGCCGCATACCAGTCCACTAGAACCTCTGTCGCAGCAAACAGACTTTTCTTCATTCCCAGGTGCCCACTAGTGATCTGGTTATGAGACTCATTCAAGATCTCGGACCTCATCTTCTTCGGAACCACCAGTAGAACCTCTGTCACAGCAGACTTAGAGTTTTCTTCATTTCCAGGTGCCCACTAGTGACCTGGTTATGAGACTCATTCAAGCTCTTGAACCTCATCATCCTCGGAACCACCAGTTGCCAACACTTGCTGAGGCCATCGAGTTTCTCCCACTGATGCTTCAGTAGTCCGTGTTTCAAACGAAGAAGGTCCCACTGATTCCAGTAGCTCTTGGTTGCAGGACTGAACCTGGAAACCTCTTCCCAAGATGGTCGCACTTCACTCCACCACAGCCACTCTAGCACTGGTTGT